>NC_030858.1:15109165-15111363 GCF_000208745.1 Theobroma cacao | reverse complement strand
TTTTTTTCTTTTAATTATATGCCTATATACAAGGCAATAAAGAAGTTTTTCAATTCATTTGGGTAAACATTCTCCAGAATATTTAAGACTCCCAGATAACAAAACACAATGACCAACAACCAAAATTCAATTTGTAAGCTCATTATCGTGTCACTCCCATCTTACTCATGCATCATAAGCGTGAGGTATTCGAAGCATTACAGCGTTGAACAGTCAATGCTAAAGTACCGTAGCTATTGAAAATTTTCTCATCAAAGTTATTTGTCTGCATTCAAAGTCACCACATCAATCATTCTCAACAAGTGGTTTCCCTTTTAGATATATATCATGAGTTCCATAAGTATAGATACCTTCTATTTTCTTGTCATACACATTAAGCCAGATTAATACTTCCAACTCATGTCATCTTTTGACGTTTATCAACATTCATAAAATTCCACCTCAAAACATCCTTTCCATACAGTGTAATAAATTCAAAATACATATACCACTCCACAAATAAGTTGCCTACTATCTACAACTTTCCTCAAATTTATTGTCATCCCTATCCCATTTATCTTCTTTGTCTTATACTCCAATAATCTTATTGACTTTCGGTATAATTAACTACGAAAATAGCTCAGCTTCCTCCTTACTTTATTCTCGCAATCCTTACTGAATCAAAATTTTATATTCCCCATATTCCATAATTTAACTTCATTGGGTTATATTTGTGCTCAACTATTACCTCATAGTGTCATAACATCACTGAATAATCCCCTTCATGCTTAAATTACAATCATTAATGTAATTACATTATCCATTCCGAATGTCATTTATAACCTTATTGCTTCCTTCTATAACCTTTCTCAATAATTATATTACCAATTTATCCCTATCATACTAAAGATTCCCATATACCTTCAGTTACTTAAACAGCCATTTTATAATACATTCTAGTCCTATACTTTAAAAGCCAAACTATTTTTAATTCTTTATACAGATAATTATTATCTCTTTTACACAACATCTACTTAAAGTTAAGGTAGTGTAAAATCCTACGAAAATATTACATGTCCTTGGGATCATCATTTTAATATGATCTTATCGAAAAATTCTACTCTGAGTCCTCCTGAAGATCCTCTTCCGGGTTTTCCTCCTCTTGATTTTTTTCTTTGCTTTTCAATATAGGGTTGTTGTCTTCTCCTAATTTCCTCAGCACTCACCGGTGCAGCATTTCTTCCACATCCAGGAGGAAAATGGCATACAACATTTACCCCCTTCCTAAGACGAATATCTCCCCTTGCAATTGTCTTCTTCGTATGTTCTCTATGGTACTCTTTGGATTGTTTCAAAAGGAAATCCATTTCAGTTTTAGAATATTGGAGCTACTCTCACTTTCAAAATTCTAGCTACTCTCAAAGCGTTCCTTATTATGAACCCATTCTGCTAAGTTTCGATGAATTCTGTTATTAGGAATTTGGGATGGACCACCTTCCGAATCACCTGTATCAGGGTACCATTTGCTTCTAGCAGTAGAATCTAGAGATCCCTCGTTATCACTATGAGAGGTATCGGGACTACCACCTCTTCTAGACATGGTGTGTATGTCACCAGTGTACCTCAAAACCTATATGCAATCAAATAGTAATTGTTTAATTATTTATGCATCTCAAAAGTAGGTAGATTTCTATATGTAGATGCATATATACTATTCAATCTAACCCAACTTAACTTAACTGGACTTGGGGCCACGCAGTGTCAGTGTGGATTTCTTAAAACAACCTTAAAATAAAAAACTTTAAAATCCAAAGCTTTAAAATCAAAATCTTTGATTTTTAAACCATGCTCTAATACCAATCTAAATTGTCACGACCCGGAACTCCCCATCGAGCCCGTGACAACCGCCGCGAAGCCTCGACAAACATTCTTCACCCCGAATGTCGATCGAAACCTCGCAAGGCTCTCGTATCAGCTTTCGCACTTCCCCGGTGAGCAATAGTTATCAAATAATCAAAATACGAAGGATTACAAATTATTTCCAAATCATAACATAACATTTTTTTTTTGCTCACAGGGGCATTTTCGTCATTTTTTTTAAAAACCTCGAAACTTGCTAAAAATGTAGTAGATAAACCGAAAATATATATTTAATGATTTAAAAAAAAATTAAGTATCTAAAACGTTTATTTGAAGTGAAATTGACATTTGAATATAAT
>NC_030858.1:15082045-15102858 GCF_000208745.1 Theobroma cacao | reverse complement strand
CTACAATATCGACTTTTGTAAATTTTTTTCGGGACTCTCCTAGCATGCAAACATGCTATCCATTACATGTATATCATGACAAATATTTTTATAAGATCGGCTTGCCATCTTCTCCCCCACTTGGATCCACCATATGATCCTTCTTCTTGACTGATTTCGACATCCGGCTAAATATTAATATTTTATAAAATTTTAATCTGTCTCCTTGGTACCTGAAATACCTTATTATACCTCACTTGACTTCTGAATTGCCTTTTATCTCACAAATTCTCTTTTGATAAAATTATTATTATTTTATTGTTATTTTCTCACTTGCGAAATATTTTATCCTAAACTACTCTTTTCGTCTTTTATCACTTTTAAACATTTTAATTGACCTCAATTTGCATTCGATCAACTTTATTTATCACTATATCAAAGTATGGGGTATTTCAAAAGGAGGCTAGCCAAAAACAGTGCTTGAAGGTGCTTGAAAACAAAAAGTTAGTAATTAGTTAAGGCTACCATTAATTGGTTAAGATAGAGAAGTAGTGTGCAAGTCAGAGAAAGCTTAATCGGTTAAAGTTTTCCTATAACTAGTTAATGAAGCACTGTCTACAAATTTAAATTTAAGTACAAAAGGACAAAATAATGGCTAGAAATGGCTAGTTTTTGTCTCCAATGGCCAGAAGTGATATTTCAAGTATTTAAAATCTCTCTAACAGTAAAAAATGATAAAGAAAAGCCATTTAAAATGATTTTAAGCTTAAAGATCAAAAACCTTTTCTTTACACTCACATTTCACTCTCATCCTTTGAAAAAGTGTTTGAGATTAACTTTGTACATCTTAGATCACCTAGGTGCTCAATTATACTTCATCTCTTCTCTATTTCTTGTTTACTTAAAGTGGAAGAGACACTCTAAGGGGTAGATCAAGATCGGGTTAACTTAGTTGTTGTTGTAGGTTCTAACTTAGGCTTAGAAAAGTTAGTTTTGGATATTGGTTGATCCCAAGAAAAGCCATTGTTAAAGGTTATGGCTGAGCTAGTAAAAAGTCATTGTAAAAGCTTAGTGGAAGCTTGAGAATTCCACTAATGTTAGTGAATTGGTTTGAAAATCCTTGATTGGGAGATCAAGGTAATGGATGTAGGTCAAAGGGATTAAACCACTATAGATCATCATGCTTTGTCTACTTTCTTTTATTTTTCTTTTATTCTTAACTCTTAAATCACTCTTCCAATAAGCTTTAAACTTCCATTATCAAATTCCCACAATTAGCTCTTAACTTGGAAAGAATTTTATGTTATTCTAAAAGTGTTATTCACCCCCCTCCAACACTCTCTTTGGGACCAACAAATGGTATCAGAGCCTAACCTTTGATTTTAAAGCTTAATATCTTGAGAGAAAGATCTAATGGCTGCTTAAAATTTTAATGATACTAAGGGTCAATCCATAAATATGCCTTCTCTATTTGATGGAACCAATTACCAATTTAGAGTACTAGAGTGTCCATTTATGTTAGGGCTTATGATTATAAGATGTGGGATGTCATTATTTCGATAGTCCTTTCATCCCTATGATTACTAATTTGGTAAATGGTGAAAAAACTCTCAAAGATAGAAGTAAGTGGACAAAAGCTGAAATAAAAAGAGTACAAATCAACTTTAAGGCCATGCACACTCTCATTTGTGCACTTGTTATAGAGAATACAATAGAATGTTCATGTGTAAAAGTGTGAAGGAAATTTAAGAAAAATTAGAAGAGTTATATGGAGAAATGAAAAAAAGAAAAGGAATCGAAAGATAATTTTTGTGAGAATCAATGCTTAACAAGCAATATGGAAAATGCAGATAAGGAATCAAGTGAAGATGAATCCTTAAATCAAATTAAATTATGCATCAAGGCTCTTGAAGAGATAAAGGTAATTTCTTCATCTTGTGAACTTAATTCATATGCTTTTGATGAATTGCATGATGCTTTTAAAGATATAGCATTTGATTGAGAAAATGAATTTGAAGTACAAGAAAACCATTTCCATACTTTAACATTAAAAGCGAATTTTTGGTGAAAACAAAAATGGACTTGGAAAAAGAAAATGAAAATTTGAAAAAGATATTAAAGCTTACCAAAAGAAAATTGATATTTTGGAAAAAGGGAATTTTGATGTGAAAAGGAAATTTGAAGATTTATTAAATGAGAAAGAAAAGGTTTTCATGAATTTCTCATCTTCCAAAATGACCAAATGCAATCATTGAACATTTATAGTTATTGTTCATATACTTATCCAAATAAAAAATTTTTACCTTATAAATTTAGACAAGCATGGGTTCTGAAAGGAACTTTGTGTAACGAGACTAACTTTCAAGGATCCAAAGCAATTTGGATACCAATGATCAAATGAAAAATATCTGTTGTAGGTGTGCTAAAGCAAGGAGGAATAATTCTTGAAGAATGAATGCTTTCTAGTCACGCATAAAGGAAAATGGGTGATCTCTATGCTAAAAGCTTTTTTTTTTAATGAGAATTTTGATTGGTAATTCATTGAATGTTTCATTGATTTCGCTTGGCTTTTAAGATTATTTGCTTTTCTTAGTTGAAAATTTTGGTTGCCTATTCTTGCTTGAATATTAAGTGTATAATTCTATGATTACTCTCCTTCGAGCCTTATTGATAAATCTTGGTTATGCAAAATTGATTTAATATGATATATGTTATAAATTGCATAATCTTGAAGGAAGTAGAAGTCTAAGATTGATAAGTACGTGCTTCTGTATGAACTTTAATATTTCATCATGATCTCTTGCCAAAAGTTAGTCATTCTTTTGATTGAGAAAATTGCTTAAATAGTGGTATTTGTTTGGACTAATTTTGCTTTGTTGCATAAAATGATTTATTATAATACTTTTGTATGTATTGCATAATTTTTCTTCATGCTTTGTCAAATTGGTTCATACCATTTTTTTTAGAAAAATTATTTTTAAGCCTAACCTTGAGCACAATAGCTTGATGATTGAATGTATGCATGAAATGGCTAATATGTGCTTATTAGATTGATTTACATAATTGCCTATAAACAAGGAAAATTGAGTTTGAAGAGTTGACCTTTCGATTTTCTTGTGTCTAAGATAATTTGACCACTTGAACAACTCTTCTTTTAAGACTTAATTGAATGTTTCAAGTTGGCTAAACTTGAGCATGATAAGCGTTGACTACTTGAATTGGTATTTTTAAAGCAAAATGAGCCTATATGAGAAAAATGTTTGCCATCCTTAAGTTTATCATGATTTATCAATTAGACAAGTTTGTTTCATGATGAAAAAACTTATTGACATGTTCTTATTGAATGTTCATGCTTGCTTGCAAGCTTGAATGGTCATAAGGGCATTTTCAGTACATGATTTATGAGATATTTGAAATTCATCATTGACATGCATAACCATGATTCATTATGCTCATTACACATTTTATAAATCATTAAAAGCATAATTGAACAAAATTGAGTGATATTGAGCTCATGATTTTTCACAAAACATGTCTAATCTTGACGATTTCAAGTTGAAAAGTTTGTAAAGAAAGATAAAATCTTTACCAATTGATTTTCTTGCAAAATCTTTTTATTCTCTTTGATTGAAATTGATTTATTGTTTTTGATGATATAGCATGGTTGAGCAAAATTGATTTGATGCATGAATTGCATAAATCTCATTCTGCTTGATATTTCGCTCATGATTAATGAAATAAATTAAAAAAGTTTTCTTATGCATAATCATGAGTATGATAATTTGACATTTATGATATTTTAAGCAAATGAATAAATCTTCTTTTAATGCTTGAGGCTTCAATGATTTCAATGATATAAAACTTGAATTAGTGTACCTTATGTTAAAAATACCATTATAACTTGTTCTTGTTGTAAATGAGTACTTGAATGACCTCAAAGGCATTTTTATTTATATGTTGGAAAATGTTAAAAATGTGAAATTTGATGCTTATTATGCTTAAACGTTGTTTAAAATGCTTGTACATTTTATAAGTCATATTCATGCATTTTGATGAAAATTGAACATGTTTGAGCATATTAGAGACATGATTGTTCAAATGAGCATTTCAACATTTTAGCACTTGTGAACAATGAGCAATAAAAGCCAAAATTTGAGTTCACATGTTTTTCTTGAAGAATCTTTGATCATACATGTCCAAAATGATGTTCTAAACATGGTTGAAATAAAATTCTAAATTGTTTTCACACAAATCCATGTTTTGAGATCATTGTATCTTGGAACATTGCATGTTTTGCACCTTTTTCTGACTTTCAATATTTAGGGATCAAGCATAATTGACTCCTTAGCATAGCTAGTCGATTATTGGAGAACAAAATGCAAGCAGTGTTGATGGAATGATAAAAAGTGAACCCCTAGGGATATGTAGTTGACTCTTGAGTGCTTTAAAGCCAAAATGGATAGGTTTTGAGTTCCAAATTGTCTTCTTACTTCACTTCTTGTCCTTTGCAATATTTTCTTCCTTGAATTTCCTTTTTTAAAGATGATTCTTGACTCTTAAAACATGCATTTTGAATATTCTCATGATCATTGAGTGCAAGTACACATCCTTGAAATTGCAACACTTGATGAAAAATGAGAAAACTTTCTTGGTTGCTTAAATCTATCTATTCCCAAGCATGACACTCATATGAATTCTATAAATTCTCATGTATTTTCAACCTGTAAAATAATGATAGAGAAATTGTTCATCAATGCTTGAATTTGTTAATCTTATTGGATCTTCATGTGCATATATATATATATATTATCTTCTCATGAAAATTGAAATGTCTAAATGCTAATCTAGGAACTATTCTTCAAATATATTTTACGTTAGTGCTTAAATGATTGTTTCAAGATTGGTTTCTTGATTATGTGCATGAATTTGATTAGGATGAACTCATTAAACTAAATGAAAAATATTTTTGGTTCATCTATTATTTTAGTTAAGACACATGCTTACATGAATTTTCATTTTGCTTGACCTTAAGGTTTGAAGTCTAAAACTTGACTTGAGCTATGCATTTGGATATGAATTTAATTGTCAAGTTTGATCATGACATATATTGTAAGTTGGCATAGTTGAAATTTATTTTGAATATGCATTTAAATGTTAACTATGTCTTCATTGAGCCTTAATGTTTACATGATCTAAAGATTTTGTGTGCATCAAACTTTAGCTTATAGGTTACCATGAATAACTTAACATGTCAAATGAGATACAACCTATAGCTTTAGTCAGCAATGAATGCCTAATGTAAATATCTCATTCTTGAATCTTGACATTGGTATTCATTGATGATTAAATGTTCACTTTAAATATATTCATAAGTTGAGTGCTTTACTTTCAATATTCTATAACAATGGATATCACTCATGAATAATGAATTATTGAGAAATTGCATGTACCTTGAACTTCAATGGTTGCATATTTTTTGAATGGGTATATGTCTATATTGAACTCATGCTTGCATTTTGATAAACAAAATTGGAATCATGATTAATGAAGATAACCATTTTATTTCTTGTAATCATGTTTGTGCTTATTTGATCATAACTCTCATACATGATTGTAATAAATGCAAAATGCTTTGGTCATGCTTTATTAATAATGATATGCCTTCTGTGAAATCTCTCATTGAATTGATAATTTCATATATAATTTATAGAATACATCTTGCAATGCTTGCTTCAAAATGACTTGGATAAATGACCACTTGAAAATGATTTGGAAGAATACTAGCTAAAAATGCTTAATGATGATTTTTTTTTTAATTTCTCCTTGAGTTGTTATTTTTATATTTGAACTAGGGAATTTCCTGGAAATGCTTGATTGGTATTGCTTGGTTGGTTGATATTGAGAATAAATAATGAATGCTTGATGATGATTAATTATTGATGATACTTGATGATAATTGAGAATGATGTTTGAAGACTAATGATAACTTAGACATTCCTAGGAACTATTTTGTAAATATTTCTTGAAAATATGAGTATTTGATGCATATGCTGAACATCTATTCAGATGCTCATACTTTTTTAGTTCCATGAATACTTGAGTATTAGGGAAATAAATTGATATCCATTTGAATGCTTATTTATTCTAGGCTCATAATTTCTCTATTAATATTTGATCTATTAAGGATCTCTAACAATTTGTATTGAGTTTATGATTTATTAAGGGGGAGTCAATCATTATCATTGATATCATAAAGAATTAAGATATTCAACAACAAGGTTTGGTGAGAATTCAACATTTAGTGTTCTTCATTACTAGTAACATCTTTTTAAATACCAAAATTGATATTGTGCCTTATATTACTTCTCACTTAAACTTGAATGTGAAATGCATAATTGGTATCAAGCCTTAAGTTTTCTCAATTAGTATCTTGTTTTAAAATTAGCATCAAGCTTTATAATTGTCTCTTTTCACTTGAGCTTTAAATTGATCATATCTTTCTTAAATGTTTTGAGCCTTGAAGTTGATATGCTTGGAATGCTTAATGATAAAGGAAGTCTTTACTAGTGCTTTACCAATTGATATAATGAGCTTTAAAATGATTCCATCTCTCATAATTGATTTTGTGCTTTTACAAAAAGGGGGATTTTACTTATATCTATCAATTGGTATATTGAGCTTTAACACTTGGTATTGGAGTTGAAATATGGCTTATGTGCTTATTGAACATCTTTATGATTTTCTTTCTTGAACTTCATAATTGTTATGTCCATATTTTGCTTATAGATAGATATATATATATATATATGACATTCTTATTGATGATTCTCTTGATGAATTAATACTTGAATGTGTTTAATGGCTATATTTCTTAATAACTTGGTTGAGGATATTAAGTGCATATATATGATAACTTGGTGGCTTTTGTTAGGAATTTTAAGAATATAGTGTCCTGGAAAGTAAGTATATTCTCATATTTAATTTCATTAAATTTATTTATAATGAAAGTACATTTTGATAATGAGACAAAGAGTTTGTTTTAAGTAAGCATTCATTATCTAGTTATTAAGGTACCATAATTCTATTGAGATATTAAAATACATTTGTATGAAAAGTCATACATAGGAGAAATATATTTTAATTGAATCTAAAAATTGTTCACAACCATATAATAAAACTAGTCACTTTATTATGTTAAGGCTATAGTGTCCAGATTACTTCCAACAAAACGATTGTGATTCATTTCAAGGGAATGATTAGTTTTAAATCATCGAAATGGTTGACTTTGAGTAATGACACTATAACATGAACTGGTATCATATGAGAATCAAATTTAAGTTTAACCGTTACTCAAATCATGATTTCACACTTATGCATTTGCTTATAGTAGAACCAAAATCTTGGTAGATAGTGGACTTGTGTTTAATCTCCTTATAATCTTTGATATACCATGAGCATGATCATCATAAAGCATTGATCTAGACTCCATATGTTGGGATTATAATCGAGTTGAACATCTGGGAACATATATCCAAACAATAGAGTTCATAGCATTAACATCACTTCTAATGATTTCAAGAATATTGGTGATTAATCAGGGCCCAGTGGATTGATGAATTAGCTATTCATCATATTTGGATATTCAAAAGATTAGATCTAGAGTATTGAATCACTAATTGGATGAAATTTGACATTACGGACAAAATTGACATAAAGGGTAAAACAATAAATTCACCTTTTGTCATTGGATGGCTATGAGAGTTCACAATATAAGGTTTGTAATTGGACAACTAATAATTAATATTGAGTAAGAATTATTTCCTGTAATTATAGTTAATTCAAGAGTGCAACCATGAATCTATGGTGGAGTGATTTCATCGTTAATAAGTTTGAATTATTTTTAATGAGATTATGAATAATTCTAAGTTTATAGGAGCTTGAAATATCTATGTCCAAATAGATTTGTAACTTAGCTTAGTAGAATTCAACTTGTTTAAGTTGGAATGCATGTTTTATTTGATAAATTAAATTGTGTACAAAAATCACAACTTTAACATGTTTGTCTTAATTTAGACAATAAAACGTGTTATGTCTTAATTTAGACAAGAAAGCATGTTTGTCTTAATTTAGACAAGAAATCATGTTTTGTCTTAATTTAAACAAAAAAATGTTTGTCTTAATTTAAGGCAAGAAAAATATTTTTTGTCTTAATCTAGATAAGAAAACATATTTGTATCAATTTATACAAGATAAAATATTTGTCTTAATTAAAGACAAGAATTGTTTTAAATTAAGATAATGCTAGGAGGATTCTAGCAAAATGAATCTAGACATCCATATTGATAAAAGGAGACTCCATGTTTGACTATCACTCTTTTTTATTATTGATTCTTTTTAAATAAAGATGGATAATAACTAAGTAAGAGTTATTATTCAACAAGGAGTTTTATTTTATCAAGAACTCTAAATCATAATTAAAGAATTAATTTACTTATTCTTTGATTTTAATTTTGATAATTATGGAGCATGTTTAATGCTGCCATAACTCTAAATGGATGGTTAAGATTATTCAAACATATTTGATATTGATTAAACCTTTGAGGCAAGAATTTGAATAAAAAGAGAAGATATTGGAAGAAAAGAAACATACGAACTTTCTTGGAAAAGTTTCAGCCGTCAATTTCTTCCTCCTCTTAACTTTGTCGTATCCCTTTTCCTCTTTCCCATTTTTAGCTGAATTTTTTGAAAGAAAATAGCCATTAATTTTTAAGAAGAAAAAAAAGACAAAATCGGTTGCCATCTTGTAGTTTTGCATTCCATACCTTATCCACTCAAGGTTCAAGTTGAAGGAATTCTTGAAGAATAAGTGGTAAACTTGTTTGGTTGAGAAATCATTTATTGGTGTGGTGGTGTCCAAAAATAAGAATATCAAAATAAAAAGGTATGTTTTTTTTTACTTAATAGATTCTTATTTTCTTAGGTTGTGATTATGTTACTTGCAATAAGAATGATGTGTGTTTCTGCTTGTGTAATTGGATTGCTTGCTTCCTTTATAAAAGAAATTTTTTGAAATCCATATTTTACACAATCGCATCAATCCATTAAGATCCAACTCTATCAGCTTTATGGTTACATATTCATGGTTTTAATGCTTATATTCTTGATGATTTTAACTAACAGTTATTTCTTGCGCTTAAGTATTTAATACTATCAATTTTTAACCTTTTTGATATAACAAAAAGGGGAGAAGGTTTATGAGTAAATTTAATTTTATGCATATGTTTAGGGGGAGAATTTAAAATCATTTCAAATGCAAATTATGCTCATATTTTTGTCATATAAAAAAGAAGGAGATTGTTAGCATTAAAATTATTATAGTTTTGATTATGACAAAATGATCAGATTTGCTTGAACATTATTTGAGTGATCCTTGACAAGTTCTTGAAATGATTTAACTTCCATACATTTGTTCTTACATAATTACAAGCTTGACTCTTTAAGTTATTGAACTATATCTAAAGCTTGCATGAATTAGGTGTATGAGTGCTTATGATTCCCATTCATTAAAGTTTGATTTAAAGATTGAAGGAAAATCTAGATGCACTCAGTAAGAGTGAGTTTTGAATATCTTATTTAATGATGACAAAAAAAGAGAGAAGAAAGACTAAGTTAAATATAGTTTGACAAGTCTTTATGTTTAATTTATGTGTGTGATGCTTAGTTATGGTTTTGCTGAATATTATGTGCTAGCTATTATGGATATTCAATATATCTTGTCTAACTACTATAGATATTATAAATATTTTATTGCAAATCTTTAAGGAAAACCAGATGCATTAACTAAGGGTGAGCAATCCTCATTATGCATAAAGATTTGAAATATTCATATTAAACATAGACATTGCACTCTTAATCTAGAAATGTTTTGTCATCATTAAAAATAAGAGAGAGAGAATGTTGACTTTATGTGTTTTTGATGATAACAAAACATTCACATTCATTAGTGTCTATTAATATTATTTATGTGTGCATAAGAAAACTTAAATTCATTAATATATTTTGTATTTGAAAGCAAGTCAAGATGGTTGTTCAGTTGCAAGATGGGTTAATTGGTTAAACAAGCAAAGAAAGGTCTTAACTGGTTAACACAATGTTTAATCAGTTAAGTGGGTGCTGGATGCAAGACAAAAACCTTTGAATCAGTTAAAGGAAAGAAGTTAACTGGTTAAAGGTGAAAGTTAAAGTGTCAAGAAGCACCAAAATTGAAATTCAAAATATTGATGACCGTCCAAGGCGTCAAACCAAGAGATTTAAAGTTAAAGAATTCTTAATTGGTTGGAGCCCATTTTAATTTGTTAAGGATGAATGGAGAAAAGCTTTAATCAGTTAAAGGGAGCTTTAATCAGTTGGAAAGAGGCTAGTCAAAAACAGAGCTTGAAAAGTGCTTGAAAACATAAAGTTATTAATTAGTTAAAGCTGCTATTAATTGGATAACATAGAGAAGCAATGTGCAAGTCAACCAAGGCTTAATTGGTTAAAGTCTATCTTTAACCGATTAATGAAGCACTGTCTGTACATTTGAATTTAAGCACAAAAGGACAAAATAACAGCTAGAAACAGATAGTTTCTGTCTCCAATGGCCAAAAGTGATTTTTCAAGTATTTAGGCCTCTCTAATAGTGAAAAATAATAGAGAGAAGCCATCCAAAGTGATTTTGAGCTTAAAAGACCAAAAACCTTATCTTTACACTTGTATTTCACTCCCATCCTTTGAAAAAGTGTTTGAGCTTCACTTAGTACATCTTAGATCAGCTAGGTGATTAATTGTACTTTATCTTTTCTCTATTTCTTGTTTACTTAGAGTGTGAGAGACACTTTTAAGGCTAGATCAAGCCTGGGTTAGCTTGGTTGTTGTTGTAGGTTCTAACTTAGCCTTAGAAAAGTTAGTTTTGGATTTTGGTTGATCTCGTGAAAAACCACGATTAAAAGTTGTGGCTGAGCCACTAAAAAACCCTTGTAAAAGCTTGGTGGAAGCTTGAGAATTCCATTGATTTTAGTGAATTGGTTTGAAAATCCTTGATTGGGAGATCAAGGTAATGGGACCGAACCATTATAAATCATTATGCTTTGTCTACTTTCTCTTATTTTCCTTGTATTCTTAACTCTTAAATCACTCTTCCAACAAGCTTTAAATTTCCATTATCAAATTCCCTCAATTAGCTTTTAACTTGAAAATAATTTTTTGTTTTTTCAAAAATGCTATTCACCCCCTTCTAGCACTCTCTTTGGGACCAATATCATTTTCGTCACCAAAAAGTTAAATTTAAGAAATGTGTTGAATGGGACCTTTCAATTCCTTAGTTATTCAGTGATAACATCTTAGAATGATTGGAGTCAATTCCAAATATCACATGTAGGACAAAAATGGGTGGCTAGAAGTTGCCGGGTTTCAATCAAACCCATAGTTAGGTTAAGAAAAACATATTTTGAGAGTTACTTCATTGGTAGACAAATCTCATTAGTCACAACTTCGATGTGATGAATATTGAGCATAACGTATTTGACAATATATTCAACACGATGATGGATGTTCCGAGAAAGACGAAAAACAATATCAAGGTTTGTCGTGATTTGGAAATGTGTTGCAGGCAATCGAAATCTCACTTAATTGCAATTTATGGTAAATGTTTTAAATCAAAAGCCTTATACACTTTGACTAAAAAGCAACGAAAAGTTGTGTGTGCTTAGGTGAAACTATTATGATTACTAGATGATTTCGCATCTAACATAGCAAAGTGTGTGAATAAGCAAGAATGTAAATTTAATTGGATAAAAAGTTATGATTGTCTTGTTTTAATGAAATGTTTGCTCCGAATTGCCTTGCGGGATATGGTTCCTCATGCTATTTGAAGCACAATTGTTGAGATCTCACATTTCTTTCATGATTTATGTGCTGTTAAATTGCATGTTGATCATATCAATGCATGGGAAGGAAAAATTGTGGAAGTTATATGCATATAAGAAAAGATTTTTCCCTTCGAATTTTTTCGAATAAATGGAGCATTTGCCAATCCACTTGCCATATGAAACTAAGGTTGGAAGATCGGTCCATTATCGATGGATGTATCCATTTGAGAGGTATTGCAAGCCACACATGTAATTAACATTTAAATTAATTTGACAATTAGAATTTGAAAACGAACTTTGATCTTAAGGTTTTTACATCATTTGGAAAAAAAGTTAAAAAGTTAACCATCCATGGAAAGATCCATTTGTGAAGCATATATCATATATCATCAATGAAATATCATTGTTTTATTTGATGAACTTCGAACCTACAATCCCAATAGGAATGAATCAAGTCCCACGGAATGATGATGGTGGAGAGGTTGATGTAGCCAATCGTCTATTGATTTTCACCTATCTTGGTTAACTTTTAGGTTAATTCAAGAAGTATCAATACCTAAAAGAGGATGAGTTCTATGTTGCTGAACCATATGTACTAATGAAATGCAAGGAGATATTACCATACATTGAATTAGTATAAGTTTAACCAATAATTTAGAAAATTGAAAACAAAGAATGGTATTAATTCGTGATTTATGTTCCTCCCATCTTTAGGATGTTTGACAATATGGTTAATAAAGAATAGTATGGTATTTCTAAGAACGAATTGGAAAAAGCCCGTGACGCTGTTGGTATATGCCCTTGAGCTAGTTGGATTGGTCAAGGAATATATATTGTCATTTAATGCATACTTAATCGTATAATTATAAGTGATAAAGGTTTTCCTTCATGTTAGTGTAGTAATAAGGAGTTATTAAGTACTAATTAGATGAAGCCCATGGAACTTAAAGGCCTTACAAGAGAATTGTAATATTGTTACAATTATGAGATCACTATACATCAAAGCCATGTTCCTAAAATTGTTTGAAATACCCCATACTTTGATATGGTGATAAACAAAGTTGATCGAATGCAAATTGAGGTCAATTAAAATGTTTAAAAGTGATATAAGACGAAAGGAGTAGTTTAGGATAAAATATTCTGAAAGTGAGAAAATAATAATAAAATAATAATAATTTTATCAGAGGAGAATTTGTGAGATAAAAGGCGATTTGGAAGTCAAGTGAGGCATAATAAGGTATTTTGGGTACCAAGGAGACAAGATAAAATTTTTAGAATAAAATAATATTTTATTAATAAAATAATATTAAAATATTAATATTTAGCCGGATGTCAAAGTCAATCAAGAAGAAAGATCATATGATTGATTCAAGTGGGGGAGAAGATGACAAGCCCGACTCTATAAAAATATTTATCATGACATACACGTGATGGATAGCATGTTTGCATGCTAGGAGAGTCCCGAAAAATTTACAAAAGTCGGTATTGTACCTAGAGGTACAACAAAGTTGATTTCAACCTCGAACTAGATCAAATAGAGAATTTACAATGAAATTAAGAATTTTAATGTCCCAGAATGGTTTAATATGGCAATTCGGAGTTCGATGATCAATTTGGAGTCAAATCGAAATTTTCGCTATCTAGGGGCAAAATGGTCATTTGCCACCTGAGGACAAAATGATAATTTTTAGAAAAGATTTTTGGCCCCATTTGACTTATTGGAGTAAGATTTGAGGTTTAGAAGTGAAAAATTTTAATTTCGGTATAATTTAGAGTAAAAGGGTAAAATGGTAATTTTACCACTCGGAATCAAAAATTTAATTTTTAAAAGGATTTTGATCAAATTTAATTATTTGGAGTGTGAAATGAGTATGAGGAGTGAAAATTATGCATTATGGCAAATTTTCAATTTTTGGGGCAAAAATGTAATTTTTGAAAAGTTCGGGGGTAAAAGTGTAATTTTGAAAATTTTGCTCCACCAAAACTTTGGAAAAATCTGGAAATTTCACTTAAGACTTGGATAAGTCAAAGGGAATGCATGGTGGAAAAAGTAGGACAAATGGATGGCTAGAAAAAAAAATGAATTAATAAAATATTTAAAATATGAATAAAATAATATTATTTCATTAAACAATAAAAAAGGCATAAAAAAATCAGCCCACCCATTCTTCTTCTTCAACATTCGGCCAAGCAAGAAACAAGAGAGAGAAAGGAGAAAATAAAACCCTAGCTAAGAAATTTAAAGGGAAAATAGGTGGAAATTCAAAAATCAAGTGAAAAAAGGTAACATTTCTTAAATTTGTCTTGTGCTTTACCTTTCCCATGCATTTTCCATCATTTTTCATGGTTGAATCATGTGATTTGAGGATGATTTGAATTCTGGTCATATGGGTTTAGAGAGAGAAAGTTGTTAGATAAATTTGATTTTGAGCTATGTTAGTGTTTAGTGTTAGTTTAGCATGTTTATGAGTAAAACAACAAGAAAAATATTTATCTTCTCCATGAATTTCTCTAGGCCGAATCTAGCCAATGGTATGTGAGGATGAGGTTGACTTTATTTTAAGAGAATTGGGTGGAAAAATGATGAATTATGAGGTTGGAAATTAAATGGGAATTTTCGGTGCAATAAATTGAAATTTTTACCCACTAGGGGTAAAAGCGTAATTTATAGTCCGGACTGATAAATTGGACCAAATTCACAGTCATTGAGGTATTGTGGATATAATTGGATAATTGAAATTGAAATGGATGGAATTGGAGTCGAATTGGGGATTTTAGGACTTTACACCGTGTATAGGCGAGTTAGGTTAGACACTGCAATTAAGCGATTGTTTAAACATTTCAAATCCTATCTAGTGCATACGCATGGATAAGAGCCTGAAATAATTTATGATAAATTGACACAATTTATTGAATTTTGTGTCATAGATTATGGATAGGTGGTGAGTCAATTGTTTTGGGTAAGAGACTGCACCCGAGGGTGGAAGATAGGAGTATTTCTACTCCTAATACTGTGAGTGAACTTATTATCATCTTAATTATCTAGAGTAGTTTTATACAACTATGTGATTTCATGGAAAATGGGTTTAAATGGTAAATTGCTATGTTTTAAGAGAAATTGTAATTTTATAAAATGATTTTATAAATTTTCTGAAAAATCAAATATTGGTTTTGAAAATAGAG
Organism: Theobroma cacao; assembly: GCF_000208745.1. Lineage (NCBI taxonomy): Eukaryota > Viridiplantae > Streptophyta > Magnoliopsida > Malvales > Malvaceae > Theobroma > Theobroma cacao. Next base: position 15,087,790 of record NC_030858.1, on the reverse strand, counting down.
TAATTGGAGACTGCTAGTTTGTGTTGCAAATTTATGGTTTTGAATTGAATGGCTTATGATAATAAATGAGCATGAATGGCTAAACTGATTTTGGTGTTAGAATTATTTATACTGTGTATTCAGCCTTGAGAGGCTAGGTTGCGATAAATTACCATGTCATGCTAGAATGAATTTTATTGATTGGTGGATTATATATTAATTATTTACTGCAGAGGAGGTTCCGTGGACTAGCCTATTAGAGGGGCACGGTAAACTCCATTATATTATTACCTCGAATGAAGAGGCGCGTAGGGTATCTCCTGGGGTAAAGCTTAGGGTTCACTTCACGCCAAACCACCACGTGAAGGAGAACTCAGCCAACGCTAAGGAACGACTGTATTTTTCTCAAACTAAAAATATATTTTAAGTGTATACAAAATTTTAACAGCCTTGGCGGACTCGGTTGGATGCCCTGCGTAAGGTATCACCGAGTATGAGTTTTGGCACGAGCCAAAGTTTTAAGAAATTCATAAGCCAAGTTGATTACTTGATTTATATGGATTGATTTTATTTGGTTGAAATGAGCTGAAAGGTAATGAAATTACGGTATGATGATTTATTTTAATTGTCTCCATTTACTCGACTTTAGATACTTTAGATGGTATCTGTTTACTCACTGGGATTATAAAATCTCACCCCTTCTTCCTATACATTTTTCAGGCTCAGGACAGTTTGTAGATAGTCGAGTAGGACGAGAACTAAGCTCAGAACTGCATTATAGAAAGTAAGAGTTCACAGTCTTACATCCTCTTGGTCAATTAGAGCCCACGTGTCATTGCAGATCAAAACTTATATTTTGGGTATCTGTATTTCTATTCATACAATTTTTACTTTACTTTCATGTGCGAAAAATTATTTACGAATATTTCTATAAAAATTTATTTTATAAGAAAATAGAATATTTTATTTATTATTTTTAAATAGTGCTAGTTGTCAACAATTTGCTTTCAAATGAACGTTTTAGATACTTAATTTGTTTTTAAATCATTAAATATATATTTTCTGCTTACCTACTACATTTTTAGCAAGTTTTGAGATTTTTGACGAAAAATTACGAAAATACCCCTGTGAGCCAGAAAATAATATTTTATTGTTCTTATTTAAAAATGACTTATGATTTTTTTGAAATGCTTGATTTAATAACTTTTGCTCACCGGGGAGATGCGGAAGTTGATGCTAAGCCTTGCGGGGTTTCAATCGGCATTCGGGGTGAAGAATGTCTGTCGAGGCCTCGCGGCGGTTGTCACGGGCCCGATGGGGACTTTCGAGTCGTGACATTGTTCCTAGTCATTGTATTGTCAAGACAGGGCATTGACAATGCTTAAACACTGGTACATGTTAAGCCTCCTTACTTGAGAAGTAATTAATCGATCTCATAGATTAAAGTATATGGGATACTTGAGAATAACATGTGGGTGCTTATTAAAGAACAAGTTCACTGAATATGACCTGCTATGAGAACTCCCTTTGGTACTTCTGTNAGGAAAGAAATTGATATGTAAGCCTTGCGGGGTTCCGGTTGGCATTCCGGATAATGAGTGTCAATCGGGACGTCGCGGCAATTGTCATGGGCCTGAGGGAGGTTCCGGGTCGTGACAACTTCCCTCAAATATCTATGGAATATGTTCTCATGTGATAGTCGTGCAACTAGTCCTCAAACTTGATACACTAGGTGATTTTGTATAGGGAATGACATACTTTGATTTCATCTTTATGGGTCTGGAGGTGACCAAATGCCTGAACAAGGTGTTTTTGGGTATACCATGAAACATGCGAAGGTGAATGAGTGGTCAAGAAAGTATTCATCACCCCAAGTGATATGAGGGGATGTATCTCATTTGTTCTCGATTCTTGATTAACCTGTATGAAGTCTTTGGCCAAAGCATGATGAATTTGAAGAAAGTTAGTTGCCTAAATTCATAATGTTAGTCATGAATTATGAGAACTAATATGGAATGTTATAAGCAGACATTGAGCATTGCTTTATGACATATCTAGGATATTTGATGAAAGGACCGTATTGCATTGAAAAACTTATCACTAAAAGGTTTTGTCAAATTCTTTAATTGACTCTCTAACATTTGGGTGGTTATGATGTATTGCTAGATGCCACTCATGATTTATAAATATAAATCAATTATCAAATTGATATTTGACTAGAATTTATATTTATTGCCAACATGTTAGAAGCCTAATGGGTCACACATTGCCAACATGTTAAAAGCCTAATGGGTCACACACATTAAGTGATGTGATTGATATTAAATAAGGATAATTTATTAAGTTGGACTTAATTGGAATAGACCAAAATAAAGTGAAAAATTAATTAAGCTCACAAAGACTTAATTGAATTAAAATACAACTGTTGTATCTAGGGTTACAACTTAGTTTGGCTATATAAATATGTTATGTTAGCAAACTAAAACTTTAAGCCTCCAACTAGTTCTTAGCCGTTGCATAAAATAAGAAAAGAAAAATAATTTTCTTTGTCTAACAAAAATAGAATTCGGCAAGAATTTTTTGTCTTTTTATTTTAGAAACAAAACTTGCTAGCACAAGTAAAATCTTACCTTTGAGAAGGTCTTATTCGGTTATTGTGTGGATTATTGTTAGAGGCCAAACACTTCGATGGCTGAAGATTTGACGAATCCTAAAGGTGAAGAAGTAAAGACTTTGGTTGCAGGGTTTTGACCATCTTATTGTCTTCTTAGGGTTTCTTGCTTCACCATAAGCATTTTTTGGATTTAATTGGCTCTTGATTGCAATATCTAGAGCAAGGTATGTAACTCTTAAACTTATGAATGTTCATAATTAATTTGAAAATTACATGAAAAACATAAATATTGATCTTATGGGATTCGGTTGTTTCTCTAATTAAATGTTAGTTTAGTTTCTGTTGCATTGTTATTTTTTAATTTCTTGATTAATTTCATGTTTGAGTGTGAGGTTGAATCCCAACAGACGCATCATTCCATCATTGGTTTAAAGAATATGTAAGTTATCTTTTATAAGTCTATTTGATTTTTTTTAACTTAATACTTCAAATAATTGAAAGCCATGTAACATTTTCATAAGTCGCCCAACATGTGAGTCAAATTGATTTTCATGTTGTTGACATGTCTCACAGTATTGGTCGTATGGCAAGGTGTTTCAAAGATTATTACATCAATGGATACAAGTTTCATTTATGGTCATAATCGTAAAACAAAGAACAGTGATGTTTACATCAACAGAAGTTGTTATAATGATTACAATGGTGACATTTTTGAATTGTTGGTCAATATTGTTGAGTTAGAATACTTTGGTGTCAACAAACAAGTCGTGTTGTTCAAATGCCATTGGTTTGATATCGACAAGGGTCTTCAAGTCTATCTTGTTCATGGGTTGGTCAAAATTAGACACAACTCGATTCTTGCTAGCAATGAGCCTTTTGTTTTAACCGAACAAGTAACTCAATTGTACTACACTTCGTCTCCATCAAAGAGAAGAGACCAATGTGATTGGTGGGCAATGCTCAAAATGAAAGCTCGAAGTCGATTTCCCATTACAGATAATGAGCAAAGTGATGGGAAAACGATCGACCTTAACAAAAGGGTGTATTGAGAAGATGAAGTTTCCTTTAATTCACAATTTAATCATACTTTGATCAACCTTGACAATAATAAAATTCTTGTTAGTGGTGAATATGAAAAGGTTAATATGTTTGTGGATGTTGAAAATAATGAAGAACATGATGAAGACGATGAAGTTGAAAGAAAATACGACTAGATAGAGGAAGAATTAAACAAAGAAGATGAAAACGATATCGATGATGATGAAGATGAGAACGAAGAACAGGAGTTCACTTCCTCGGATGATGATTGATGGATGTTTTTCTATAAAAAAAGAATGTACGAATGTATTTTTTACACTTTGACATTAAAGCTGTATGAAGGTTATTTATTATATTTATAATGTCATATATTTATTTATACACAATTAAATTAATAGTAATATGCATATTATTTTTTTGATAGTTATAATTACTCTATTATATAGAGTTATTTAGCCACATTTTGGATGTTAAAATAGCCAAGTCCTTATGTTTTAAGTTGATTTTATATTGTTTTTATGTTTTTAGTTAATTAGTTTAAAGCATGATAACTTATTTCAATTCAAATAATTCTAGTTCATTTTCATGTTGAAAGTCTTAATCTAACCCAATACTGATTTAGTCCTTGTTTTTGTAGGTTTCCAAATGCATAAAGTTAAATGGTGATGAATTATGCACTACAGACTAAGTGCAGATTTCCACTGAACATGATGCAGTAATTCTGGCATAACTCGAGGTACAGAGATTTAATCAATGTGATTATTGGATCTTTGGAAATTTGAGAGGCAAACCTACAACGTTCATGTTTACCATTTTTCCCAGATCAGCTTTGAGGTAGGAGAAAATCGCGTTGTAAGATAAGGTACTACAGCAGTTTCTGCACCAAGGCAGCACAACGAAGCAAAGCCACAGCCTCAAAAGACCCAAGGCCGCAGTTGTCAAACCCTATTCTATAAAATAATTACGACTTCATTTACATGCTCAATCAAATGTTTGCATATTTAGGAATTTCGAGAAATCGTTAAAAGACGATATTGCCGTTAATGGTATCATTAAGTCGATTAAGCCTCGAACTAGTTCAAATAGAAATTTTAAGGTGAAATTAAGAGTTTCACAGTTCAGGGATGACTGAAAATGATAATTCGGAGTTCGAGGATCAATTTGGAGTCAAACCGAAATTTTCACTATCTAGGGGCAAAATGGTCATTTGCCACCTAGAGACAAAATGGAAATTTTTAGAAAAGATTTTTTTGGTCCCATTTAACTTATTGGAGTATGATTTGAGTATTGGAGTATATGTTGAGGGTTTGGCAGTGAAAAAATTTAATTACTGTGATTTCTAGAGTGTAGGGGCAAAATCGTAATTTTTTCACTGCACAAAATTTGAGATTTTGAGAGAATTTATATCACATTTGACAAATTGGAGAATGGTATGAGTATAAGGGATGAAAAATATGTCTATGGGAAGTTTTTCAGTTTTTGGGGTAAAAATGTAATTTTTGACTTTTACGGAGGTAAAAGTGTAAATTTAATAAATTACTCCACCAAGACTTTGGATAAGTCTGAGAATTTTATCTAAGCTATGGATATGTGGGACAAGTGTATGGTGAAAATTTGGAAACAAATGGATGGCTAGAATTTAAGGAATTAATAAAACAAAAAAAATAAATAAAATAATATTATATTATTTTAGCCTTTAAAAAGGCCAAAATTTCCAAATTTCTCATCTTCTTCAAGCTGTCCAAACCAGAAGAGAAAAGGGGGAAAAGAAATAAGAGCCCTAGCTGAAAAATTTGGGGAAAATCAAGAGAAATCAAGAAATCAAGCATTAAAAGGGTAAATTTCATTGATTTTCCTTGTGATTTTCACTACCCATGCATTTTTTTCTCATTTCCATGCAAAATTAGAAAGTGGATATGGACACTCATGCTGGCCAAACCTCCATGGATGAGCTTTGAGCTTGAGTTTTGGTTGATTTTAATTGAATTAAGTGATTTTAGTTAGGTTATATTGAAATATAGCAAAAATAAGCTAGAGAAATAACTTTCTCCCATTGAAACCCATTATGCCGAATTTTCTAGGGGAATATTGGCTGCTGATCTTGATGTTTATTT
>NC_030858.1:15040280-15081280 GCF_000208745.1 Theobroma cacao | reverse complement strand
GATTTGATCAATTGGTGGATTAAAGATTAGCTACTGCAGTGGTGGGGGGTTCCGTGGACCAGCCTATTAGAGGGGCACGGTAAACTCCTTTATATTCTCACCTCGGTTGTAGAGGCGCGTAGGGTATCTCCTGAGGTGGGCTTTTTGAGTGCACTTCACGTTAACCACCACGTGAGAGTGAGACTCAGCCAACGCCAAGGAACGGCTGTGATGTTCAACGAAAAATGTGTTTTATGCGAAATATGAATTTTTAACAGCCTTGGCGGTCTCAGTGGGATACCTTGACAAATGTACCCGCGAGAATTATTTTGGTAGGAGCCAAGTTTTGTGAGATATATAAGCCATGTTGATTAATTGAGTAAACTGAATATTCATGTTATGAAACATATATTGGAAAAGAATATTTTAATTCGTCTCCGTTTACTCGCCTTTAGATAGTTTAGATGGTATCTGTTTACTTACTGGGATTTTATAATCTCACCACCCTCAATTCCCCACATTTCAGGCTTAGGATAGCCGGTAGATAGCCGATTGCATCAAAGACTTCAGTTAGCCTTGCATCGACAAAATTGTAGGTTCACAGACTCGCATCTTATTGGTTAGTTGGGGACCCATGTGTCATTGTAAAAGTAATTTTATACTTTAGTTATTTGATTTAAAGTATGTATGAACATATTTAGCTTTTACACCATGTTTTTGGCAAGTTTTGGTGTTTTCGAAGAAAAATGACGAAAATGCCCCTATGAGCTAGAAAATAATATTTTATTGTTTTGATTTGGCAAAGACTTATGATTTCTTGAAATGCGAGATTTAATAACTGTCGCTCACCGGGGAGATGCGAAAGCTGATACTAAGCCTTGCTGGGTTTCGATCGGCATTCGGGGTAATGAGTCTTATCGGGATGTCGCGGTGGTTGTCATGGGCTCGATGGGTGTTCCGGGTTGTGACAGCAGTGCTGAAAGGAGCAGCATTGCTCCCATACAAATTGCTGAGACCTCAACACCATGGCAGCCAAGTAGGAAGGCTGCAACACTGGGTGAAAGGTTGAAGAAAAAAAAAGATAAGTGTAGAGCACCGTGACGCTCTAACATGTTTCATTAGAGCACAACTATTTGGGATTTTATTTTTTAAGGCTTTTTTGTGGCTATAAATATGTGATTTTTAGTAGCTGAAAGGAGAGGTCTCTGAGGGAAACAAACAACAGTCTAGAGAGAAAGAAACAAGTTATACAAAAGGAGGAAATGAGAAAAAAATGAAGACGATTGAAGATCAAGAATCAATGACAGCCTTGTTCTTCATTCTAGTTTTTCATTTCTCTCTTATTCTCTTGCTGTAGAAATGATTTATTCTTTTGAAATTGTGATGTTTGCTGAAGAAATGATGATTTAAATTCTTTTCTAGGATTATGATTTATTTCAATATGTAGTTTGAATATATGATTTTTCTTTGCTTAGTATTAATGGGTATTGTGTGGTTTATTCAAATCCATGTTTAATGTTTTTCACTGCTTGATCACTAGTTGATTTGATTTGGTTATCTAAATGTAACTTGATGAAAAGAGTTTAGATTAGGCCATTGATTTGAATAGCTTATGTTCAATTCACTTAGAGGTTAGATTATAAATTCATATTTAGTATAGACATATACATAAATATCATAGGCAGCTAAATTAGAACATAAACTTAATGAGCTTTTCTTAACTAATTTGCATAGACATATGGGATTAATTTTGAAGAGTATGTGTGCAAGAATCTTGACAAAGACTTGTACATAAAATCGTATTCTAGGTTAGCTATTCACCCCATTAATCTAAGTTTAAAGGAAAGAATTAAACTCAAATGAAATATTGAGAGACATTATGATCCTAGGTTTTTAAAGCAATAGTCTTTAGTAAAATCAAATTCATATCCTTAGTTTAGTTTCAGTAGTAATTTTTACATTAATTAAGTACTCAAATTTGAGTTACTTGGATAGGATAAATCTTATTACAAATTTAATACTTAGTAAAAGTTTAGGGGCAAATCTTTGTGGAATACGATACTGAACTTACTTCTATATTACTTGAGCGATACGCATACTTACATGTACAAAATTGACAACAAGTTCTACTAACAGTTGTACATTTTTCTTCTTTTTGGACAGTGTCATGATCCAAATCCAGGGCATGACCAACATAAGAGTATTGATAAGGGTTACCCTCTTAACTCATGCAAGCCTAAAAATTAATAATAAACCAATAACATATGTGCCTCATGAGAATCATCACCATGGAATCAAATACAAATACATATGAAAATGATTATATCATATAATAGAAAAGTATACAAAATTCATTTACATGTTTGTGTGCTTATAACTGTGGAAGCAACATAAAATGTAATCCAGTGTCTATGCCATCTTGTGGCAGACACAAAACATAAGCCATCTCGTGACAATATCCATAGTGTCATTTATTGTAGAACATAACAAGTCAAACCCATAACAGTCAAATATAAAAAACCATATCAGACAAGATCAAACCCAATAGAGTATGACTCGGAATAGAAGGGGTAATGCATATTGGATGCCATGACCATTACCTACCAAACTGAGTATAAAAGTAGCTCTCTCCAAACGACAGGGAGGGAAGTAATCTACTAATCTAAAATTGGGAAGAGTGTTTAACAAAACACACTTTTAGAAATATGTGTGAGTTAATTCCATGAACAAATATGGGGAAAGGCAACAAGCAAATATGGAATAGTGTTTAACAAAACACACTTTTAGAAATATGCAAATGAATATTTAACTACTATTTTGCAAAACCCACCATTCCAAGCATAACCACAAATCAAGTCTCGTGTTTCCAAGCATTATCATAGGATAAATTTGCCTATCAAGAGTATCAAATGTCCCCATGGTCTCCAAGCCCGCTATCTTACAAACGGATCATGGACCAAATCATCCCATAGTTTCTAAGCCCGTTGTTTTTTAGACTACTCAAGAAACATATGTTCACTATACCTCTTTGTCCAATATCTTTCAATGGTACAAGGATAAATAAAAATATTTTTATAAACATAGTTTGTAAATCAACTCATAAGTTTTAAAAAATACTTAAAGTTTGAAACTCAATTCAAGAAATTTAGATAAAATCAAAGTAAATATCAATTGAAGAGTATTTGAAACATAAATCAAGGTTATTAAATATTTAGTTCTAAAACAATGTCATTTTCCTCTTTAGAAAATCTTTTGAAAAAATTGTCATTTCAAAATAAGCATGATCTATCAATTCATGGACCCCATGTATTGATAGATTACCCCAGCTATCGATACATTACTCCAATGTATCAATAGATTTGAAGAAAAATGCAAATCCATCAGTTCTGTGTTGAATCTATCGATACATTAGCTCCATGTACTGATAGATTTACTACAGAGAGCAAAATCTCAACCTAGAGCTAACCATTAGGACCTCAATCAAGAGTATAAATCAACCATAGACAAATAAACAACATTCAAACATCATGTAACAATAGACATGATACAATTCAACAATTCAATCATGAGTTCAATAATAACTTAGTTTAAATCCACACATTAGACATTCTATCAATCAAAATGGAGCTCTAACCGAGGACATCCAACCATTTAGTGTTGCCATTCTAAACCAAATAGCTTGTTGCTCTTGGTTGACAACTATTCATAGAAAGGAGTAGTACTTCGTTAGCCACCAATATCCAGTGAGTCCTAGGAATTTCTCAATCGGCTCAAGCCGCCACTCATTGCACAAAATGGCTAGTGTCTTTTGCCACTAACTACAAGTCCTTATACCGATAGGCTCCAACAATTCAATGTACAGTGTTTAATCAATCAAGGGATGAAATCAATCATCAGTATCTATAAAGGTTGAGACAACATAAAACCATAGTCAATCAACCACACAACATTTATAATAAATGGCCATAAATGCCATGGCACCATCAAAGAGAAAAACATTTCTCATGCAACTTTTAAAATACATCCATCATGCATCAATCATTCACAAATGAGATGTTGAGATAATAATACAATTGAAAGGCTTGTTCCCCATTTTCAAATACTATATAGTATGCTATATAATCTTTGTCTATAATTTTCATTAAACATACTTGAAAACAATTGTTCACCACACAAACATTATCAAAATCCATTTATATGCAAGGCTATAGAATAAGCATGCTTCATTATATCAAAATAATTAAAAACGCCGCATCCACCCATTTCAAATAAGCATGCCTTGCTCTCTTGCACCTTATGTTGAACACTCGATTTTCCAACCACTTCAAATCTTCTTCACATAACCTAACACAATGTTTCCAACATTACAACTTGGTTCTTCTAGTCTAAAAACCATCAAATCTTTCCATAAAATTTCCAACAATCCTTTAATCCATAAATCAACAACTAATCTAACTCTTACTAAAGGATTTTAGTCTACTTTAGCTAGAGTTAAAGCAACTTTACCTCGGTGAGCCTTGAAAGTTCCAAAACCAAATCAAACCTAGGTTTTTAGAACCAAAAACGAATTTATGAGTATCCACAATTTTTGGAAATCAATCCTTCCGTTTTAAAGGTTATTAAAAAAAATCAAAACTTTACCTTCCAAAGTTCTTGGAATGAAAAAACAAGCTTGAAAATCACTTTAATTCTTCAAAATCCTTTTTTGAAAAATGGAGTTAAGAGAGAAAGAAGATGAAGGCGGATGGGTTTTGAGTAAAAAAAAACCTCATTTTTTGCCTTAAAAGGAAAGTCTGAAGGTTGAAGGGTTTTAAGGAATAAGCAAAGATTGAAATAACCTTACATTTTTCAAGTCTAAGCCTAATGTCACGACCCGGAACTCCCATCGAGCCCGTGACAACCGCCGCGACGTCTCAATTTACATTCATTACCCGGAATGTCAACCGAGACCCCGCAAGGCTTTAATATCAGCTTCTCATTTCCCCTGTGGGTAATTGTTTCCAAATACCACATTTTAAAAGATTTTAAACTGTTTCCAACTTAAACAAATGAAATAATAATTTTTATCTCACAGGGGTATTTTTGTCATTTATCCCAAAAATCTCAAAAATCATCTAAAAATATAGTATGTAAGTGGAAAACACATATTTCTTAATCAAAAATAATTTTGGATGTCTAAAACATTCGTTTAAAATGGAATTATGACTGTTATAATAAAATAAAAATATTCAATAAAATATTCAATTTTCACATAAAACGATATTTAAGAACCACTGCATAAATAATTTTTATAGCGTAAAAGCAAAATAAATTCTTACATACCGTAATACAGATAACCAAAGTATAGAATTTAATTTACAGTGACACGTGGGCCCACGAATGACCAAAAGTATCAAAAGAAATGAACCTACAGTCTTTGGATGTGGCAAGTTCAACTGTAATCCTTGCCGATATCAGTTATCTACAATCTATTCTGAACCTGAAATGGGTGGAAATGAGGGTGGTGAGATTATAAAATCCCAGTGAGTAAACAAACATCACTCAAAATATCTAAAGTCGAGTAAAAGGAGACTATTAAAACATTTCATCAAACTGTAATTTATCATCTTTCAACTTATTTCAACCAAATGAAATCAATTTATTTAAAGCAAGTAATCAGTATGGCTTATGAATTTCTTAAAAAGCTTGGCTCATGCCAAAAATTATTATCATACTCAGTTATTTGGGATACCTTGGCCGAGGGCTATCCCAACTGAGTCCGCCAAGGCTATTAGAAAGTCATGTTTTTATTTTGAAAACATAGCCATTCCTTGGCGTTGGCCGAGTTCCCCTTCACGAGGTGGTTTGGCGTGAAGTGAACTCTAAAAGTTATACCTCAGGAGTTACCCTACTCGCCTCTCCAACCGAGGTAAAAATATAACAGGATTCCGTGCCCCTCTAATAGGCTAGTCCACAGAATCCAGCCCACTGCAGCAGGTCAAACCCACCATACAATAAAATTTTGACAGCATGACAGGGCTAATATATTACTACCCAGCCTGCAAGGGTAAAATAAAGCAATTCATACAATTCATAAAAAACACAGCCCAGCCAGTCATGCCAATACAATAACATAAGCCATTAATTCAATTTTAAATTTACAACATATCAGTGGTCTCCAATTACTCTATTTTCAAAATCGTTATTTCGTTTCAAGACAATTTATAAAATATTTTCATTTAAACTCATTTTGTTTACAAAACATAAAAATTTACCATTTGAACTCATTTTCATAAAATTCACCAAAACCGAATAAAAACATACTTTAGATAATTAAAATGATGGTAAGGTTACTCACCGTGTCTAGAGTGGGGATTTTCGAAATACTCAGACTATTGGTCCTCGGGTGCAATTCCCTTGCCTTTATCAGAGGACTCACCACCTTGACACAGTACAAAATCGAGAAATTCACCACATTGGTACTAAATTGAAATTAAACTAATTTAGACTACTAATGCTTGATATGGAATGCAAAAATGTCTAAATTTTTGCCTAAATGCGGTGTTAGCCTATTTCGGTCTTTTACCCGATAAATTGATATACGCGTCCGTTTAAACTCCAAATTAATTTTTTTCAGTTTCTATACCTCAATTGCACCCAAATTGACTTAATGTCCCTCAGTGTGGTGCAAATTATCAGTCCCGATAACAAATTACGAAAATACCCCTAGTGGGTAAAAATTTGTATTTTTGCTCCGAAAATTTCCATTATTTTTCTAGGCTCATAATTCATCATTATTCATCATAATTCCTCAAATAACCATCAAGATCAGCAGCCAATATTCCCCTAGAAAATTCAGCATAATGGGTTTCAATGGGAAAAAATTATATTTCTAGCTTATTTTTGCTATATTTCAATATAACTTAACTAAAATCACTTAATTCAATTAAAATCAACCAAAAATCAAGCTCAAAACTCATCCATGGAGGTTTGGCCAGCATGGGTGTCCATACCCACTTTCTAATTTTGCATGGAAATGAGAAAAAAATGCATGGGTAGTGAAAATCACAAGGAAAATCAATGAAATTTACCTTTTCAATGCTTGATTTCTTGATTTCTCTTTATTTTCCCCAAAATTTCAGGTAGGGTTCTTATTTTTTTTTTCCCCCTTTTCTCCCCTGGTTTGGACAGCTGAAGAAGATGAGAATTCTGGAATTTTTACCTTTTAAAGGCTAAAATAATATAATATTATTTTATTCATTTTTTAATGTTTTATTAATTCCTTAAATTCTACCAGTCCATTTGTTTCCAAATTTTCATCATACACTTGTCCCACATATCCATTACATAGATAAAATTCTCAGACTTATAAAAAGTCTTGGTGGAGTAATTTTTTTTGAAATTTACACTTTTGCCCTTTAAAAGTCAAAAATTACATTTTTGCCCAAAAACTGAAAAATTACCCATAGACATATTTTTCATTCCTAATACTCATACCATTCTCCAATTTGTCCAATTTGATCTAAATTCTCTCAAAATCTCAAAATTTGTCCGCGAGTGGAAAATTACGATTTCGCCCCTACACTCTAAAAATCACCAAAATTAAACTTTTTCACTGCCAAAACCCTCAAATTATACTCCAAAACTCAAATCATTACTCCAATAAGCAAATGGGGCCAAAAAAAATAAAAAAATTATTTTCTAAAAATTCCCATTGTGTCCTTGGGTGCCAAATGACCATTTTGCCCTTAGACAGTAAAAATTCCGATTTGACTCCAAATTGACCTTGAACTCCAAATCACCATATTAAACCATTATGGGACTTTAATATTCTTAATTTCAATTTAAATTCTCTATTTGATCTTGTTCGGGGCTTAAATTAACTTAATTGTACCATTTGGTACATTGTCGTCTTTTAACGATTTTTTTTCGGGGCTTTCCAAGTATGCAAGCATATTGTCAATCATATGAATGACATGGAAAGTATTTTATAAGGTCGGGCTTGACACCTAATGTATTGATATATAAGGGTAATGTATCAATACATTTTGCCCTAGGTTTCATGTATCAATACATTTTGCCCTAGGTTTCATGTATCAATACATGATGAACATGTATGGATACATGTTCATAAAAATCCCTTTTTGCATTTGATATATCGATACATAACAAACATGTATCAATACATTTTATACAGAATGCAATTTTTAAGTCAAAAACTATCCCTTTTGACTTTGAAAAGACAACAACTCCAAAATAGACATGTACGCTCAATAAATTATGAATTTTCTAAGTTAAAATGCTTCCATAAACATGTTTAAAACATTAAATTGTTAGCTCAACAAGTTAGGTTACGAATTTAACCTTATGTCTAAAAGTGGGGTTTCACATTTTCCCTCTTTAAGAAAATTCATCCTTGAATTTAGGCAACTAGCTACTAACCTCAATTCTGAAATAATTGAGGGTACTCATGAGCATATCATCCTTGGCTTCCTAAGTTACCTCCTCACTAGAGTGATTGCACCAAAGAACTTTCACTAAAGCTAAATCCTTAGTGCAAAGTAACTTAACTTTTCGATCTAAAATCTTAACTTGTATCTCCTCATACGACAAGTCATCTTCTAACTGAATCTCCTCATGCCAAATAACATGGGTTGGATTGGGTTTAGGGTTTGCATAATACAAACATGTGAAACACTAGATGAATGCTAGAAAGATCTAAAGGTAACACCAACCTATAAGCTACTACACCAACTCTCTCTAGTATATCAAAAGGTCCAATATATCTCAAGCTCAACTTACCTTTCCTACCAATCTCATAATACCCTTAGTAGGCAAAACTCTAAAAAATACAAGGTCCCCCACCTCAAACTCCAAATCTTGATGTTTATGGTCAACGTAGGAGTTTTGTCTTTGAGCTGTCAACATCCTATCTCGACTCAATCGAATCCTGTCAATGGCTTCTTGAACCATCTCTGGTTCAAGGAGTCTCCATTCACCAACCTTAAACCAAGAAATAGGCGATCTACACTTGTGCCAATACAATGCCTCATAAGGCACCATCTCAATGCTAGCCTGATAACTGTTATTGTAGGCAAACTCTACCAAAGGCAGGTGTCTATCCTAAGTGTCTCCAAAATCCACAACACAAGCCCATAGCATATCTTTTAAATTTTATATAGTCCTTTGTTGTCAATTTTATCACGCAAGTAAATGTATTGTAAACAAGTAATATACTGAAAAGTAAAGTGTCAATCCCATAGAGAATTGAATTAAATCTCTTTGCTAAGTACTAAAATTAAAACACCTAAACCTTAAACTGCTAAAAATTAAATAAACAAAAATCAAAATTAAAATTGAAAGAAAAAGTCACAATTTAACTTGAATCAAATAATAAAAAGTTCTAAAACCACAATATCCCTATAATGTTTCATTTGAATTTCTTTTATTCCTTCTCTACTTACTAGATAGGCTTGAGTTCTTAACCCAGAGTTCAAATTTATTTATAAGTCACTGTCGAGTTTCTTATAAAAATATCTATCTTAACCAATTTACTATATGTTTATGCAAATTGAAATTAAGAAGGACTCATTAAGTTCATATTCTAATCTTGCCTACATATGACATATAAGTCCATGGCTTACTCTAAAGTTTCCAAATCAATCCAATTGGTGGCCAATCAATTAGACGCATTAAGAGCAGGATTGAAATAAAAAAACTCATATACTAATTATAAGTAAGAAAGAATATTAAAAACTCATACTATGCATTGGGCTCAATTGAGATTCTAGATTAAAAACTTAGTTTGACATAATGTATGTAAAAATCATCCAAATGTATAAACATTAAAACTACACAAGAAAGCAAAAGGATAACAGGAAAGAACTCTAATATTTATCATGCTTTTAATCCACAATCTCTTTTGGTTTTCATTGCTTCCTTGCTATCTTCAATGCTCATTTTTCTTTAGAAAATCCTAGTTTAATTATTGCTTTTTTGTGCTTTTCAAAAGGGAATGAGGTAGGGCTCAAGTCTAACTCCAAATAGAAGTCAAATAGGTCTCAAACTCTTCTTTCTCCATTGGGCGCTGCAGCTGTCCTTGGTTAGGCGTCGCAATGATGGGTGTTTGGGCACCTTGGCATCGATGCTCCAATATGCATTAAGGGGTCTTTCACAATAAGGGCACCTCGACATTGGTTCCATGGTGGCCGCAATGCTCAAAGCTCCTTGTTGCTCATTTAGATTCTACTACATTGCTTGGATTTTGACATGATTTTTAATCCCTTTTCCAGGCCGAAATTGGAAACGTGATAGCATGAAATTGTAGCTCTACTCCTTAGGTTTCCAACGGTTTAAGAATCATGTCAATTGCACTTCTGTAGTGAAAGGTATGCTTGAAATGCCACAATATGTTTAGATAAAGTCTGCACCTCAAATGAATCTCCTTCACTAAATAGACCATCTTTTCAAAGCACACCTAAGAGAATATAAAAATTGACTTAAATAATAACTAAACTTAAAATAAAACATCATAAAATAACTTAACATAATTGAAACCAATAGAATTAAATTAAATTAAATAGATGACTAAAAAACTCCTAATATTTAAATTAAATTTCAAGAACTTAGACAAAATATATTGGAAATTAAAATCAAATAACTCTATAAAATAGAGTTATCAAACCCCCAAACTTAAGATTTGCTAGTCCTTAAACAAGCAAACAAAAAAAAATAGAAACTAAACAAAAGCAAAAGCAATTGAAATGATGAAATCAACTTAAATAAACAAACTAACTAAAGATAAATAGCACCAAATCAACGATCTCCATAATTTCCTCAAACGTATATCTATAAATTTCTAACATCATTCAAATTCATGTTTCAGTTTAATTGCAAGCACATTCTCGAATGGATTTCCATGTGTGTGTGAAATTTTTTACAAAGAACATCATACTTATCCAGATGAGTTTATGTTAATGCACAATTTCAAATTAGTACTAGGAACTCCATAGATTCGCTTTCCATCTCTCTCTCCACGAATGTACACTAATACTAAGTTAAGGATTAATAGATCTTTATTAAGCTTGTAATGTATGGGTAGGGTCAAGGTATAGAGCTCTATTTTCATTCTCCACATGCACCCTTTCTTCACATTGAACATTTCTTTTGTTCAACACTTTATTCTTCCGTTTCTTTTATTTTTCCATCACAATTTCATAACCTCAAACTTGTTTCTTTGTATTGTAGATAGTGGGGTGATTTTTTTCAACAACTTCACCTTTTTCTACCTTATGCATTTAGCTCAATATATATTTCCTAAAATAATATACATTCTTAGGAGTGAGGGATGCAAAATTGGAAATTTTATATTAAGGCTAGACTTAATTATTATGTGGTTAAACAAAGAAAAAGAAAAATAGGCTCAAAGGGGTATACTAGGGATAAAATATAACAAGGTTGGCTTGAAAGGCTCAAACGGTCTAAAGAAGGCCTAAATCATCTCCCTAACTAAGTATTGCCTAGGATTTTGCCTCAAAAGAGAATCAAGCAAATTCTAGAATTCTTGACATAATCTAAACTTCATGTCAATATAAACCTTCTCTAGATATGCATGATAATTCAAACCAAAAGATATGGTGCTGAATATATGTGGAAATCATATCCTAACAATGATACTAAACAAAAGAATTTAGTATAAACTAAACAATATCCATATTCACCAAGAGCTAAAGATATAAGACACTAAATTCTCATCATTGGATAAGGAAATCATTGAAAAAATTTGACAATAATTACTTTAGATCCTAGGCTTTTTAAACAAGCATAATAAAAAAGTAAATGATAAACTACCCTAAGTAACTAAAAGTTTAAATAAACATGCAAATAAAATTAAATCTTAAGTTCCCACAGAATATCCATTCCTAAAAAGATAAATTCGCCCTCCAAACTTAAACTAAACATTGTCCTCAATGTTAAAAAAAATAAAAGAAAGGTAAAGAATACTCCCTTGGTTGTTGGATGAATTTGGAGAAACTTTAATCTTCCTCCTCTTCTTTCTCTGCCTCATTGTCACCCAAGTTCTCAAGAGCATCTGGTAAGGTGGGAAAGGAGTCCATGTCTATGCCTATGAAGCTACCATAAGCACTTAACATCTGCTCAATCTATTGATTGCACTGGACTTGATAGGATGCTTGTTGGGTAAATCGTAGCTCCAACTATTCGAGCCTCTAAGGCAATGTTAAAGGCCGGGGTCTCGGTTGGGGAGCTTGAAAACATGGTATTGATGAAAAGCTACCACCAACTGAAGGTTGAGAGCAATGAAAGATCAATCCTACACTGCTTGGCACCTTTGAATGCAGCAACTCTTCACTAGAATCCCATTAGACATTGGCTCTCTTGCATGAAATAGTAATCACCATAAACCATCTTGTTTTGTGCAATGTGTAGCATAGCATGGTTTATCACTTTATCAATGTTGATGGACCTTCCTATCACATGGCATAGAGAAGAATGGCTCTGTCCCTTGTAACATTGCTAACATGTAAAAAAGGAAGCATCTTGGCTGCCACAAAGTACCACCATACATAGGCAATTTGCTTTAGAACATTCCTTTTAAAAGAAACTAGTTCATCCTTGGAGATTCCACCAGGCCCTTTTTTTTGCAAAGCATAGAAATTATCTCAACCCAATATTGGTGTTTGGCCAAATACTGTCCATAGCCATCATTCTCGATGTCCGGCACTTCATAACAATCATTGATGGCTTGGCTTTAGGATGACACTTGTTTTCCTTGCACAAACACAAACCCATTAGTATGTTCAAGTAAATTGGCATAGAATTCCCTTACCAGTGCAAGACTATTACAGAATTTCTCCCAATGTCTCTCCTCAATTTGGGCTTGAATGTTGAGATGTTGAAGTAAGGCCACATTATTGTTGAATTTTCACACAAGTGCACATTATCGCAAGCAAGTAATATTGTAGAAGTAGAGTTTCATTCCCACAAGGATTTGTTCCTAAACTTTTACTAAGTACTAAAATCTTATAACAAATCAATCTTATTTAAGTAACCAAAAATTGTAAAAAATTAATTAAAATAAAGACTAAATTAACTAATAGAAACTAAATATACTTGAGAAAGATAGCAAACTAAAAACCTAGGATTATGGGTTTATTCAACACTTCATCTGATGCCAGCTTTTCTTATTATTTATCTTCTAGGTTGGTTTTACTAATCTAGGATCCACGACAATATACAAGTCTCCATTGAGATGCTTGCACAGATACCTAACTTAATTAGTTCAATATATGTCAATAGGAATCAATTAAATTAAGTTCATTAAGCTAGTGTCTTACTTTGGTTATGTATGGAAATTGGCGTATGTCTACGTGAATCATGAATCAAATCATCTAAGTGACGTGAACATACATTATTCAAATCTTAATCCAATCTAAAATCTCTCTGTCAAGTTTCAATTAGATTCTCAAATCATTTAATTATTGACCAAGCCATTATAGGCATTCAGAGCAAATTTGAATAAGTAAACTATACCTATTCATGATAAATAAGGAGAAGCTAATATTTAAACTATATGTTGAAATCCACCATAATCCTAGAAAAACAAATTAGTTTATGAAATCTAAGTAAAACAATATCCAAAGAAATTTAGCCTTAAATTTAAGTCAAATAAAATAAGTATAACATAAAAGAGAAAAATAAATTAATGTTGAAGCTTTGTTGATCTCAAATCTCTCTCAATTGCTCTTGATCTCTTGCTTGATTCTTAGCTTAAAATTTCTAGAAAAGCTGTTATTGTTCCCCCTTTAAAATCTTCTAAAAAAGTCCTTTAAATAAGCATAAGGTGCCCTAATTTCTAAATTTTCATCAGAATAATTTTTATGGAAATAAGACTTAGCATCGCAACTCTTAAGTGTTCTGCCTTAAAACCTGAATGCATAAGCCTTTCAATGTTGCAACTTTCCTTTTGAGCACCGTGGCCTTCAAGTATTTTATTTTATTTTTTATTTTTCTCCTATTTTAGTGCTTTCTTTTTAACCCAAATTTTGACCACCTTCCACTCTAAACTGGGCAAAGTGATTAAAAAAATTGTAACCCTTCCTTTTAGATTTCTAGTGGTCCAAGAATCACCTCATTTGGAGTTTGGTAGAGAAAGTTATGGTGAAAAGACTGTAACATGCTCAACAAATTCTACACCTCATCATCTAGCATATGTCACTTCCATGAAGTACTTTGCACTTGAGAACCTTCAAAATTGAGACCAAATCAGTAATGTTTCAAATTAAAATTATTGATATGAAAATCAACTCAAATTACTCAAATTAAAAAAATTATTCAAATGCATTAAACTAAATAAAGGAAAATATAAAAATTATCTTAAATTAACTTGAAAGTACAAGGACTTAGCTATTTTTGATAACCAAAATGTGGTAAAATAACTTTTGTATCATAGAGTTATGACACATCAAGTATTTTCTCTAGAACTAGCACCTTGTTAACAAGGGAACTTGTGTGCCTTGTCATAGCATTACAAGACACAAATTGTGTCCTATCAAAAGAACTACTCGCACCAGTCATTGATTTCTTTGGGGCCATGAGTTCTTTGTAGTAAAGTTGACCAAAACAAACCAAATCTAGCCAAGCACAATTAGCAAAAATTTCCAATACTCAATATCTCTCAACTCAATAATTACTAAATCATAAGTAAAATAATTCTACTTGTCAAATTTAATATCAAATATCATCAACAAATTCAGTTACTCAGGATGAAAAATTATACTACTTCAATAATGTAGTCTAAACATACTCCTAAAATCTATGCAACCAAACCACATTTAACCACAAATAATCAAAAGCCCATTAACTGCTACAAACAGTAAACTCAAAGTCATGAATTTTTTTCAACAAATGTACCACAAATCGAGAATTTCAAGCAGCACCCGAGCATTTAGCTCAGTGGTTGGTGCATAATCCCTTGCCTTAAGAGTAGGGTTCGAATCTCCCCTCTCCTAATTATAAAAAACAAAAATCAAGAATTTCAAGCACAAAATAAAATTCCTAAAATAAATTAATAAATTTAAAGAACATACGAAAACTTACTAAAGAGAATGAAGAACTCTTGATTGTTGGCTTTTGAATGGGTTTTGTAAAAGGTTTGAAAGATGGAAGATTTTAAAGAGAGAGAGTTGGATAACATAGTGAGAGAAAGTTTTTTAGCAACATGTGCAGATGAAGTCTGTACCTCACATGCGTCTCTTTCACTAAATAGACCCTCTTTTCAAAGTACACCTACAAAAACATAATACTTAACCTAAATAATAACTAAACTTAAAATAAAACATTATAAAACAACTTAACACAATTGAACCCAATATAATTAAATTAAATTAAATATATTAGAAATTAAGACCAAATAACTCTATAATATAGAGTTATCATAGCGTTGTTGAAATTAAGCTTTGTTCCCAAAGCCTCTTGGAATTTACCCCAAAATCGACAAGTGAACTAGGTACCTCTAATCGATGTTCTGGTAATTGGAACCCCATGCAATTGCACTATCTCCTCAATATACAGTCTCGCATACCGCATGCTCCATAGGTGATTTTCATTGATAGAAACTATGCAGACTTAGTCAATCTATCCACTATGACCCAAATGGAATCATATCCCTTTCTCGTTTGAGGTAGTCTAGTCACCAAATCCACAGAGATATGCTCCCACTTCCACTCAAGAACTAGTAAAGGTTGTAACAACCGTATAAGTTTCTAATGCTCCGCCTTAACTTATTAGCATACCAAACACTTAGCCACAAACTCGGCTACATCTTTCTTCATAACCTCCTACCAATATACCTTTCTTAAATCATGATTCATCTTGGTAGCTCTAGGATGAACTGCATAGGCAATTAATTATGCTTCCTCAAGAATCTTTGTGAGACCTCAACCCTTATAGGCTCATAACTACGCATTGACGTAATAACACGAGCCAGGGGTAGTTTTGTCATTTTCTTTAAAAAACTCCTAGAATAAGGTTTTAAGATATTTTAAGATCTAAATAGGCATAAGACCGAATAAATAATGTGTAATGATGAAAACACGAAGAAAACTAGAGGTGGCAATATTTTTCACAATAGGGGCAAAATGGTCATTTTGCACATCGAGTCAAAATTTTAAGTTTTCGTAAACTCGAATAGTTTAGATCATTGTGGACCTTGTTCTAGTGTCAAAAGAATAAAAAGATTGCACAAAGGATTGGAGAAGAACAAGTTAACTTGTTAAAGGGCATTTTCATAATTTATAAGGGAATTGGATAAGTTTGAGCTATAAATATCTTCTCCTTCCAGCAGCTTCTTCAATTTCCAGTAGCTTCTTCTTCTTCCTCCTTCCATCTCACTTTTGTTTCCCCCTCCATGGAAGCATGGTATGAAAACTTCATAACTTTCTCTCTCTAGCTTTAATTTTCATGCCTTTGTGCACCTTTTCATGGAACCCTTATGCTCTTTCACTTTTTTACTTCAAAACCCTTGAAAAAATCTCACTTTCATACTTTTTCTCACTAGCTAGGTGTTTAGAGAGAGAAAACTCCCATAATAGCTTGGAAAAATTTATTGAAAAGAATTTCAAAGTTACAAGCTACCAAGGTGAGTAGTGAATTAGAATTTATTTTTAGTGTTGGGAATGATTAGTAAGTAGACTTTTGTATGTTTGTAGTTGAGGTTATCCACTGATTTTAGAGTGTTTAAGGTAGTGAAAATAGATAGCCATTTAAATGGCAATTGGAAGCTAGCTAAGAGAAAGATTTAGACTTTATAAGTATGTGAATTGACAAATTGGTTATGCTAATATAATGATAGGTTCCAACGAAGCCCCATCATCCCATTTGGACAATTAGGGAAGTTAGGATCAGCTAAAGGCTCAAATAATATCGGTGAGTGAACTGCATTTCAAAATCATTTTGGAAATGTGACTGTTTTGTACAAAGCATTTGAATGATTTTATACAACTTTTCTTAAAAACGAGTGCCTTGGGAACAAGCCTTTGATAATTGACTTTATGTTGTGACATGTGGTTGTTATGGATTCGTGCACTACTACATTATGTTGGTATATATATATAGATATATATGTTGTGCATGATAATTTATATTGTGTGATGATTATAACCGTGTGTGTGCACAATGTGGGGGAATGCATATGCCGGTGATGGCGTGGTGAGGGAGGTGGATGATGATCGTGCCCGTGTGCACGATGTGGGGGGATGTACACGATGGCACTGACTGTGCACGATGTGGGGGGATGCACACGATGACTCTGACTATGTGCACGATGTGGGGGGATGCACATGAGCTGGGTGTGATGATGGTGATATTGGTGGTTATCTATGTATTTATGTATATCTATGTTTATGAAATAAAAGCTTATGAATATGCAAAATGATTGAAATGCATGTGAAACTTGACATGTTGAACTTTGGGAAATTATATGTGTTTTATGTTGTTTTTGTCATTTTAGTAGGATGGCCTTTTCTTGAGAAAATGGGAAATTTTTGCTGGTGCCCTGTTTATCGCTGCAGCGAGAAAGTTTGTGTTTTTTGGCTTGAATCTCATTGCAATGAAAAACTTTCTGTTTCGCTTAGTATCTTGATCGATTGCTGCGTTATTTTCCACTTCTTTGGTACCATAGTTGAGCATGGACCCTTTACATTAAGTGATTTAATCAATTGGGGTTTTCTTGAGGGGTTATGATAAGCACTAAGTTAAATTGCATTGTTTTAAAATAAGTGCATCATGATTTTCAAAATTTTCCTATTGATTGCTTGTTCCCTTCCTTGTTCACTCACTGGGTTTATACTCACCGTTTTCAACTTCATATTTTCATATCAAGAGGCAGTCAGTAACTAGGTCGAGGTGCCTTTGTAGACTTGACTCTTGGTAGGTGTCTCGGCATTCAGTAGCTGTACATTTGTCAAGTTTCTTCGCTGGACATCGAGTCTCCTTTTGACATGTATAGACAAATCTGATGTTAATTATTAAAATACATACTGCAGACAATATGTGTATATTTTAATGAGTAATGCCAGTACGAGTTGGCAATGGTTTTCATCATTTCGAATTGAGATTTTGAATTATGACTTTAGTAACTTGTGGGATGAAATGATAACCAGGTAATATAAGTAGGCTTGCTTGGGCTTAGTGGACTACGTCCATTGGGCCCATGCGCAGGTCATGGCCCAAAATTTGGGTCATGACAATCTCTCTCCAAAGTCCATCCATATTTGGCACATAAGCTTCGCTCCATAACAAAGTAAATCATCAGAATCTCTAACAAACTGCTGCCCTTTTCTCCTTTGGGCATCATCCAAGGCTTTGGTCACTTATTCATCCTTATCTTGGGCTTTCTTAATGCATTCAAGTAACATAAACCTAACTCAGAAATATGCAAAAATGACATCAGTCTCATCAACCTTAAAATGCAATCCCATGTCTCCCAATCTGTGGATGTTTCTCACCAAAGGTCTTCTAACAACGATGATATAGGCCAAACTCCCCATAGACTTTCGGCTTAAAGTATAGACTACCACATTAGCCTTGCTCAGATGGTACAAGATAGTATAATCATAGTCCTTAAGTAACTCCATCCATTGACGTTGCCTAAGATTAAGATCTCGTTGATCAAAACTATACTTGAGACTCTTATGATCGATATAGATCTCACATATCTCCTCATAAAGATAATGTCTCCAAATATTAAGAGCAAAGACAATGGCTGTTATCTCCAGATCATGGGTGGGATAATTTTGCTCATGTCTTTTCAACTGTCAAGAGGCATAAGCTATGACCATACCATGTTGCATCAACACGCAACCTAAACCAACACTTGAGGCATCACAATAAATAGTATATCCACCTTCAACCTACAGTAGGCTAAGTATGGGAGCAGAAGTAAGACAACCCTTAAGCATTCCAAAGCTCTCCTCACAAGCCTTGTTTTATTGGAACTTAACACCCTTTTACATTAACTTGGTCATAAGCACTGTGAGCCTAGAGAAATCCTTGACAAATCGTCTATAGTACCTGACTAAACCTAGGAAACTCTGAATATCTGTTAGCAAAGTTGGCATTGGCCATCTCTCCATGGCCTCTATCTTTTTCAAATCAACCATAACTCATTCTTTGGAAATCACATGACCTAAAGAAACTAACACTGTCAAGCCAAAACTCACACTTGGAGAACTTGGCATACAATTGGTGATCTCTTAACACCTAAAGCGCAATCCTAATATGTTGCTCGTGTTCCTTCTTACTCCTTGAGTGCACCAAAATATCATCAATGAAGACCACCACAAAACTGTCTAAGTATGGTTTGAATATCGAATTCATCATGTCCATAAAAATTGCTAGGGCATTCATAAGACCAAAGGACATAAACAAAAACTCATAATGTCTATACTTAGTACGAAATGTGGTCTTAGGAACATCTTCTTACCTAATCCTAAGTTCATGATAACTTGAGCAAAATCAATCATGGAGAAACATTGCGCTCTCTACAACTGATCAAACAAATCATCAATACAAGGAAGTGGATACTTATTCTTTATCATTACCTTGTTAAGCTACCAGTAATCAATACACAACTTAAGCGACCCATCCTTGTTCCTCATAAACAAACCGGTGCACCCCATGGTGACACACTAGGGCATATAAATCCCTTATCCAACAAATCCTCCAACTAATCCTTGAGCTCTTTAAACTCTGTCAACGCCATATGGTAAGGTGGAAAAGATATCGATCGAGTATCCTTTACCAAATCAATACAGAACTCAACCTCTTTATCAAGGTGCAAACCAAGTATGTAATGACCCCTTATCGGTCACTACTCGTATCCGATACCTCCGGGAAAGACCCGTCAAGTCCCGAACAAGCCTTTCTCGCAATGCCCATTAGTTCATTATATACAATCACCATTCCATGTTGGTACTTAAAACATTATTCTATCATATCATAATTTAAACTATAAACATAATAGTCAATTCAATCTTTACACCATTTATTCACAGGTATATACATTGAAATCCATAATCTCCAATTATTTACTTATCTCAACATCAATATCCGTTTACAACTTAATAAACAAGGTACTACAATTTGACCTCTAACAGCGGAGCGACTCGGGATAAATGCTATAAGATGCCTTTACCTATTTGCGGTGGACCGTACACGTCGAAGATTACACACTATATTGATCCCTATCTGCAAAAAGGGAAAAAAAAAGGTGTAAGTCTCACAGACTCAGTGATCATCGGCTCTGTGAGTAGGGCGTAGATGGGAAACAAGCAAATAGCAGATCAGTTGAATATTACAATGCAAGATTATATAAAAAAATAATTTATTTCAAAGGGGAGTTTGTGCCTTATATGAAAAACTGAGGATTTCTTACGCATTGTAACCACTTCAATTGGTAAATCAACCAAGGTAGATAAAAATTTTTGCTACAAAACAAATCAATAACCTTATTCAAGTCAATCATTTGAAATATTGACTTAAAGCAATTTTATATAAAGAAAATTCTGCCGTCAAAATCAATTGACATTTTACTCAATTCAAATCAATATATTCGGCAAGCTCCCATGAAATCAAATGTTAATCAAACTCATACGTAAATCACAAATCACCTTGCACTCGAGGAGTAAAAATTCATTTCCCTATAAAGATAAGGGAAGCTACAGAAAAACCTTTTAAATTGCGTTTTCACCATGCAAAGAAATATGAGAAACTCTTTGATGGCCTTAATGGCATGCAGATGATCCATGTCTAGCATTAGCACTCTCTTGGCCCTGTTGGCCTTTAGTCCTTGCCTTCTTGTACTTATCTCAAGTCATTCGACTCGCCATAATCCTAGTGTCAATCCTCTTAGCACAATTAACTGTAAAGGCATAAATACTAAAACTCTAAGATGCAAAAGTTTTAAATAGCGACTCAACCAATCCATCCACAAAGCATCTGATCCTTATATTCTTAGTATAGACAAGGTATGGTGCATACCGTGACAACTACATGAACTAGATGTCATTCTCTAACACCGTCATACTAGGCATTTGAATCAGTGTCTGAAACTCTCATCCCCTAGTGGCTCAAGCATTATCTAGTAGGAATCGACTTAGAAAAATTGTGTAGAACTCCTCCCAAGTCAATGGATCAACACCAATAAGCCTACCTCTACGTAGAGACTGATACAACAAATAAGTCACATCTTTAAGTTTAAAGCCAACCAACTCAACTGATTGAACACCAAATTGTCCTAAATCAGTGCAAATCTTCTCTATCTCATCCAAAAAAATATATGGGTTCTCGGTCACATAGGGGCTAAAGAATAAAGATGGTTTCATCTTAAGAAAATCCAATAGTGAAACCTCAAAAGTCCCTTGAGTGGAATTGCATTGAGGTTGGTCGTCCTAACCCTAAGAATTATGTGCAGCCCACACTAGCCGTCATTCCTCTACACGACGCTGAAGGTCATCTATATAGGTGGTCATCACCTTATCATTCTATTAACCCCTTGTAGATTAGATAACACTTCTACCAAAGTCAGCTCCCCCATGGGTATCTCTTCTCTAACCTCTTGAGATTAAGCATTGACTAGCTCCTCTATTGTGGGTGTCTTAATACTAGCAACAACTAATGGCTCACCACTAACAGCAACTGGTGGCTCCTCACTAGCAACTTAGCGATCCTGCCCTGCTTGCCACATCCATTAATAGTGGAAGATTATGGCTTAGTAATAGCATCAACGAGAATGTCTCACTCTATCATACCCCTTGTTGTAGCTCATGTGCGAAGCAGCATCCTGACCTAGACAAAGAACAAACACTAAACTCAATTTAAGATACAAGGTAGGTATTAAACAAACTAAGGAATCTATGTAGCATTTTGTTCACAATTTGTGCTGTACTCACATCCTAAGAACAAGACACGACATGAGCATCCAACTACTCTGCTGACTCAAATAAAACCCCTAATACTCAATTAACCTAGAGCTCTGATATCAACTTTGTCACAACCTAAATTTGGGGCCATGACCAGCTTAAAAGTATGAATGGGGGTTATCTTTTAAACTCATGTAAGTCTAAAAATAGATAATAAACCAATAACCACATATGCCTCATAAGAATCATGATTATATCATATAATAGAAAAGTATATAAATCCTGGCTACACACTTATGTGCTTATAACTATGGAAGCAACATAAAATGTAATCCAATATCTAGGCCATCTTATGGCAAACACAAAACATAAGCCATCTCGTGGCAATATCCATAATGTCATTTATTACATAACATAACAAAGTCAAATCCATAACAATCATATATAAAAGACCAGACCAGACCAAACCTAATGGAGTTTGACTCGGAATGGAAGGGCTAATGCCTACTAGATGCCATGATGATCACCTACCAAAACTAATTATAGAAGTTACTCCCTCCAAAGGACAATGAGGGAAGCAATTTACTGATCTGAAATAACAAGTACATCTTACATGTGTAAGTTATAAATAACTCTTGAATAGGTACGAGAAGGGAGAACAAGCAACTAGGGAAGAGTATTTAACAAAACACACTTTTAGAAATATGCAAGTGCACATTTAACCAATGCTTTGCAAAACTGACCTTTCCAGGCATAACCACAAATCAATTCCCGTTTTTCTAAGTGTCATCATAGGATAAACCCGCCTATCAAGCATATCAAATGTCCCAATGGTCTCTAAGCCTACTATCTTACAAACGGATCATGGACCAAATCATCGCATAGTTCCAAGCCTATTGTCTTTCAAACAACTTGAGAAACATATGTCTACTGTAACCCTTTATCTGATATCTTTCAAACGATACAAGGATAGATAAAAATATTTTTATAAACATAATTTGTAAATCGACACGTAAGTTTTAAAAAATACTTAAAGTTTGAAACTCAATTCAAGAAATTTAGATAAAATCAAATTAAAAATCAATTGAAAAGTATTTGAAACATAAATCGAGGTTATTAAAGATTTAGTTCTAAAACAAGGTCATTTTCCTCTTTAAAAAATCCTTTGAAAACATTGTCATTTCAAAATAAGCCTGATTTATTGATACATGGACCCCATGTATCTATAAATTGTCCCATCTATCAATGCATTGCTTCAATTTATTGATAGATTTGAAGCAGAATGCAAATCCATCGACTCTTTGTTCAATCTATAAATACATTGGCTCCATGTATCGATAGATTTGCTACGAAAAGCAAAATCTCAACTTGGAACTAACCACTAAGACCTCAATCAAGACTATAAATCAGCCATAAACAAATGAACAACATTTAAACATCATGTAACAATAGACATAATACAATTTAGCAATTCAATCATGAGTTCAATAATAACTTAGTCTAAATCCAGACATTAGATATTCAATCAATCAAAATGAAGCTCTAACCAAGGACATCCAAACCACCTAGTGTCGTCACATTAAACTGAATATCCCATTGCTCTTTGCTGACAACTATTCATAGAAAGGAGTAGTACTTCGCTAGTAACCAATATCCAATGAGTCTTGAGAATTTATCAAGCGACTCAAGCTACCACTCATTATGCATAATGACTAGTGTTAGTGCCTTTTGCCGCTAGCTATAGGTCCCCATATCAATAAGCTCTAACAACCAAAATACAACAATTCAATGTACAATGTATAATCAATAAATGGATGAAATCAATCATCAATATCCATAAAGCTTATGACAACATAAAACCATATCAATCAACCACACAACATTTATAATAAATGGCCATAAATATCATGGCACCATCAAGGAGAAAAACATTTCTCATGCAATTTTTAAAATCCATCCATTATACATCAATCATTCACAATTAAGATGTTGAGTTAATAATACAATTGCAAGGCTTGTTCCCTATTTTCAAATACTATATGGTAGACTATATATACTTAGGATATAATTTTCATTAAACATACTTGAAAACATCTGTTCACCATAAAAACATTATATGCAAGACTGTAGAATAGGCATGCTTAATTATATCAAAATAATTAAAAATATCGCATCCACCCACCTCAAAGAAGCGTGCCTTGTTCTCTTGCACTTTGTGTCGACCACTCGGGTTTCGAACCACTTCAAATCTTCTTCACAAAACCTAACATAATGTTTCCAACATTTGTACTTGGTTCTCCTATTCTAAAAACCATCAAATCTTTCCATAAAATTTCCAACAATCCTTTAATTCACAAATTAACAACTAACATAACTTTAACTAAAGGATTACAGTCTATTCTAGTTAGAGTTAAAGCGACTTTACTTTGGTGAGCCTTGAGAGTTCCAAAACTAATCAAACCTAGGTTTTTAGAACCCAAAACGAATTTATGAGCATCCATAATTTATGAAAATCAATCCTTAAATTTAAAAGGTTTAAGGAAATCAGAACTTTACCTTTCAAAGTTCTTTGGAATGAAGAAACAAGCTTGAAAATCACTTTCAATCTTCAAAATCCTTTGATTTTGTGAAAAATGGAGTTAAGAGCAAAAGAGGATGAAGGTGGTTAGGTTTTGAGTAAAAACCCTCATTTTTTGCCTTAAAGGGAAAGTTTAAAGGTTGAAAGGTTTTAAATGAGTAAGAAAATATTGAAATAACCTTATTTTTTTTCCAGTTTGGACCTAATGTATTGATACATAAGGGTAATGTATCAACACATTTTGCCTTAGGTTTCATGTATCAATACATGTTCATAAAAATCCCTTTTTAGGTTTAATGTATCGATGCATTTTGTCCAAAATGTAGCTTATAAGTCCAAATCCATCCGTTTGACTCCAAAATAGACTTGTTCACTCAATAAACTATGAATTTTTTAAGTTAAAATGCTTCCATAAACATGTTTATGGAAGGCCATTGAGGACAAGCCAATAACGTTCCTTTCGACTACTAGACCTCTTGTGCCACATCCTCCCCTCAGACCATGGACTCCCACTCTAACAACAGATACTCAAGTACAACCAGAGGTACTAATGCTGAGTTTGACTACTCTAGTAAGAACCCCCATTTCGGACACTACTATTAGATCCAACAGCATGTCGCAAGCTAGGGACAAAAAGTTAAGTCTTCGCTTGTCAACTCTGACTCATCCAGACCAACAAATACTTTTGCATCCTCTCAGAGGAAGGTAATTTCCTCTACTCCAATTTATATCATTAACTATACGCAGTCAATTTAGTTAATTAAGTTATGTGTTTTACTAATAATAAGTCTATTTTGTAATACTTTTGAAAAGACTGACGTTACTTTAACGATTACACGGATTATCAAGAGTAACTTTAGTGGACCTTGATCGACATGGAGGCAGGTTCTTTAAGAGCATAAGGACAACATGTGGCTTAAATTCGAGGTAACACAAGGATATAATATTAGTATATATCTATTACAATTTCTCATACTAATATATATTTTGCATGTATGTAGTAATCTTTTAGATGGGCTATTGTAAATGCAATGAAGGTTTGGTCCATATGGGAGAAGATTTGCAAGGACTGCCTCAAGGATCTATTAACGGATGAGTGCAACAAGGCCAAGATGAACACAGATGGCCCCGACGTCGATCTCCTATTGATGAAGGGTAAGGGCTAATCTTAAATCATTGCTGAGGTATGAGACCAACTAGTTTATAACATATAGTCCATGCTTGAGTGGTAGTCACACTCACGCAAGCCCAAGTAGAATCGCTTGATAGAGAAAGACGATAATGTTTGTTGTTAAATTTTTCACGCAAGTGCATATTATCACAAACGAGTAATATAATGATGAAGTAGAGTATCTTTCCCATAAAGATTTGTTCCTAAATATTTACTAAGTATAAAATTTATGACAAATTAATCTTATTTAAGTAATTTAAATTTTCAAAAAATTAATTAAAACAAAAATAAAGCAAGCACTAATTAACTAAAAGAAATTAAAATTACTTGAGAAAGGCAGTAGATTAAAAGCTAGGATTATGGGTTCGTTTAACACTTCATCTAATAGCACTTTCTCTTATTATTTACATTCATGGGTGGTTTTACTAACCTAGAATCCAAAACTATGTACAAGTCTCCGTCGAGATGCTTGCATAAATACCTAATTTAAAAGGGTCATTATATGTTTATATGAATCAACTAAATAAGGTTCATTAAGCTAGTGTTCTAATTTGGCTATGTATGGCAATTGGCGTATGTCTACCTAAATCGCAAATCACATTACCTAAGTGATGTGAATATACACTATTTAAATCTTAGTCCAATCTAACATCTCTCTGTCAAGTCTCAATTAGATGCACAAAACAATTAATTGTTGATCAAACAATTAAAAGCATTAAGAACATATTTGAATAAGCAAAACTATACACATTCATAATAAACAAAAGAGAAATTAATATTCAAACTACATGTTGAAATCCACTATAATCCTAGAAAAGTAAATTAGTTCATGATCTTTAAGTAAACCATTATCCAAAGAAAATTAGCCATGAGTGTAAGTTAAAGAAAATAAGAGAAACACAAAATAGTGAAAGAAACTAATGGTGAAGCTTTTGACCTTAAATCTCTCTCAATCTATCTTGCTTTCTTGCTTTGTTCTTGGCTCAAAGTCTTCAAAATAGCTGATGTCGTCCTCTCCAAGAATTCTCTAAAAAAGTTTTTTAAATAAGCTCAAGTTAACCTAATTTCCAAATTTTCCTATCATATATTTATTTTTGAAAAAAGGCTTCAGCACCTCGGCTCTCACTTTGAGAGTCATAGCTTTCAACAATTCTGTTTTGAAGCTAGCCAAAAAATTCTTTCCAGTGCCGCGGCTCTCAAGTGTTCTGTTTTATTTTGCTCTCCCAGTGTAGTACTCCCATTTCTACAAGGAATTTTACCACCTTTCAATCCTAACTAGGTAAAGTTATAAACATCAAAATTGTAGCCTTTCCTCTTAGCGTTTTAGTGATCTAAGAATCACCTCATTTAGAGTCCTGTAGAGATAGCTATGATGAAAATACCCTAATATGTTCAGAAAATTTTGCACCTAGCCATCCTTGCATATTTCACTTCCATGAAGCTTTTTACACTTGAGAACCTTCAAAATAGAGACTAAATTAGTGATTTCTCAAATTAAGGCTTTTGTTATGAAAATGAGCTCAAGTTACTAAAATTAACATAATTCAACATGCATTAAACTAAATAAAGAAAAATATAAAAACTACCAAAAATTAACTTGAAAACACAAAGACTTAGCTATTTTTTATAATCAAAATGTGGTAAAATAACTCTATATCATAATGTTATCAATGTTGCTAAAGATACAGGTGGTTCCTTGCCTTTTGCCCTATATCTAAAGATGATGGTACCTAGTTTTATCTAAATACTGCAAAAATCATTCACTTTAATAATACAATTCTTTATGTTGTTAACAATTACTATTCTATGCAATGATGTGTTTTTTGTTCTTATTCTTAATGATTACAGTCTGAGGAAAAGTAGCACCAGGTGATGTTCTCCGAGCTCTTTGAACGCACTTTGAAGAGACAAATGGGTATTAGAGAATTTGTGGACAACATATCTTAGACTGTCTGTGTAAATAATACATATGTTTATATATATTGTCGATATATATGTTGGTTACCGATTAAATAATTTAATAATTTTAATTGCTTTTCTATTTGTACGAATCATACATTTCAGCTTTACCGCACAAGTACAATGAGGAGCTATCGACCCAGCTAGAGTTTGATCCTAAAGCATGGACTAGGGCCATTAGAAAGCCCAACAATATTCGAACCCACATCTACGAATTTGCCACCAGAGTCCCTACTTTAAGACTTCTAGCTCTAACCATTACGTTTGAGTTTGCTTGTGGTCTTGATACTGCACGACCTTCTTTGCCTCTTATATCTAAACCTGAGGGATATCGACAATTGGTTGGTAACATCAGTACCTTGATGACGTCAATGAGTAGAATTAATAACTTATTGGAAGTCATTACAACGAGGTTTCTGTCATTAAATGTCTTTGGGTCTTCCTCATCACAATAATTGAGTTCGCTGCATCCACCACAAAAGCAGTAGCAGCAACCACCCCATCCCCTCAGTGAGCTTTGCATTAGATACTTATTTGGATTATTATCAAATGTTTACATTGGATTCTTTTTATTAATTATGATTTATAGTACATTTTCATATTTTTTATATGCATATATGTTTGTTATATGTTTACTTTATCAATAACAACATCATATAATAATTTTATTACAATCAGACAAAATTTAATTTCTTGAAAAAATCAGTGTTGTAGGTATTACCAACATAATCCATCCATTATCAACGAAATTCATCAATTACCAACCTAATTACTGACAAAATTCATCTTTTATCAACGGAGTTCACTTACAATACCAATGGAATATTGACAGATTTGAAGCCATTGCAGATAGGTACTGCTAGTGAGCTTCAAAGTTAGCTCTATCGGCAATCCGTCAGTAAATATTGACAGAATTGTCGACATCATTCTTCCATCGATAATCACCGACGAATTAAGATCCATCAATAATGTTATCGATAGAATTCCCTCATTATTAATGACAAACCAACTGATAGATCCGAGCCTTTGTCGATTGAATTGCCAATGGAATATTCGGTCAATAATTTACCGATGAAATATTTCGTCATTGACAGATTTTCTATTACCAATCACAGTATTTTTGACCGAATACCAATAGAAATTTCTATCGATATTTTTGTCAGTAATGTAACATATTAACGGAATCCTAATTATTACGGATGTAATTTTTCGTTAATAATGCCCTGTTTTTTGTAGTGAAAATATCACGTGGTCATGTGAAAACGCCACATTAACATCCAGAATGACATGTCTATATGGCATATGAGTACTACATAACATAAAATGACAAATGGCATTTTGACAAAAGACAATTAGTCAATTGTTATTTATAAGGACCTATTTGGCCTAAAATAAAAATATAAACACTTAGTTAAATGTAATAAAAGAATAAAAACTTATTTTAGATATTATGGTAAAGAATGAAAAAGATAGAGAAAAAATAAATTTATTGCTATTGGAGTGGTTTTCTCTTTATATCGAAAACTTAAAAAGCTTATATGTTCCTAACCCAATACCTTGGTAATATTCTTATATAGTGGAAAGGAAGATATTGAAGTATGCATTGAAGTTTGGAATGGTTTTGTGACTTCATTTT
The DNA here is from genome assembly GCF_000208745.1 of Theobroma cacao. Classification (NCBI taxonomy): domain Eukaryota; kingdom Viridiplantae; phylum Streptophyta; class Magnoliopsida; order Malvales; family Malvaceae; genus Theobroma; species Theobroma cacao. Next base: position 15,052,040 of record NC_030858.1, on the reverse strand, counting down.
TAAGAGCTGCTTGTCCAGGAAAATTTGAAACGTAAAGACATGTAAACCGGTCATTCTTGTGTGATTGCATTTTTTGCGTCACACCAATTTTAGTGTATTGTCAATTTTAGGTGGGCCAAGCTGAGGCAAAATGATCGAACACCATGGTCATGGTGCCCACAAAGCCCAATTTGAAGCCCACGACAAGTACAAGCGGAGGGCATCATGCTCCCTAATATGAATATCCTTCCCCTTCCTTTTTAGTGGAGAATTTTGTTTGGGAATTTTCAATGTGGATAAGCTTATGCACCATGATTTACACTCAATATCTAATAGTATCTGATGCTTTGTTATTTCCCTTTGTTTTGCAGTTAAATATTATTGTCTCTACCATATGCGTGATGGCTAATATTCCTTCTCAGTTTTATCTCCTTTCGTTCAAACCAGTTTCTTCATCAAGCATATCACCATTAAGGCCAGACTTAATAAGTTGGGATCGCTGGATCAGGTATTCCTAAACAAACCCGAATGACCTTTGGTATACTCAAAAGGACAACTTGTTGTTTTCTTTTCTCTCCTTAATGAAAAGAAATACAATACATTCCGTATCATTTTAGTATCCAATCAAATATGAACCACTGAAATGAGACCAAAAAAAATTATTATTATTATTTTTTATCTTGATAGTGTCACGTAACTGAAATAGGAGGTTCTATCAAATGAGGAGAGTGGTTACTTCTTCCCACAAGAAGGGTACTTGAGCCGTTGGACCAAGTTTGTGGCTCAAAATAGACCATGCACCATTTCTTTTCATTGTGCACCCATGTTGTAATTATGACTTTGCAACTAGTCCTACCCCACAATTCTATCATAACTATCTTTATGAAATGCATCTCGGCCACTTTTACATGTGTATGGTTATAATTATATAATAAATCCTGATGAATTATAATTTCAAAGAGAAGAGATTTAAGGCACCATGTTTGAAAAAGTTTTTGAATTATTTAAAAAAATTTATATAATTTTTTATTTTTTTATTATGTTCAATTAATTTTTTATATTTTTATTTTGAAACTATATAGACTTTTATGACTAATAGTTTATTAACTGTTATTAGCTAAAATATCACTTATTATTTTAAACTTACATATTACTAACATTGCGCTAAAGTGGAGGAAAACTATTTTTACATAATTATGTCATCATATTACATAAGTATACATATCATGTCATCATCTATTATAACATGTCAATATGTCACGTCAACATCAAATGATGAAATAAATGATATTTTGACTAATAATAATTAATAAACTATTAGCTATAATAACTTATTTAATTCAAAATAAAAGTATAATAGCTTGATTGAACGTAACAAAAAAGTAAAAATTTATTTAAATTTTTTAAAATAATTTAAAAACCTTTTTTAAGTATTATATCTAGATTTAAATTTAATTTTTAAAATATAAATATATACGTACATCTCCCATACATTTCATTATGAGCAATAGTAGGTGGTATGGTGTGTTGTAAGTCACCTCAGTATATATGTAACATTATCCTGCAACAACTAGGCATAGGTTATCATGCATTACCAATTGCGGCATCTTAGCTAAATGCTTCATATGATATAAGAGTAAAGGTTTTATGAAACTTTAAAGCTATTAACTGAATATGCTTAGCTGAAAAGTAACCAAAAAAATCCAAAGAATGAGCATTGGATCTTTGAAAAAATTATTTGGCAAAAGCAGTTGGCCAGCACTACTTCCAACTTATGATATAGTGGCAGTCCACATAGAATATTTTTTAAAATATGAGATAGTTTACTTGTGATTTGGCCTCATCAGCTAGGATTAGCTTTAATCCACTGTTAGATAAGATCAGCTTTTAACAAATGAATTACATGCCTTGAATGTGTACTCATTTAAAAATCTACCCGGTATATATATATATATATATCTTGAAAGATCATGCTTGGAATCCAAAATTTTTAAATTATTAAGTTAGGTTTCCATTATTATATATAAGTTGCTTTATTACTAATTTTTTTAAATATGAGATTTGGAGATGATTCAATTTATTATTTTTAATTGTTAAGGATAATATGTTATTAGTAAATAAAGATTTATTAAATTTCACGTACATCTTTAATCACGACTACGGTCCATGTCATGAGTGATTATTCTATATTTTATGTCGTTAATAGATTACTACCTTTCCACTACCCAAAAATTCTAATTTCATACTAAAATAACAATCAACTATGATATATGCATAGATACATTACATATCTGAATATCCTTTAAATTGTCAACATATTTGAAGATGGCCATGCGTCCTTGTCCTTGTCGTATCATCTCTCTCTTTTTTAGTCCAAAGGTGCTAAATTCTTTCTTTACATATCCAACATAAAAAAAAAAATCCCAACCTTTTGCCATTGGAATTGCTTTATCTTGCCATTGGCTGATGATGGGACAATATATATATATATCTTACACTTAAAAAAATAAGGTGAAACACACAAGAATGTACGTAATGTTTCATGTCTTGGGACAAATAAATGAACAAACCAACTTAAATTTGCTCCACCACCTGCTTGCAAATAAACCAACTTATATTTGCTCCACCACCTGCTTGCATTTATGCGACAAAAAGTACATTTTTGTTATAAACTTTTGCAAAACAATATCTATTTTAATTCTTTCTTTATTAAGTTCCCACGTAATTGGAAGTGTCTATTTATGTCATTGTATTTATTCTTTAATACATAAAAATTGTAATTTTTATTATAAATAAAATTTATAAGTCGATGAGTTTTAATTTTTTTTATTAAATATTTAAAAAATTATATATAATTAAATACGATTAAACGATGTAGTTTCTTTTCAATAAAGTGAGAGAGGAGGTAAGCTAAACCATCACGGAGGAAAATGGTTGCAAAAGAGTGTATCTTGAATCATCATTGAAGCTTTTTGTTCAAAAACAACATGATGGACATGATTGAGCTCCTCATTTCTATTGAAAAAGATAAAAAAAAAATAGTGGTGGCCATTTAGATATCATCACTTGAAACTGTGTTGGAAGATCTTTGAGATAGTCTTGACAAAAAAGAAAAATGTGGAGGTTGAGGGACCACCAACATGTCCTAATCATTATGGTGTTGTAAATAGTTTCAATAACCAGAAAGATAGAATTAACGGTGCAATCATCCCTAGAGCTAGTGGGTTGCGCACTCGTGCCTTGTTGCCTAGTCTCTTGCTCATGGAATTGTGCAATCAAATGCAAAGGTGTTTGCCTAATGCATTACACCTTTTTTGCTTTGTTTTGCTCTCTATCTCCTTTTAGGCACGTTGCATGCCACTCACTCTCTCTGTCTTCAAATTGTATGCAGAGAAACTATATGAATTGGAAAGACTTGGGGCGAGATTGGCTGTTTGTGCTCCACTTCACCTTGTTTGTACAACAAATTCATAAGCTTAGTGTCCCGTGACTATGATTGATAGATGCCTATTTTGTTTGTTCCAAATTCACTAGCCTTAAAAGGGAGGATATAATGTTGAAAAGAGGCAGAAAAAGCTTATGACGTTGTAGCCTGTATGGTGGCCCACTTTTGAATTATCGAGTATCTTGGCCATACCTTTTGGCACAGGCGAAGATTTGCCAAGCAAACACATTAACCAAGACTTGTTTTTTGAGGTAAATCATAGTGCCATATGTCTAATCGCAGTAGCAAACATGTACTTAGTGGACAATACGTCAGATATCCTCCAACTTTCCCTCGTCCCTAATGCAACAAGACCACAATGGCCCACATCAAATTTATACTTGCCTTATTGACTAGTAAGCATTTCTATTTCTGATTTTTCTGTTTCTTTTTTAACTTATGGGAGAAGGGATAAAGGCAGAACAGTGCCATTAAAATTCTGACCTTGAACTCCAACAGAAAAACAAAAAAGCAAGTTTGGGACATAAACAGTCAAAATATTCAATTAGTCCTTACACTTTACAAAAAATATAAATTTAATCTTTTTATAATAATTTGTCTAAATTAAGTTTATATATTTTTTATTTGTTAATTTCAGTCTCAATTCTAATACCGTTAAATTCTTATTGTTAAATATATTTATTATGTGACATTTTGATTAAGTGGACATGACATTGATTGAGATAGTATGATATTTTCTTACTTATATGGTATTGATTATGTATTGATTTGACATTATCACGATGATGTGGTATTGATTGGACTAACAAGCACTTGCTAATGTGATTATCAATGGGCAAAACCCTACCCTACATTTTAGCAAATGCTACATCAACATTTCTTGCTATGTCAACAAATGTTATGTCAACATAAAATGTTAGTATGACAAATGTCAAGTCAGCACATAATCGATGTCACATTAACTCAATCAATGTTATATCAATTTGGTCAAAACATCATCTTAGTATATTTAACGGGTTAAGGTTAAAATTGAATTAACAAATTAAAAGGACATGTACTAAATTCATATTTTTTTTATAGAATAAAGAGACTAATTGCATAATTTAACTATCATAAACTCTTGTTATTGCCTGAATTTAAATGTGAATAATTTAAATGAGGAAGAAAAAGACAGCTCTAGTTCCCTTGACCAAGGGTGGATGGTAGTATAATTTTGGGACCTAAATTTTTTTTTAAATATTTTATTTATTATATATTTTTTCTTTGAATGCCCTTAAAATAATTTTTTATTTAATAATTAATATAAATAAAGAATAATAAAATGACTTCACGAATCCCATCAAAACTCGTTATCTCTCTTTTTTTTTTCTTTCTCTTTTGTCATTCCATTTTTATTTTACTTTTTTTTTTATATAACTCACCATCAAAACAAACTTTATTTTTCTAAAGAGATTTATAAGCTTGTCAACTTAGACGAGGAAAGATGGGGCTACTCACCACCATTATGTGAAATTAAGAGAAAGAAAAGTTTTCTTTTATATACTTCTTTCTATTTATATTATTTATTTTTTAATTCTATTTTATTTGCTCATACGTTCTAAGTTTAAATAAATTTTTTTTTCTAAATTTCTACGAACCATCAACCATGTTCTTCTTCTTTCTTTTTTGTTATGTGGATTTTATCTTCTACTTAGCATGTTTTTTTTTTATTATGTAAATTTTATTTTCTATAATTTTAATCTTTAAAAATTAAAAAAATTTTATGTAATTCTCCAAATTTCATCATTGTGTTATTTTTTTTATTAATTTTGATTGATAGATTAATTCTCCTTATTTTAACTCTTTTGGTTTCTACAACAACTATAGAAAGAACCTTTTCAGCAATAAAAATTGTGTAAATAAGACCTTGGAACAAAATAGATAATGAGTTTCTTATAGATAATTTAGTTGTTTATATTAAAAAAGATATTACTAGCCTTTTCAGTAAAAAGTCAATAATTGATAAATTTGAATTCAAGAAACATCATTGGAAAGGACTATTGTAAATCATTCTTTTCTTATTCCTTCTGATTTATATGTTATATAAAATTATTGTCTATTATGAATCTTTTAATTGTTAGTTAAATTTGACATATTAATTTTAAAAATTTTTAATTTTTATTTCTTTTTATCTTTATCCCCCTCTACAAAAATACACTAACTCTGCCCTTGTCCTTGACCTAAGTAGACTTGACGATTGTTATGGACCATTTCTCGATTTGTGTGTCATCTTTATGCAGGGCCATGCTAATCTTATCCGTATCGTTTCAATTTTATCGAATCTCCTCGAATGGACTTGACAATTGTTACAGAATTGTTCCACCAATTCACTATTTTAAGAGCAACAAATGAAAGGAAGAAAAGAAGAGTCGAAATGTGTGACCAAAGAAGAAGAAAATCCCATACAAGTGAAAAAGCTTGAAAACAAGTATAATCAATTATTGTGTGTGCATAAAGAGATTCCAAATCATTTGAATGGGGCAAACTGATATGCTTATTTAATTCCATTCTCCATTTTCTCTCCTTGAATAACTTCCACACTTCTCAACCCTTTTTATGACATTGTATTCTATTTTAAATCAGCAAATTGTTTGGCATTGGGTTAAACGGACGGCTCTGGACTACATCTTTTCAATTAGAGCCAGGTCTAGGCAACGTTTGACATCAGACTATTTGGGCCGGGTCAAGTCTGGAAAACTCATAAACTGTTAATACTCACTGAGTCTAGGTCTGGGCCCAACTCACTTAATCTGATCTGATTTAGGTAGAGCTCTAATTGTCAAAATGTTTAATACTATTATTATTTTATTCTACCACTTAATTCGTAATATTCTATTTTAACATTAAATTATTTTGTTAATGTAATATTGATCTCTTAGTATTATTTTATTATTTAACAATATATTATTTAAATAAAACACACTGCGTAATATGACATAATATTAATTATTTATATAAATAATTATAATATTTCTAAATTACATCATATCATTATTTACTTATTTAGTTTTTAAATTTCATTTATTGGATCATTATACAGTTTCTAAATTACACCTTTGAAAGATAATTTCTTTCAATGGTGTTTAGAATTTGTGACTCTAATATAGACGTTACAAATTTGACTTTGAGAAGAACGGATTGAAATTTATGAATGGTAATTCAAAATCCATGTGTATGGGAAAATGAAAATAAATAAATCAATAATTTTCACTCTTGTATCTTATTATATATTAATTTTATTTATGTATTACTTATACATATGTATTTTATTTCTATTTTTATATATTTATTACTTCTACATATACATTTTGTTTCTATTGTGTATTCGATTCATTTCATTTCGTTTTTTTTAATTTGATTTTCACAAAATTAAAAAAAAAATTGATTAGTGCATTTTATATTAATTTTTTTATAAAAAAGATATTTCATAAGTTTTATTGTCAAAAAATAGAAAACAAATTAGAAATCATGCAAAATAAATTTGAAATATAAAAAGATAAGAGAAAAAGGTAAATTCCAGCTTCCTAAAGTTCAAAGCCAATCATTTATTTATATTACTGATCAATAACATATATATATATATATATATTCATAAATCATCATTTTAAATATTTTTTAAAAAATTTATACAGGTTTAAATAAAACTTTTTTTAGAATAAAAAAAACATTACAGTCCAAGTATTCGAGGAAAAGAGATCCACGACATATCATACATCAAATGTTCCCCAGCTCTAGCTAGTGGATTATGATAAAAAGAAAAAACTTCCTCCAAAAAAAACCCCATATTAACCTTGAAGTCAGCTAAACCATTCCCTTCTCTATAAACATGGCATGTAAGAACTTCCTATTGCAGCCGAAGCAAGCTCTAAATTGCATTAATTAGATTTGAATTAAAACATGGGTGAGTTCAAGTTGAGGTAATGGCTCGTGCAACAAGCTGGCTATCAACGTGTAAATCAATCTTTCCGTAACCAATGTCCCATGCAAGACATAACCACCTAAAAACTCCTCAAAGTTCAGCTCGTTATGCCATGCACTTACCAAGCCGAACTTTATATCCACCTTGCCATTCTTTTGATGAATTTTTGAAGACACCACTTGCAGCCGCTTGGTCAATTGATCTTCAATACACCCCATCCAAATTCAAAGAGATCCAATCTCTGGGAGGGGAAGACCATCCAATGAGAGCTTCCTCTCGTCTAATAGTAGGAAAACCCCAACTACCATAGATTGTTAAACAAGAATTGTGGATAGCAGTAGACAAACTATATATCAAATTCATACACCCTTCCACAATTATTACCTTACTTCCAAAGATAGATGAGTTTCTCCATTTCCATAAAAACCAGCATGCAACTCCAAAAATAATGGTCCATGGAATATTATTGAGAAAATTGTGAAAAATAACCTTTCTCATAAGTCCAATTCAAAAATATCATTTTTTTTATAATTTTAACTATTTTTGATCAATTTTTGGTATGACTTGACAATAATACCCTTTAAACAATTTCAGACAAATTAAAATGGTTTCAGTTTTCTCTCTCCCGCCATCTAGACAAAAATTTCAAAATTAAATCTCGATTTATCTCTCTGCTCATATATATCTATCTCGCCATCCAATTCGCAGATATGAGATCAAACTCTTTCTTATTTTATTTTATTTTTTTGGATGGTGGATCTTGGGGTTCTTAAGGGTGATGAATAGTGATTTTACTCTTTACAGGCAGCGATTTTGCTCAGGGAGAAAGAACAGCTAAAACATGTTTGATGGGTTTTATGGTGGTCCATGATTTTGTTGTGTCTAGAATTGGGATGATTGTTAAGTATGTTTGCTAGGGATTTTGATTTTTTTATGGGATTTTGAGTTGAAATTATTCAGGAAATATTTTGTAAAGAGGGTATATTTTGTTTTTGTATAAGGGGAATGACCAAGACCTCCCAATAAGGATATATTTTCTCTTACTTTGGAGGGTTATGGAGTTTGTAACCTATCTTTTATGAAATACATAATTTCATGGCTTAGCAAAAAAAAAAACAAAATATGTTTTATGTTCTTGAGTTTATTGGTTTATTCATAGAACCCCAAAATTGAGTTTACTGGTTTTTAAGTATTACGTGACTTAATCACCGTGTGACTAGTTTTTAGTCATTACGTGATTGGTTTTAGGCATTACGTGACTAGTTTTTATACATTGCGTGATTGATTTTTAAGCAATGTCTAAGTCACACAATGCCTTACTAACAAGTCACGCAATGCCTATCAACTAATCATTCAATGCCTTATCAGAAACTAGTCACGCAATGCCTTATCAAAAACTAGTCATGCAATGCCCAAAGTTAGTCACACAATGCCTTATTAAAAACTAGTCACGCAATGCCTATTAACTAGTCATGCAATGCTCTATCAAAAATCAGTCACTTAATGCCCAAATTCAGTCACGTAATATCCAAAGTCAGTCACGCAATGCCTAAAAACTAGTCACATAATTCTCAAAAATCACCAAAACTACTGAATTCCATTTAACAAAATCAACAACTTCAAACGATACACCATATTCCATTTAACAACATAATTAACAAATATGAAGGCTCAAAATATTCGAAAGTTTTTCTTCATATATCAAAAATCACTTTAAAATGTTTAAAAATGCTCAAAATGCTCACAGGTTTTCTTCGTGTATCAAAAACTACTCCAAAATGCTCAAAATGCTTAAACGTTTTTCTTTCTGGTAAGGAATACTTCAGAGATGATAGTCTGGTGAGGAAAGCTCAAAAAATATGAGTCAGTTTGAGGTGCAAACCTAAACATACTTGACCTATTAATAGGTTTCGGGTTGAGACGCGGAGCCTAGCGAATGGGTCGATTTCATTAAGGACAATTTTATCCAATTTTTTTCTCTTGGCTAAAAACAGATAAAATTATAAGGAGGACCATTTTTAAAAATGCTTTATGCCTCAGGCCCATTTATGAAAAGTACTCAATATTATTCACTAGCAACCTACTTCTACTAAGGTTAAATGAGATCCATTATAAGGTGGTTAATATATGAAATTGCCCGAACTCACCTTGAGGCAATAACCTAGTCCAAATAGTCTTTGCAAAAGGACAATCTTTTAATGCATGCATCACTAATTCATCCTCTAAATGGCATTATCAATAAATTGTCTCGTGCAACAGATGTTGACGAGCTTTTTCTTTATTAGTAAGGAGACATTCTTGAAAACATCGAAGTAAAGACATTTTGATCCTCTATGGTCCATTTCATTGCCACGCTAACTTCCACAAGCCACTGTTTGCTTCCCCATTTAAGGTTGATGCTCTTTTTAGCATATTATAGGTTGAAGTCACTGTGAAAAAACCTAAAGATGAGAGTGCCAAATAAGGTTTATCAAGAAAGCACGAAGAAATAGGTGGGAGAGAATTCGATAATAAATTAAATTCATCAGTGGTTAATAAGTTAACTAGCTGACTTAAGTCCCAATCATCATTCCACAATGTAAACTCCTTGACATTGTTGTGATCCTCGAAAAACATTCCCATCCTTCTAGTTGCCCCTATTAAAGAACATTCCTTAAGCCAAATACCATTCCAAAATCATGCCAATTGGCCATCACCAATTGCCTATTGCATATGTTTTTTGAAGTCATCCCAAAACTAGTTCACAAAAGACTTAAATGGAAAAGCCCCCACTTGATGTACCTTATCCGGAATTAAAGTAGATCTCATACTATATTTTTATCTCAAAATTTTCACCCATACTGTATCTGGTTTACTCACCAAATACCAACATATTTTGAGGAAAAAAGTATCATTTATTGTACTTAAACAACGAATACCCGATTCACCTTCTTCCTTAGATTTGCACCGATTTTTCTAGTTCATGAGGTGCACTTTTAGATTGTTTAAGTCCCTTCCCCATTAAAAATTTTGATCTGAAGCTTCAACTTTTGTTACAGGTATCCACTAGAATAGTTATTATTTGCTTTATAAAATATGGTATGGTGGACAAAACAAACTTAACTAAAGTGAGTCTACCTGCAAAAGATAACAAACAAGCCTTCTAAGAGTTTCAAAAACTCCACGAACTTTTTCTTCTAGATATCAAAAAGAATGAACATCTCTACGTCCATGTAGTAAACAAACCCCTAAATACTTTCTAAGATCCTCTGAGTAAGCAAAACCTAAGTTTGCAGCTAACTCTTTGATAAAATCCCTAGAAATATTCTTAACAATAAAAGGAAGATTTTTTTATACTAATTCTCTCCCTAAAACAAGCACAAAAGTCATCTAAGATTCCTTTACTTACCTCCATTTGAGACGTTGAGCTTATACAAACAAAATTAAATCATCTGTAAAGAATAAATGCATAAGGGGTGGTCCTTTTCTACTCAGCTTAATAGGTTTCCATAATCCTTGCAACACTACCGCCTTAATACCATGCACAAAATATTTCGTACATAAGACAAAAATATATGGTGACAATGGATCACCTTGCCACACACCTCTAGAAGGGACAAAACCATTTGAGAGAGTCTTATTCCAAAGAATTTGGGAACTATAGTAATTCCAACTGTGAATAATAATATCAGTCACCGGCTTAAGGATATGTGTTTTCATCAAAGTGTCATGAATGAATCCCATTGAAGACGGTCATATGCCTATTCAAGATCAATCTTAATCACCATCCATCCCAATTTCCCTTGTTTTTTCCTGAAATAATGGACCCTTTCTTAAGTAATAATTATATTGTTAGTAATATGCCTCCTAGGAATAAAACTAGATTGTGTCTCTGCCACTAACTAACTAAGGATGTCAACGGGTAGGGTACCCATTAATTTCGAGGTACTTGCATCCTAACCCTATTAAAAATCAAATACCCTAACCTTAGTAACTACCAAAATAATTTTAAAAATTACTACCTTAACCCTAACCCTAATACATTCCCACTACCTCATAATTATCCTACCTTGTTTAAATACCTGATTAAATAAAAAAATTATTAAAATATTCTTCATGGGTACCCAATTACCCAATTAACCAATTAACTTTTCTAATCTCATAACTTCTCTTTAGAATTATATGTTATAAGTTTATAAAAACAAAGATATATATTGTAATTAATAATTTTATGAGTTATAATTTTTGCATTGTTAACACAAAATAGAAAGTAAATATGTTTATATTTAAAGTACATACACATACACACACACACACACATACATAAAAAATATTTTAATATATATAAAATAGAAATTATATTCCTTATAAATGAATCTAATATATATATATATATATA
>NC_030858.1:15014661-15040269 GCF_000208745.1 Theobroma cacao | reverse complement strand
CGCATACATACAAAATTTTAATATATATAAAATAATAATTATATTCCTTATAAATGAATATAATATATATATAATATTAAAATATATTACTAGTTAATTAATAATTATAATTTCATGAATTAATTTAACTATACGAGTTTGTCTTTAATTACATAAAATTTTAAAAAAGAACTAGGTTTTATAACTATTATAATTTCACAACTTATTTTTAGGTTTATATAAGTTTATATAAACAAAGTTATATATATTATAATTAATAATTTTATAAGTTATAATTTTATAATGTTAACCCAAAATAGAAAGTAAATATATTTATATTAAAGTATATATATATTAAAATTATTTTAATATATATAATCGTAATTATATTTCTTATAAATTAACAAAATATATAAACTATATATATTAAAAGATATTACAAGTTAATTAATAATAATAGTTTCATGAATTAATTTAATTAATTATAAGGATTTGTTCTTAATTTCATGAAATTAAAAAAAATATTTAGGTTCCAAAACTATTGTAATTTCAAAAGCTTTCTTTAAGTATATATATTATAAGATTATATAAACAATGGTATATATATTATAATTAATAATTTTATAAGTCATAATTTTTGTAATGTTAGCACAAAATAGAAAGTAAATATATTTATTATTAAAAGTATATATATACATATAATAGTAATAATATACCTTTATAATATGATATAATATTCAAATTATTTAAACATAATTAACAATCTAATAATTTTTTAATTTAAATATATTAATGTCATCATATTAATAATTAGAGTAACCATACTTTTCATATATTTGTTAGTTTTTAACAAAAAAATTGCTTGTAAATTTGGTAAAAATTATAAATTTTTAATTTAATTATTAAAATAATAATAAAATATTTATAAATAGTAATCAAGTTTGGGTAACAGGTACCCAAGGGGTAATACCTGAACCCTACCCGAACTCGATACAGGTAGTGAAATCACTACCCGAACCCATCTCAAATCCGATTATAGGGTATCCTAACCCTATATAATCGGGTCAAGTATTCGAGGGTACCCTCTAATCGGGTACCCATTGCCATTCCTATAAATAACTCTTATGAGGTTTTAATTGATTAGTAATTACCTTCATTAGAACTTTAAAACCAAAGGAAATAAACTAATCAATCAAAACCAAAAAATGAACTTTGGAGGATTAGTTTTGGTATTAATGTGATAAAGAATCTGCATAACTCATTACCTATATCTATGCCCTCAAAAACACTATGTACATATTTAATAAGAGTCTTATCTACTATGCACCACTGGATTTGAAAGAACAAAGCGAGAAATCCATCCACCCCTAAGGCCTTAAAAGGCTTCATCTCAAACAAAGCATCATGAACCTCTTTGTCTTTAACTAGTTTAATCATACTACCAATTGCGGTTTAATCAAGATAAGGAAAAGCCCTTCGAATAAGAAATACAAGAAGAATGTTCCCCTCTGAAAAGTATAAATTATTAAAAAAGTTCATAGCTTGCACTTTTAACATCTCTTGATCATTACACCAAATTCTTTCATTAGAATGACAACGTAGGATTTTACATTTATTTTTCTGTCGCATTGTTCTAATATGAAAGTAATGAGTATTATGGTCCCCCATTTCCAGCACTCTACCTTGAATTTCTACATTCCTCTTGATTCAAAATTGATTCATATTCTAGATGTAGATTGTCACGCCCCAAACCCAAGTTTTTGACCCAACAGACGCCACATACTCATGAGATGAAACCCATAAGCATGTAAGGCAACCACATCTTACTAAACTAAATGTAATAATTCCAAAATCTCTTTAAATTTTAGACTTTACTAAATCTCAAATCTCCAAATAGTACAATATATAAAATCCTCCAAAAGGTACAAATTTCTCATCTAGCTATCATTTCTTTACAAACTAAAAACTGAATACATACATCAAAACTTGTAAATGTCAAAAGGCATGTACAAATCTTGCTAACCAAAGCTCTCATCGAACAAGTCTAATCCCCACACATGAATACGTGTTGAAATCTGTAAAAATGATAAGGATTATAGGAATGAGTACAACCACTCAGCAAGTAACTAATATCCCTTCAGTCGAATTAAGCATGCTTAAAACATTTAAGCCAAAATATCATTCATGAATGCCAAGACAAAATATTGGGTAATCTTATTCAGAATCATATACTCAAAATTTTCACTTTCAGATAATTGAACAAACATATTTAACAAATACTTTAAATCTTAATGGTCTCTTGTAACATGCTACGACCACACTTAACCCTTGTGGCATAGATCAAAAATATAACCGCAATTAACCCCAATAGCACGGGTCAAAAGCATATCAAAAGCAACCATTGGCTGCACTGAACAGATATCATAAATACCACTATTCTGTAACCGATGGTGCGGTTGAAAGATCAATCTCTAATCACAGAATACATGTCGACATGGCCAACATTTAACCCCCATTGGCAGGGTCAGAGCATAGCCATACTAGGAGACAAAATAGAAATATATGTTTTTAGATTACCCAAAGTTCATAAAACAATATATCAAATTTCTCAAACATATCTCATACACCTCAAAAGCATATTCGTTTCAAACTAAATATTTATGTTTATATTCGTGAAAACATATACGTATACATTATACCAAGTCATGAACAAATTTCCAAATCAGAAATCATGTTTTGCCTAAACCACATTCTAAATCCAACATATAAACTCATATACATATACATTCTGCATGCTCAACCCGATGTTAATAAATCATAGAAGAAAATATTATATCTCACGTACAAATTCAGATTTAGGCTAATTTTTAGGGTGTGAAAACACCGATTACACAAGTGTACAGTTCATTTCAAGAAGAGATACAACGAATGATGGATGAATTGTTGATTGAATTCTATGTAGAAGCTTCGGAGCCATCTGTGAATATGATAGTGGAAGACTCAGTATAGGATTAAACCTATCAGGTTAAGATAAGGCCTCTAACTATTTTTTATGAAAAGAAGGAAAAACCAATCAAAGACAAGATGTAGACAAAAGTCATCATTAAAGTCTTTGGACCTTTCCTTTACAAAAGTGACAAGCTGTACCTTAGAATTTTAACTATACCATACAAGTTTCCAATATGGGAAAAAGGATAGCCACTCCTTAAGTTAGCTTTACAAATATTATGATTATTGGAGGGATTACCTAAAATGGACTCTATTATACACTGAAAACTTTGGAGAATCTCAAAAAAGAGATAGGCCCAAATGAAGACAAGATGCAATCTCAAGGATCGACAAACGGCCTGAAAGGGCTTGTGATTGAAAAAGAGGCTACAGAGTTTCTGAAATTTATTAAACATAGTGAATACAATATGGTTGAACAGTTGAGCAAATTAACTACTCATATCTCACTGCTGCCTTTGTTCTTTAGTTCTGAGCCACATAGGAACTCATTAATGAAGATTTTGAATAAGGCATATGTTAACCACGACATATCGGTGGAGAACTTGGACTATATTGTGGTGAACATTTCAGTATGTAACATCATTTCCTTCAGTGATGAAGTAAATCCTTTCGATGGTTGGAGAAATTACAAGGCTTTGCATATCACCACCAAATACAAAGGCTGTACTTTTGCAAAAGTGCTACTTGATAATGGTCATCCTTGAATGTGATGCCTATGAGAATTTTGACCTATCTACTGATTGATATGTCCTATATAAGGAAAAGACATATGATCGTGAGGGCTTTTGATGGAACAAAAAGATGAGTGGTGGGAGATATCAAGATACCTATAGAGGTTGACCCTTATGCCTTCACTATAGAGTTTCAAATCATGGACATTGCCCGTTCCTACAATTACTTGTTAGGATAACCATGAATTCATATGGCTGGGCTATACCATGATCTCCCCATTCTCACTAGTATATAGGATAGAAGCAGTGTTACCAATTGAGGTAGAGATTTCTTCTTTGAGGGTCCTTAAAGACATAGAGCTAGAAGAAGCAGAATGGGTCAATACCTGTTATAAGTAATTGAACCTTGTTGAAGAAAATAAACTGACCGCACTTTGCCACGGTCAGTTGTATCAAAGGAGAATGATGGGAGCATATGGTAAAAAAGTGCACCCTTGACAATTTCAGGAAGGAAAGTTAGTATTGAAAATAATCATCCTAAACCAACTGGATTCTCGAGGAAAATGATGGGGATGGGCTTTTGTTAGCTAAAATTTTCTACTCACGTAAGTATGTGTATCGCAAGGATAGTATAATGCTAAATAAAGTATCAATCTCACAAAGAATTATTCTAAAAATTTTACCAAGCATTAAAATTAACACAATTTAATTTTATCCAAATGGTTTAAAAGCAAATAATTATTTAAACTAAAATTAACAAAAGTAATTAACAATGATAAAAATCAAAGCAGAAATAAAATCTGATAGAACTCAATAGAAATAAGCCTAGGATTACAATATCCCTCACACTTTATTTAAACCTTACCTTTCTCTCTTAACTTAATCCAATGGGTTAAATTCCTAACTTAGAGTCTTAAATTATTTACAAAGATTTCCCGAACAGTCTTATAAAAATATCTATTTTAATCAAAACATTATATTCCTATGTGAATTCAAATTGAGATAGACTCATTAAGTTTAGGCTCGAATCCTTGCTACATACAACATATAGGTATATTCCTATCCTATACATGATTCAATTTATTCATTCAATCAAATAAATATGATAATATGATATTCCAATTTTAATCTACACTAAACTCCCTTTTCCAAGTTTGTTTAGATTTTTAGATCAATTTAATTGGTAGCTAAGCAATTAAAAGTATTAGAATAAATTGGAATTAACAATTCAATTCTATTGAAAATAAGCAAGAAAGAGATTAAAAATTTAGACTACAAGTGAGTTTAATTGTAATCCTAGAAAAATAAAATTAGAGACTCATAATTGCAAAGATAAATAAAAATATGTGAAGTTTAACCATTAAGATTAACAAGAAAAATAGAAGCCAAGGAAAAAGATAAAACAAATATTTATAGCCTTGTTCTCCAAGCTTCATCTTCAACTTTTAGCTCTTGAATCTCTTAGGGTTGTGTCTTTAACTTCTCTAAAAGAACCCTTTAAATACTAATAATCTTGAACTAAAATTCTCAAAATTAAACATAGTTTAACCTAATGACTCTAACCTTTAGGCTTTGAAGTATTATGAGGCCCAACATCAAATATCATCCTTCAATTGCCATTCTTGCAGCATTTCACTCAATCATTTTCTAATGAAATTTTCTCTATCTTCAAGGCAGAACTGAACAATGTAGTCTTCATGAAAGCTATATCTCTATCTCTTAGCTTTCCAATGTCTCAAGAATCGCATCATTTGGACATTTGGGTGAGAGTTATAGTTAAAATACTAAGGTATGTACGAGCAGGATTTGGAGTCCTTTAAACACTTTTCTTTCTAAAATTAAGCCTTATTCTTTTAAATCCTACAAAAGCATAAAAACTAATAAATAATATCCAAATTAAAGTAAATAAATATATAATTAAAATAACTCAATAAAAATAAACTAATTAGAAGAACAACTAAAAATAATTAAATTCTAGTTAAAATTTAAGGACTTAGCTAACATTTTAGAACAAAATGTGATTAAAAATAATTCTATTTTATAGAATTTTCAGCTTTCAAACCTAGTAAATGCAAATGCTGTCAAGAAGTACATGTCTAAAAAACAAAAAAGAAAAAGAGGGATTCAAGTTGAAATCTTGAAAGGGCAGCTTGGATCCAAGAGATGTCTAGATTGAAAACCCAGAAAGGTGGTTTAGGCATGAATGAGGACAACTATCAAGGAATTACAAAATCCTGACATAAAAAGGGTGAAACCATGATCCAAGATGTTGAGATAAAGACAAGGGAACTGACACTTGTGCCAATTTTAAAAGAAAATCTCATATCATTGTTCAAGTCTATCCGAGCAATCATTAGTAAAGAACTGTACCCCTCTTTGAATTGAATTTTTCCTCTATGCAATACTCTTTGTCTCTATGCTTAAATGTTAACCTTTCCCATATTTTAATGAAATAGCCTTCTCTCCCATTATGTTATTATTGTTGTTCTTATTTTCACTCCGTAAATAAAAGGAATATAAATGCATTGCATTTGTCATGAGAATTTGAATGATATCTAATAAAAGATAAAAAATAATAAGTATATATTCACATTGCTTTGAAAAGGAATCAAAGTTGGTCAAAAAATGAAATGGGGTTCGATAATACGAGGGAATGGAAAAGAAATAGGAAAGGATCAGACTATGCAGAAAGTGAGATGCAAATAATCATGAGCATCGAATCAAGTGGATGAAAAAGGAAGGCGTACTTTGTTTGTTCCCCATTGATCAATGAAGGGATCATAATATACCATGAATCAGCATTAAGGAAAATTATTAAAATCTTTGAACAATCATGCTTAAACCTTTGGATAATTATTTTAAGGCATCTTGATGATATTTATCTTTCCATCTGTCTTTTGTAATTTATTTTTAAAATTTTAAAGCATCAGATGAGGAGTTGTTTATCTTTTTCAAGTCATTTTTAAAGTTGTAAAGCCTCGAATGAGGATTTGTTTATCTTTTCAAATCATTTTTAAAGTTGTAAAGCCTTAGATGTGGACTTTTGTATCTTCACTAGAATGAATACGATGTCTATGTCTTTGCACAATCCTTGATTCTCGAAAATGCGTAAAAAGGGACCTTTGTAGACACCAAATTAATCATTATTATTATTATTGTTATTTTTTATTTTTTTTATTACTTAGGCTTTATCAGATATCCAATTAATCTTTTGGGGCTTTCAAGTTTAGTTTGTAAAGGCCCAATAGTCAAGCCCAAAAACAAGTCGATTTAAATAATTAAAACTTTAAATGGATCAAAACATAACAAAACAAGATTATGGCAAATTAAATTAAAGAAAAAACAATTTGAAAAAAAAAAGAAAAGAAAGAAAGACAACTAGGCATGTTGACAAAGCCATGCCTAGCACAGTAGGGTGCATTTGCACTCAACTAGACATAATTGTGCCCTGCCAGACGCAAGTTTTTTCCATCTAGCAAGACCATTTTTGCAAGTTGCCGAGGAGGGCACAGGTCACCACACCACCAACACCTACTGCCCTTTTCTAGATCAATGGGAGATAGAGAGAGAGAGAGAGAGAGAAAAAAAAAAAAAGGAAAATCACTAGAAGAAACAAAAAGGATTTTATGAAAAATAAAGAAAGAAAGAACCCTAGAGATTTTCTTTAAAGACAGACCATATTCAAAAAAAGTTTTAAAAAACCCGAGAAACTTATTCTTGAGTGTTTCTTATGAGTTACTTGTGTGTTTTATGGAACAAAGTATTCCACATTTGACTTGTACTTTCCTTTGGTATTCATGACACGCATGATCTTACAAGAACATATGAGTAGGGATGTTGCGTATGTAAAAAATATGGCTACTCCAATGTTTGTTAAGTTTGAGAAGTATTATATTGAATTTAGTGTGATTTTAGATATAGTTGTGACATTTGATCCTCGGTGCAAGATTCAGCTTGTGAATTGGAGTTACATAAAGCTTTATGGGAATAATTCAGTTGAATTTAAAAAGGTTAAAGATAATTTATTTGCTCTTTTATAATGAATATGTTGTCAAGGTTTTTGATACTCCATTATCCTCTTTAAATCACACAATTTTTTATGGGAGAAAGGTGCAAAAGGGAAAAAAAGAGTTTTTGAAGGTAACTTTTTTATTTTTAAAGTATTATTTGTTATTTAAATTTAATATTTTTTTGTTGTTTTTTATTTAATATTTTTTAATTATTTTTTTTTCATAATTAGGAGTTTGACAATTTTGAACATAAGTTTAGGGCTGCCAACAAGTCTCAACTAGAGCAACATTTGGATGAACAAATGATTGAAACTAAAATTGAATTGGATATTTTACAATTTTAGAAAACAAATCAGTTTCGTCATCTTGAGCTTTCTACCATGGCTCGAGATATCTTGGTCATTACTGTATTGACAATGGCTTCCAAATCTGCTTTGAGTGTTGGTGGTAGAGCTCTTGATTAATATCGAAGCTCACTTAAACTAGATGTTGTGGAGGCAATTTTATGTTGTAGAGATTGGCTACTTGGAGAAATTAGTAATACGTTCTTTCATTTTTTTTTTGTTATGTTTCTTGTGTTTAATTGCATGATTAGAGTAAGTTTGATTTATTTACATGTTTTTAATAAACTTTTTTTATATTGTAGCAACTGTAGAAACAGAAGTGAACAATCTTATCGTTAATGCTTTAAATTTAGATATTAGAAAAGAAGAAATGGCATCATATGATTGGTCTAATACTATTGATGTCAATTAATCATCAATGAAAGGTAATGCTTTAAACTAAATTTTTTATTTTGATCCAATTTTATTAATATATTCTTTTCATTCCATTATTAGGTTTGGTGACACCAAAATAATGTGACATTGGCGAACGGGGTTTTCAATTTTGGTTTGGGTGTTTGAAATTGTTCATGGTTGATGATGTGGTTAATGATATGTATTTAATTATGGTTGAAAATTATGGATAATTTTAGATGTTGTTAGTTTTTTAAGATTAGATGTTAATGATGGATTTTATTAGTATGATAATGAATTTTATGTATGTTATTTATGTTAAATGTTAGAAAAGATTTTTTTAGCCCTAAAAAATAAGGTTTTTTCAAAAATAGCTTTCTTTTTAATTTTAACTATTTTTAGCCAACAGAAAATAATAAAATTGCTTTTATTGAAAACTTTTCATACTCAAGCACAAAAAAATGTTGATTTTTTTAAAAAGAAAAAATCAACACCACCACTGCTCATGAACAATGATACAGAGTTACAAAAGCTAATAACAAAAGATATAAAGTATCAAAAAAGAAAAATGAAAAAGAAGAATAAAGTGTCATCATCATAATCATCCTCTCATACATACGAACGAACAAATAAAGAAAAAGAAAAAGAGAAATGGAGATAAAGCTATTTTGGTTTTCGATGAGTCTTTGGATTTTTTTTCTCTTTAGTTGGTGTAGTTGCTACGGAAAGATCCCAAAGCCTTGATAGCTACAGCTTTAAGGATGTACTAGTTGTATGTACTTGCTGCAAAAGCTCCAACGAAAGAACCTACTCAGAAAACTTAGAAAAAACATTGTTACACACCATGTTGAAAAAGAAAATTGTTACACAGCATTTTAAGGTGTTTAACTGCAAGAATTATGTCTTAGTGAAATACAAAAATAGAGACCAAATTACACGTCTTGTTTAAAAATTACCATTATTACACACCATGTTCAAAAAAAATTGTTACACACCATGTTGAAAAAAGAAATGTTGTTACATATCATATTTAAGGTATTTAACTCCAAGAGTTTATGTTCAAGGCTGCAACTATCAAAACTTTTTGATCCTTCATAGCAAACCCACCAACTAAAGAAAAAAAACAAAAGACTAACCTAGAAAACTTAGAAAAATGTTGTTACACGCCATGTTTAAGGTGTTCAATTCAAGAGTTTATGTCCTAGTGAAATACAAAGATAGAGACCAAGTTACACATCATATGTTTAAAAAATAATGTTGTTACATGCCATGTTCAAAAAATGATATTACACGCCATGTTGAAAAAAAATGTTGTTACACGCCAATTTAAAGGTGTTTAACTCCAAGAGTTTATATCTTAGTAAAATACAAAGGTGGAGTCCAAGTTACACATGATGTTGAAAAAAAAAAGTTGTTATATGCCATGTTGAAAAAAAAAAGTTATTAAACGCCATGTTTAAAGTGTTTAATTTCAAGAGTTTATATCCTAGTAAAATACAAAGATAGAGACCAAGTTACTGTTGGTCCCTATAATATGTGCTAGAGGGGGCGTGAATAGCACAATTTGGCTCTTAATAATATTGGAAACTAATTTCCAGAACTTAAGAAAATAAAAACAGAGTATAAGATGCACAACAATTTAAAGTGGTTCGGTCCAAGACCTACATCCAAAACCTTAATTATCCAACCAAGGATTTTCCCACAAATCCACTATGGACTGGTGAAATTCGCAAGCTTTCACCAAGCTTTACAATGGCTTTTACCAGGCTCAGCCACAACCTTTTACACTAGTTTTTCACGGGTTCAACTAAAACCCAATGTGGTTTTTCAAGGCTCAACCACAACCTACAATAATCAAGCTATCCCAAGCTTGAACAACCCCTTAGAGTGACTCCCTCATTCTAAGGATACAAGAGAAGAAGTAAAAGAAGGTACCTATGATCACTAGTTGATTCGATTAGTACAGAATTGAGTGCCAAATACAAATGCAAAGAGTAGACGTTTAAGTGCAAACAAGTGCAATGAAGCTTTTCTAGTTTTTCTACTTTCTATAGCTCAAATCTCATTCAAGGCTTTTAAAAACTAGTTTCTCATTGTTGGAAAACCCTTTATACTTGGAGATGTAACTCTGATGGTAGTTTGACAGTTTATGGCTGTTGGAAATAGTTGAGGATGAGTTCTAGCCGTTAATTTATCTTGTAGTGCTCTAGTTCAAATTGCAGATAGAGAGCTCTTAGTCGACTGACTTGGTCGACTAAGTTGATTCTGTTTCTGGTTTACAGATTTTGGCAGAGAGTAGTTAGTCGACTGTCTTGGTCGACTAAGTTGATTTTGTTTCTCAAACTCTTCAGCCTGCCATTTCTCCAATTTGAAACTTGGTCAACCAATGTTCTTCCTTGTTTCACCAATAAGCTTCCTCCTTGTTATTCAATTACATCTGGTTGATTTTGTCCCTCTTTTTCTTTCAAAAATACTTTTTGAAGAGTCAATAAATAAATTTTATATATTACTTTCCTGCACACTCAAGTAAGGGTATTATACACACATAAATGAGAATGTTTCATTATCATCAAAAACTAATGGAGCCAACAATTTCCCCCTTTTTGATGATGACAAAACATTCCTTGATTAACAGCATAGTATCATTTTAATTCTTTTTAGTTTTCTACAAAAAATGAGGATTGCTCTCCCTAAGTATAAGCTCCCCTTTAGTGTATGCATATTTTGCTTATTTTATTCTAGCAAATTTTATTTTCGTCATATAGAAAATGATATTGTGCATTTAAAGTATACATATGTGCATCAATATAGAGTGATTTGCAGCAAGTAAGTATTAACAGATTTGTCATTAAATTTTCAACAGTAAGTGTTGTCAAATTTTCATCAAAGTTCCAGCAGCTATCAATCAGCTTATTGATTTCAGATTTTGTATACATCATTCATGTCTTAATTGATATACTATTCACACCATCTATATCTATTTTCAAACAGAAATTATTCGCAATGCCATAATAAAATCATTTATCAGCATGTAAATCAATATAAGCATAGCACCAACAGATTTTGTTCATGACAGTCAAAATACCAAAACAGCAAAATATCAGTAGACTTCAATTTTTAGCAATTAAGCAACATAGTCATATCAGCATTCATTTTTCACATACAACCACATAAATAATAGAATTAAAACTGAGTGTTTAAGTGCCACTATGGCACAAATAACAGTTAATCAACAAGTATTCTGAAACTGGCCCTAGATTATTTTTGCTTCCTATCTCCTATTTTTCTAAGTTCATTCACCCCTGATTCTACCTTCTTTCCTTTCCTAGGTTCCTTCCTGGTTCCTCTACCCTAACATTTTGTTTTTAAGTTTATTCTTTGATTCCTGCATTCTACACCCTTTTTTGGTCAACATCAAAGGAAGGGGCTTCTATTTATCTGATGTGTCAAAGGGTGAGGATTCAGTGTTGTAGAAAGGGTTGAGAGGAAAAAGAGAGGGCTCTCGAAGAGGTGATGACCGTCTTGGGGAAGGTTCTGGTGAGGACTTGTTTGAGACAAGGATTGGAGAGGAAGCTGAAACTGGTATGGATTTCTCTGCCAACCTGGAAGACTTTATTCTCTTGAGAAAAGCTGTCTTGGTTGCCATAGTCTTCCTGCCTTTGGTTGGTAGTTTTGCCTCAATTGGTGGTGCTGCGGTGGCTTTGGCTTTCCCTGCTTTTGCTTTACTCTGGTTGCTAATGCAGATTTTTTTCCTTCTCCTACATCTTCACCATCCTTTTGAGTTTTCGTCCTGACAGTGTCTTTTTCAGCTTGTCCCTCCTTTACCATTTAGTGAAAGATATCCATGATGGAAACTTCTTCTGAATTTGAATGAGAGGTATGTTGTTTCTCTGTTTCTAAATCATTTTTGCTTTGGGGTTCATGAGAGGGTGTCTTGGTTTGCTGATCAACCCCTTGGGGAGAGTCTTCAATCTGTAGAGCAGGATTGGTAGATTTGTAGGTGGAACCTTCAGCTTGAATGCTAGAACTTCCAACATGAGAAGAAGATTTTTCTATTGACTTAGCTTGATTTATCACCTTGTTGTGCAGGTGCAGTGTTGGATATGGCAGAACTATCTGCAGCCACAAGTTCAGATGGCATGTTTTCCTTCTCCTTCAGCTTGTTTTCCAACTCAGTGATTTTATCTTCCATTTTCTGTAGCTTCACTCCTTGGTCAGTCAGCTTACCATCAATCCTCATGAGCAAATTAAAAATCACTTCATTTGAAATTTTGGAGTGAGCTTTTTCAGGTTGAGCAAGCAGACTGTGTTCTTTTCTTGGACCAGTTTTAGAGGTTTTAATGAACTTTTCTCCATCGAGCACATACCCCATTTTAACCAAGCTACCATAATAAATGGCTTGATCTCTGGTTTTTACCAAGTCCATATCATACCTCTTTGCCCATATTCCCTTCTTCTGCACAAGGGATGTAATCACATTCCTATATGGCAAATTGACCTTATCAAGTCTGCAGGCACTTCTCATTTTCTCAATCACAAATCTTCCCAAATTCAGAGACACTCCATTGAAAGCATGCTCCACCAGCCAAAAGTCCTAGAGGCTGATGTAGCTAAGGCTTCCACTTCTGCCTTGTATATTTGTTGCAATGAAATAGTGTAGAATTATGATCTGAGGGCTGGTTATCAAACCAAAATTACTTTTTGAAGAATATTTTTCTTTCCTTCCAGTGATGATCTCCCACAATGAGGACAAATCATATTTTTCAAGCAGTTCAAATTCACCTTCTTCATACTCTATTTTCAGCAGGTTCCCTAAATCCTCAGCAGTCACAATAAACTCTTTTCCATTCAGATAAATATTCAAACCATCTTCTACATAATCATCAAAATCTATTAATTCCTTCCTTTCAAAGCAATTCTAGAATAAAACTCTTTGACCAGACTTGGACTATAAGGCCTATTCTTAAAGGTGTTGTAACCTTTTAGTTTTAGTTCATCAAAGTACTTAGATAGATTGGTCTAGATTTCTACATTTTCCTTAAAACTCTTCCAATTAATGAATTTTCCACAGGAGATTGGTGCATTCTCGATATTTTTGAATCTATACTCATGCAACTTATTCCTAAATTTCGAAGAAGAAGAACTGGTACCTTTATGGAGTGAGGGCTCTGTTTCTTTCTTCTTATAAGTTTTCTACTTATTTTCTCTTAGTTTCTTGGATATATCTTTCACTGAACCAGACATGATTTTCAGTTTCTTTTTCAAACTTTTTGTTCGTATATCTTCCTCTATTGGCTTTTTCCCTTTCTTCTTCTCTGATATCTCTTTACTTTGAGATGTTCTAGCCATATTGGTTACAAAAATTTCTGAGGGTTTGAGTCGGTTTCAGAGGCAAACAGGAAGATTTAGGTTTTTATTTTTAGAGCAACGGGTTTCAGAGGAGAAAAGAGGAGAGGTAGTCAGTAGTTATGACTCAGAAAAACTGCTTACCTTCCTTTTAAGTGCTGCCCTATTTTATTTCTTTATAATTTCAAACTTCCCTCTAAAATTTGGTTATTTACCTTTGACAGTTTTTCTTTATTCTTTTTACACTCGGTAAACCCAAATTTTTACCACATTTTACTCTTCTTTCTCCAAACTCATTGAGTCTTATTATTTAAGGTCGTTAGACCACTCTTAGTTGACTAAGAAATCCTTAGTCGACTGAAAGCATTCTGTTTTCTATGTGAGAGCCAAAGGTTTTCTTATAATTTCTTTACATTAATCATCCCTAAATTTCTTCTAATTTCATAGAATCTATCTTCACTTAGGGGTTTGGTAAAAATGTATGCTAATTGATGTAAAGTATTCACAAATTCTATCTTAATATCATTTTCACCAAATGGTCTCTAATAAAATGATGTCTAATTTCAATGTGCTTTGTCCTAGAGTGCTGCACAGGATTTTTTGATATATTGATTGCGCTTGTGTTATCACAGTATATTGGTACATTATGCATAGTTATTCCATAATCTTTTAATTGTTGCTTGATCCAAAGGATTTGTGCACAGCAACTACCTAATGATACATATTCAGCCTCTGCTGTAGACAGTGCCACTAAGTTTTGCTTTTTGCTGGACCAAGACACAAGCATCCTTCCTAAAAATTGGCATGTTCCACTAGTGTTTTTCCTATCAGTTCTACTGCTAGCAAAGTCAGCATCTGAATATCCAACTAAGCTAAGAGTTGAGTCTCTAGAGTATCATATTCCTAGTTCTTAAGTGTCTATGAGGTATCTAAAAATTCTCTTAACAACTGTTAGGTGTGATTCTTTAGGCTGTGACTGAAATCTAGCACATAAGCACACACTAAACTGAATATCTGGTCTACTTGCTGTTAAGTAGAGAAAATAGCCGATCATACCTCTATAGAGCTTTTGATCTACATCCTTACCTTTTTCATCTAAGTCGAGTTTGGTGGATGGACTCATTGGTGTAGAAATTGATTTCAATCTCAGCATATCAAATTTCTTAAGCATATTATGAGTGTATTTTTCTTGGTTGATGAAAATTCCTTCCTCACTTTGTTTGATTTGAAGACCAAGGAAGTACTTCAACTCTCCCACCATGCTCATTTCAAATTCACCTTACATTTTCTTAGCAAAGTTCTTGCATAAAGCCTCATTAGTTGCACTAAATACAATGTCATCCACATATATTTGTACAATAATTAAATCATTTAGACATCTCCTAATGAACAATGTAGTATCGATGCTGCCTCTATCATAACCTTTTTCAACTAGAAATTTTGAAAGCCTTTCATACCAAGCTCTAGGAGCTGGTTTCAATCCATACAAGGCTTTATGAAATTTGAAAACATGATTAGATTTTTCAAAGTCTTCAAAACCGAGTGGTTGTTCTACATATACTTCTTCTTGAATTAATCCATTTAAGAATGTACTTTTGACATCCATTTGGAACAATTTAAAATTCATGAAACATGAAAAAGCTAGCAACAACCTTATAGCTTCAATCCTAGCAACCGGAGCAAAAGTTTCATTATAATCTATTACTTTTTCTTGGTTGTATCCTTTTGCTACCAACCTACCTTTATTTCTAATTACATTTCCTTGCTCATCTACTTTATTTTTAAATACCCATTTTATACCAACAATAGGGTGATTTGAAGGTCTAGGTACCAATGACCATACATGACTCTTTGTGAATTTATCAAGTTCTTCTTGCATGGCCATTATCCAACTTTCCTCTTTTTCATCTTCTTCAAAGTTTTTAGGTTCAATTTGAAATATAAAAACTGAAAACTCACAAGTTTCTCTAGTTGCTTTCCTAGTTTTAACTCCTTGTGAAATCTCATCAATTATTTGGTCTTGTGGGTGATCTCTCACAAATCTCCAACTCCTTGGTAGATCATCATGTTGATTTTCTGGTCTTTGCAGATTTCTAAAGGTGGAGTTTCATTTTCTCTTTTAGGTGAGCTTTCTTCATTATTTTTGTTGTTTTCTAAGCTCATTTCCTCCATTTGTTTTTCTAGGACTTCTACATCATCATCATCATCATGAACTTCTTTTTGCAATGCATTTGACTCATCAAAAACTACATGAATTGATTCTTCAACGGTCAAGGTCCTTTTGTTAAAAACTCTATAGGCCTTTAAGTTTAAAGCATATCTTAAAAATATTGCTTCATCACTCTTTGCATCAAACTTCCCTAGGGGCTGTTTTCCATTGTTCAATACAAAACATTTACAGCCAAAACTCCTAAGGTGAGAAATATTTGGTTTCCTACCTTTATATAGTTCATACGGAGTCTTTGAAATCAAGATTGAGACTTTATCAAGAATATAAGCTACTGTATTTACTGCCTCAGTCCAAAGATATTTAGGTAGGTTGTTCTCACATAGTATGGTCCTACCCATTTCTTTCAAGGTTCAATTTTTCCTCTCTACAACTCCATTTTGCTGGGGTGTTCTAGGTGCAGAAAAATTGTGATCCAACCCCTTTTCATTACAAAACTTTTCAAACTCATCATTTTCAAATTCTCCTCCATGATCACTCCTTATGCTAACTATGGCTAGTCTTTTTCATTTTCTACTTTCTTACAATGACTTAAGAATGCTTGTAGAGCATCATTCTTATGAGCAAGAAAATACACCCAAGTATATCTAGAATAGTCATCAACTTTTACAAAGCTATAAGATTTTCCACCTAAGCTAGTTTTGCTTATTAGACCAAATAGATCAATATGAAGCAATTCAAGAGGTCTAGATGTTGACACAATTTTCTTAGACTTGAAGGATGTCCTAACTTGTTTTTCTCGTTGGCAAGCATCACATATCTTATCATTTTCAAATTTTAACTCAAGCAGTCCAGCAACAAGATTTTTCTTAATTAATTTTGACATAGCATTCATGCTCACATGTCCTAATCTCCTATGCCATAGCCAACTATCATTTTCAGCATTTGCAACAAGACATACTTCACTATTTACTACAAGATCTTCAAGAAAAATTACATACATATTCTTCAATCTATTTCCTATAAATGAGATTTTATTTGTACTCATATCTATCACTTCACACTTAGTTGAATCAAAGCACACTTTAAATCCTTTATCACATAATGGACTAATACTTAGTAAATTATGCTTTAAGCCTTTAACCAACAAAACATGACTAATTTGAGTTTGAGAATTCTTACCAACCGTATCTATACCATGAATTCTTCCTTTTGAATCATCTTCAAATGATACAGTTCCTCCCTTTCTCTTATCCAGCTGAGCAAATAGCATTTCATGTCCTGTCATGTGTCGTGAACAACCACTATCCAAGTACCAAGGCCGTTTTTTCTTGAGTTAAGCTTTTGAACATGTCTCCTTTAAGTCCAACTCAACCTACAAAACAGAATTTTAGTTTTTCTTTATAGGTACCCATACTTTGATGGGTCCTTGAGTGTTAGTTGCAACAAAGGATCCCTTAGAAACCCACATTTTCTTAACTTTTTGCACTTTTCTTTTCTTAAAACAGTCATATGATAAATGACCATGTTTACCACAATTATAACATTTAGGTAATGCTTCAGTTGAATTTTTATTGTGGTATGCATCTCTTTTTGATGATTCATTTTTTAAACATTTAAGAGCTATATTTTCATCAAGAGTTATTTGCAAGGCTTTAGACTTGTTTTTCAGCTTTAGTTTTAAAACCTCAAAGTCTATTTTTGAGTGTTTTAACTCAATTTGCAAAATATTTCGTTGCTCAAAAACAAAAGTAAATTCTTGTTTGATTTGTTCCAAATCATTTTCAAGAAATGTAGCCTTTTTCTTTAATGATTTGTATTTTGAAAAAAGCTTTTCAAATTCATCATAAAGGCACTCATACTCATCCTGTAAATCATCATAAGAATTAATGTAGGGGGATAAATGTACCTCTGTTTCATCCTCTTGTGCCATTAAACAGATTTTGCTCTTTTCTCAGATTTTTCATCATCAGTTTTAGAGCTTGATGTGTCACTGTTCGACCATGCAGCAGCCACCATTGCTTTCTTAGATTTCTTATTTTTCTTGGGGGTTTCATCTTTCAGCAATGGACACTCGGACTTGAAGTGACCAAGTTTCTTGCATTCGTAACAGATCATCTCCTTTTTTTTGTTGGAGTCATTTTTGTTCCTTATTTTCCATGAAGCACCTTGGTCTTTCCTGAAAACTCTTTTAGTTAGCCTTCGATTTCTTCTACTCATTAGCTTTCTGAATTTTCTTACAACTAGAGCTAATTATTCATCATCATCACAGGAAAGCTCTTCTAACTCTTCTTCAAGGATGCTGACTTTAAGTGCAATACTCTTTTTCTTTTCCTTTGCTTCCCTTAGGTCTTCTTCTTCTTCTTCTTCCTTAAGCTCCAGCTCATGAGTAAGAAGAGAACCATAAATCTCATCGAGAGTGATGATGTTCAGATCTTTAGCCTCTCTAATGGCAGTCGCTTTTGGCTTTCAAGATTTTGGTAGGCATCTAAGCAGTCTCTTAACTAATTCATGCTCAAGGATAAGCTTGCCTAGCTGACTTAATTTATTTGTGATGTTTGTAAACCTATCAAACATGTTGGTGATGTCTTCACCAGGCTCCATTTTGAACATTTCATAACTATGTGTTAAGAGAGCAATTTTGGACTCCTTTACTTGAGAAGTCCCTTCATGGATTATTCTAAGTTTTTTCCACACTTGTTAAGCTATTGTACAGCTTGAGACTTTGTTAAATTCAGTGGGGGTTAATGCACAATGTAATGTGTTGATAACCTTAAAGTTTATTTGAACTTTCTTAATTTCAGCCTCAATCCATTCAGACCTTGGCTTGGGCATCAACTCATTTGTCACTACATTCACGATTGAGGGCATAAAAGGCCATCAGTTATGATGTCTCACATTTCATAATCTATAACCCTAATATAAATTGAGATTCTAGTGCTCTAATAACCGTAATTAGAGCCATCAAACAGAGGTGGTCTGTTTGTTGATTATCCCTCAGCAACTATGATTTTTTGTTGAGCCATTTGGATCTTCTCAAAGGATGTTAAGCCTTAAAAACAAGGAACTAACTTTGATACCAATTGTTGGTCCCTATAATATGTGCTAGAAGGGGCGTGAATAGTACAATTTGGCTCTTAACAATATTAGAAACTAATTTTCAGAACTTAAGAAAATAAAAACAGAGAATAAGATGCACAGCAATTTAGAGTGGTTCAGTTAAGGACCTACATCCACTACCTTGATTATCGAACCAAGGATTTTTCCACAAATCCACTATGGACCAGTGAAATTCACAAGCTTTCACCAAACTTTACAATGGCTTTTACTAGGCTCAAGCACAACCTTTTACACTAGTTTTTCACGGACTCAACTAAAACCCAATGTGGTTTTCCAAGGCTCAACCACAACCTACAACAATCAAGCTATCCCAAGCTTGAACAACCCCTTAGAGTGACTCCCTCACTCTAAGAATACAAGAGAAGAAGTAAAAGAAGGTACATATGATCACTGGTTGATCTAATTGGTACAAGATTGAGTGCTAAATATAAATACAAAGAGTAGACGTTTAAGTGCAAACAAGTGCAATGAAGCTTTTCTAGTTTTTCTACTTTCTATAGCTAAAATCTCATTCAAGGCTTCTAAAAACTAGTTTCTTATTGTTGGAAAACCCTTTTATACTTGGAGATATAACTCTGATAGTTGTTTGACAGTTTATGGCTATTGGAAACAGTTGAGGATGAGTTCTAGCCGTTAATCTGTCTTGTAATGCTCTGGTTCAAATTGCAGATAGAGAGCTCTTAGTCGACTGACTTGGTCGACTAAGTTAATTCTGTTTCTGGTTTGCAGATCTTGGCAGAGAGCAGTTAGTAAACTGTCTTGGTCGACTAAGTTGATTTTGTTTCTCAAACTCTTCAGCCCGCCATTTCTCCAATTTGAAACTTGGTCAACCAATGTTCTTCCTTGTTTCACCAATAAGCTTCCTCCTTGTTATTCAATTACATCTTATTGATTTTGTCCTTCTTTTTCTTTCAAAAATACTCTTTGAAGAGTCAATAAATTAATTTTATATATTACTTTCCTGCAAACTCAAGTAAGGGTATTAGACACACATAAATGAGAATATTTCATTATCATCAAAAACTAATGGAACCAACAGTTACACATCATGTTTAAAAAATAATATTGTTACACGTCATGTTCAAAAAAATGTTGTTACACGCCATGTTGAAAAAAAAATGTTGTTACACGTCATATTTAAGGTGTTTAACTCTAAGAGTTTTTGTCTTAACGAAATACAAAGATAGAGACCTAGTTAAACATCATGTTGAAAAAAAAATTATTACATGCCATATTGAAAAAAAATGTTATTAAATGTCATGTTTAAGGTATTTAACCTCAAGAGTTTATGTTCTAATGAAATACAAAGATAGAGATCAAGATACACGCCATGTCAAAAAAAAAAGTTGTTACATGCCATGTTGAAAAAAAATGGTTTATTACATGCCATGTTTAAGGTGTTTAACTTTAACAGTTTATGTCCTAGTGAAATGCAAAGATAGAGACCAAGTTACACGGTATATTGAGAAAAAAAGTTGTTACACGTTATGTTGAAAGAAAATGGTTATTGCATGCCATGTTTAAGGTTTTTAACTCCAAGAGTTTATGTCCTAATGAAAGACAAGATAAAGATCAAGTTACATGCCATGTTTAAACCATGCCATATTCAATAGATTTTTTACACGCCTAGTGCATTAAAGTTGTTACATTCAGGCATGGCATGTAACTACTCTAGACAGTGTTCTAATTTACAGACTTCACTTATATTACTTCAACCCATCAATTTGGGGTTCTATTAATGTAAATCAATAAACCCAAGAACATACATTCATGTTATCTACTCTTTTGTTTAAAAATCGATGAAGATATGGTGAGAAATAGATAGAGAGGGACAGTGATAATGGTAAAATTAAAGAAACTTAAATGGTGAGAGAGAGAAATCAGGAGCACAACAGATGAATGCGGAAGAGAGAAATCAATAAAATTAGAGAGAACTGGTTGGTAAGAGAGAGAAATCAAGAGCATAGTTAACGGATGCTAGAGAGAGAAATCATGAGGAAAATTATGATAAATAGTTTAATTTATCTTAAATGGCTTCAAGGCATTTTTATCAAGTTATGGCAAAAATTGGGTAAAGATAATTAATTTTATATTAGGGGTTATTTTTGGAGTGGCCTTTTAAGGTTGACCATTTCTCACAATTTTCTCTAAATTTTATTATATTTGATGTTATTATTATTTTGTTATAATTGTTTTTATAATTATTGATTTTAATTTGAATAATAAAATTATATTTAATTATAAATATTTTAATTTAATCGTGTTAAACGTGTTAATCATGTTAGAAAAAAACTATGTTTAATTGTGTTTAGTAATTGTGTCGTGTCGTATAAAATCTTGACACGTTAAATAAACATGTTAGTTGTGTCATGTAGTGTTACACAATTATTAAACGTATCCATGTATGTGTTTCAAATGTGAAACAAATCATTATTCGTGTCGTGTTTGTGTTTACCCATAGAATCACTAATACTTTATATTGACACGACACAATTAAGACACGAAAACTCAAAATTTTTAAGTCCAAGGTTGAAGGATCCTGGGGCAACTATATCCAAGGATGTCATTTTGAGGGATTTAATCAAGAGCAAGGGGTAGAAATAGAAAGGGAAATCAAAGGTTAAAATTAAAAAATCAAAGTCTAAGATGAGGAAGGATGGGAAATCTCGAATAAAAGAAGTCGTGAAAGCTTTGTTGATAGAGAGAATAGAAGTCAACGGTGTTAGGTTTTGATGAGCCAGAATGAGAAAATTAATAGGGGTGATCTAGTAATAGAGATGGCAAGCGAAAAGAAGTTTGAGCTAGCAATAAGCAATGAGGAAGAGATTGAAGTCAAGAAGAAAGAAGAGGATAACAACATGAGATAGAGAAGAAGAAATAATTGATCGGTGCATACGAAGAGGAATTGTTGAGGTTGATTTGGAAACTATACTAAGGAATGACATCATGTGGAAAGAAGCGTTAGTAACACTTGACACATTCAATAGTCTAGAGATTAAATTTAAGGAGGAAAAATAAGAAGTGCTCAAAGTCTTCTCAGAACAAGGTACAGAAAGTGGGTATATTTGAACATCAGGTGAAAGTTTCAAGTTATGTGGGGTATATGGTGAGTTGTTTTATTGAATTATGAGTTTAATAACATGGAACATTAGAGGCATTGGCAGGGGACAAAACAAAAAGTTCTATGAAAACTACTGAGGAATAATAAACCAAATATGGAACTCATTTAGGAAACAAAAATGTAAAATGTTTATAAGGGGCTGTTCGAGAGGCTATGGCCAAAAGAGAGGGTGTGTGGCAAAGCGATGGCCTTGGTAGGGAGGTTTGGCAACTTGATGTGTATGTGGCAGGAGGCTTTTTCACATTAGAATAGTGTATTATGCACAGACATTTCATCATTATGATTGAAGAGTTAATGGTTTACAATATGAAGAGCGGATTTGGCAATATCTATGCGTCGAATGAAGAATTAGCAAGAAGTGAAGTTTGGGATGAAATTATGGTAGGAGTAAAAATTCTATGGGTACTAAGACATGATTTTAATGTAGTAAGAAAATAAGAAGAGTGAATCGGCAGAAGTGTTATTAGAAGATCAGTTGAAAATTATGAGGTATAATGAAGTTAGCTTGATGGACCTACCATTAGTTGGAGGCAAATTCACATGTAATAGTAATAGATATGAGCCTTCCTTTAGTTGACTCAACCGATTTCTAGTGGATATTGAAATTCTAGAAAAAGAGAGCAATTTAATTCAAAGATGTTTGCTAGCTTCCATTTTCGAGCTTAATCTTATAGTGCTAAGCCTAGGACAAGTTGATTAGAGTCCTTGACAAGTTCTTTAATTTCTAGATAGAAGAAAAGTGTTTCCAAGAAGTGCTGAAACAATACTAAAGCCAAGAAGGTAATGGAATACAAAGGTAATGGGTTATGGAGGAAGCTTAATGGGTTGAAAGTGGTTCTCAAAGTTTGACAGAGTATTTGAAAATTCTCAAGAGCACATTTCTAATTTGGAAAGTGAACTTCAAAACATAAATGAGGCCCTACAAGAAGGTAAGGGAGAAAGTAACATCCGAGAAGAAGTGGTTAGGAAGAAAGTTGAATTATGGGATCCCTACAAGGTTGAAGAAAAATCATGGCAGCAAAAATCGAGGGTGAGGTGGGTGCTAGAGGGTGACTGAAATACAAAATTTTTTCACGCTATGGCATTAATAAGAAGGAGACACAATTTGATCCATCAATTGGAAGTTGGTGGAGATAAGTTAATGGACCTCGAGAGCATAAAGAATGTGTTAGCCAAGCACTGTGCTAATTTTTACAGAAGAAAGAGAATGCTAACTTTAAGTAGTTTTAATTGCCCTTTCAAA
Source organism: Theobroma cacao (assembly GCF_000208745.1). Classification (NCBI taxonomy): domain Eukaryota; kingdom Viridiplantae; phylum Streptophyta; class Magnoliopsida; order Malvales; family Malvaceae; genus Theobroma; species Theobroma cacao. The sequence continues at coordinate 15,016,866 of NC_030858.1, read as the reverse complement.
AGATTGACTAAGGATGTCATGGCTTTTCTTGAAAAAAAAAAGTAACAGAAGAAGAGGTGTGGGAAACGATATGTAGTTATGATGGAAACAAAGTCCCGAGGTCTAATGTTTTCACCCTCAACATCTTCAAAAATCAATGCGGGGTGATGAAAGAGAATGTCATGAGATATGTGATGAGGTTCTTTAAGAAGGGAAAGCTTGAAAAAAGGGTCAATAAGTTTCTCATTACTTTTATGCCTAAAGTTAAAAATTTGATTGGACTATCGGAGTATAAACCAATCAGCCTTATTGGCGACTTATATAAGATTGTTTCCAAACTTCTTGCAAATAGGATAAAGTTGGTTATTAGGGAAATTATATGAGAAAAACAGTTTGTTTTTGTTAAAGGAAGACAATTTATGGATTGTGTATTAATTGCAAATTAGGTGATTGATTGGCTAAAAAAAGGTGAAGAGGGGGTTTTCTATTGAAAGTCAACTTTGAAAAAGCTTACAATAGTGTTGATTGGACTTCTTTGATTTGGTTATGAGAAAAATGAGATTTAGGGAGAAATAGAGGAAATGGACGATGAGGAGAGTGACGAACGCAAAAATCCCAATGTTGGTCAATAGAGTGGCTACTAAACCTTTTAGGATAGGGAAAGGGCTAAAGTAAAGATGCTTGTTATCCCCTTTCCTTTTAAATATTATGGAGGAGGCTTTTAGTTAATTGATGGATAAAGGAATGGAACAAGGGTTATGTAGGGGAATACCTATAGGATCAAACGAGCTTTAAATCTCCCATTTACAATTTGCTGAGCATATCGAAATTGGAGAGTCTTATCAATGTCAATAGAGTATTAAGGATTTTTCAAGCAATGTCAAGGTTGTGAATGAACTTCCAAAAAAGCAGCCTCATAAGTGTGGGTGTTGATGAAAAGGTGGTAAAGGAAGGAGCCGAAAAGATAGAATGTAGAATTGGTAACACTCCAACGACCTACCTAGGGTTGCCATGAGAGGGGTAATCTGTCAAACCCTGTTCTATAAAATAATTACGACGTCATTTACATGCTCAATAGAATGGTTACATATTTAGGAAGTTTGAGAAATCGTTAAAAGATGATATTGCCCCTAATGGTAACATTAAGTCGATTAAGCCTCAACTAGTTCAAATAGGAATTTTAAGGTGAAATTAAAAGTGTCACAGTTTAGGGATGACTCAAAATGGTAATTCGGAGTTCGAGGATCAATTTGGAGTCAAACCAAAATTTTCACTATCTAGGGGCAAAATAATCATTTGCCACTTGGGGACAAAATGAAAAATTTTAGAAAAGCTTTTTTTGGTCCATTTGACTTATTGGAGTATGATTTGAGTATTGGAGTATGATTTGAAGTTTAGAAGTGAAAAATTTTAATTCCAGTATAATTTAGAGTATAAGGGTGAAATGCTAATTTTGTCACCCCGGGGGCAAATCGGTAAATTTTCACCTCAACACTTGTCAAGACCAAGGGATTTTATTCATCATGGAAATGGATAAACATGAGAAATGTGTGGTGGAGAATTAAAGAATTAAAAGTTAAATATTTAAAATTTGAACCAATAAGGAAATGCCATGTGTCATGTTTTTATTATTTTATTATCTCTTTATAAAAAGGTAAAAAAATCAGTCTATTTCTCCCATAGTGATCAGCCAAACCAGAAAAGAAGAGAAACCAAGGAAAAACAAACTCTAGGTGGGACAAATCAAAAAGAAAGTGTTGGAATTCAAGGATTTGATCAAGCAAAGGTAAAATTTCTTTGATTTTGCTAGTGATTTACCTTACCCATGCATTTTCCCTTAATTTCCACGGTTAAATTACATGTTTTCATGATGAATTCATGGCTGGTCAAAATGGGTATGGAGAGAGAATAATCTTGGATTGGTTTGATTTTTAGGTATGTTAGTGTTTTTAGGTGATTAATGATGTGTAGCATGAAAACAAGTGAAGAAAACCACCAAAGGTTTGGTGCCCATCAATAGCCGAATTCTCTAAGTGAAAAAAGAGGAAGAATGGGATGTTATTCTAGGTGATTTGATTAAGAAATAATAGTTTTTGGTGTAGGAATTAATGAATTATGGAGAGAAAATTAAGTAAGAAAAATCACGGAGTTACTGTACCATTGTTGGCCGAAAGTGCCAAGAAGAAAAGTGAAGATAAATTTTGCCTAATTGTGTGTTAATTAGTT
>NC_030858.1:14945119-15014243 GCF_000208745.1 Theobroma cacao | reverse complement strand
AAAATTTAATAATGATTTCAAAAATAGAGTAATTGGAGACCTATACTATGATTGTGTTGTTTATCCATGATTTTACATTAAATGGCTTATGATAAATGTGGGTATGACTGGTTATTTTTATGATTTAAAGAATATGTGAACTGCTTTGATTTGCCTTGAATGTGTTAAGTGAGCCATGTCATACTATTGTGATTTTATTGGTTGGTGGATTATAAAGTGGGCACTGCAGTGACGGGGGTTCCGTGAGCTAGCCTAATTAGAGGGGCACGATTCTCAATTATTGAGCTTACCTCGATTGGAGAGGCGCGTAGGATAACTCCCAAGGTAGGATTTGAGTGCACCTCACGTTCGGGCCACCACGTGAGAGTGAGACTCAGCCAACGTCAAGGAACGGCTATGTTGTCAGAGGTGAAATGTGTTTGTGTGTGTGACAATAAACAACCTTGACGGTCTCGGTAAGATGCCTCCGCTGGGTATCCCCGAGAATGGATTTTTGGCAAGGGCCAAGTTTTGAAAAGTGCATAAGCCATGTTGAGTAATTGAATGAAATCCAATTATTTATATGGGTTGGGATGAATTATTTTAATTGTCTCCTATTACTCGGCTTTAGATTATTTTAATGATGTCTGTCTACTCACTGGGATTATGTAATCATAATCTCACCCCTCTTCCTATCCATTTTTTAGGCTCAGGACAATTTGTTGATAGTTGATTAAGACGAGAATTAATCTCGGAGTTGCATCCTAGAAAGTAAGGGTTCATAGCCCTACATCTTCTTAGTCAGTTGGAGGCCCACGTGTCATTGTAAAAGTAATTTTATTCTTCAGTTATTTGATTTAAAGTATGTATGAATATATTTAGCTTTTACACCATGTTTTTGGCGAGTTTCGGTATTTTTGAAAAAAAATGACGAAAATGCCCCTGTGAGCCAGAAAGTAATATTTTATTGTTTTGATTTGGAAATGACTTATGATTTTTTTGAAATGTGAGATTTAATAACTGTCGCTCACTGGGGAGATGCGGAAGCTGATGCTAAGCCTTGCGGAGTTTCGATCGGCATTCGGGGTAATGAGTGCCTATCGGGACGTCGCGGCGGTTGTCACGGGCTCGATGGGAGTTTCGGGTCGTGACATAATCAGTGTGCTATGCAAATGTGGATGCCGATTATTGAAAATTTTGAAGCTAGATTAGCAAGATGGAAAGCAAAAACTCTAACTATTTGAGGAACAGTCACACTTCTACGGTCAGTTTTGGCTAGTCTTTTTATTTTTTTCATGCCTATCTATCAAATGCCCAAAGAAGTGATAAGAGAGTTTGAGAAAATAGAAAAGAGGTTTTTATGGGGAGAAAGTAATGAGAAACGAAAAAATTATTTAATTGAATGGAACAAAGTTTATGACTACAAGGAGAATTAAGGGTTGGGAATTGTCAACTTAGAGTTGAAAAATAGAAACTTGTTAACTAAATGGCTTTGAAGGCATGAGAGTGAAAATCAAGTTTATGGAGAAAGGTACTAGTGGAGAAAATAGAAGGCAACCCCACCAATCTTCTTCTTGAGTCAAACACAAACAAGAGAGTATCCATGGTATGGAAAAATATCTTGAAACCTTTAGTTCCAACTAATGATTTTTTTTTCTACAAGTAAATTCAAATATGCAGCTGGTTGCTAGTGATGATAGCCAAATACTCTTCTGTCATGATAAATGGGTGGAAGGGGGGGATCTTAAAGGGGATGTTCCAAAAAATGTTTACCCTAGCAAGCAACAAGGAAGGGTTTATATGTGATTATGGTAACTGGGAAAGTGAATAGTGGGAATGGGATGTGAAATTGAAAGGTATTCCTTTCGGGGTGGAAAGAGAACCAATGGCTTTATTTGAAGGACTCCATTACAAAGTATTACCTAAACAGAAACTTGCAAGACTAGGTGGCTTGGAAATGATCTACATCAAAGCAGTACACTGTTAAAACTTTATGCAAATAGTACCTCTTAAGGATAATAATGTTGAAAGTATATGGAAAAAGACCTAGTCTAATTTAGCTCCTCATCGCATTGAAGTCTTCTGTTGGCAAGTCTTACATGAATAAGTTGCTGTAAAATATCAATTACTTAAAATAGGGTTGATCAGCAATGAAGTAGCAAGCTTTCCGTTATGCTTCAAGGAACAAGAATCTGTTTGTCATTTGTTTCTTCATTATATGGAAGTTTGAAAAGTTTGGACAAAATGGAGTATGGAATGGGGGGCTGTTTGGGCTACACCAAAAAATATAAAGGACTATTTCAGCTTGTGGAATGACAGTGCAATTGTTAAAGGGGAAAGACAAATATGGATGATGGCTTATTATGTTATTTCATGGTCTGTTTCGCTTCAAAGAAATAAAGTGGTTTTCAGAGGAGTAATATGGGACTCTAATCAAGTAGTTAAGCTTAATAAGTTATGAATTACCATGTGCGCCAAAGCAAAGTGGCCAAAGGACTATGGGGATATTATTGATACGTATCGAAATCCTACACTCAGAACTACTCTAATAACCAACAAGGTAGACAAAAAAGTGGAAGGATCGAACAGACAAGCTTCTGGAGTTATGAAATTCAATGTTGATGATGCTATTCGAGGAAGTTCAAAAGAGGTAGGGATTGAAGGGGTAATGAGGGACGAGAACGGGTATGTTAAAATTCTGTTGTCAAAGGGTATCAAAATTGGTAATGCGAACCTGGTTGAAATAAAAGCAATTAGGATGGCTTTCATAATGGTTATTGCCTCTAAATAGTACCGATCTCACCTCTCTTATGATTGAGAGTAACTCAAGTAACGCGATAAAATGGATCAATCAATCATCGAAAGGCTCGTTGAGACTTAACAAGTGGATCCTTCGTATTGAAAGATTGAAGCTTGACATAACAGGATGGGAGGTAAAACACACCTTTAGAGAAAACAACAAACTGGCTGATAAGCTAGCCAAGGCAAAGATGCAATGTGAGAATGACTTCATCAACACGCTAGAATGAGTATGGATCAAGCTTCAACTAGAAAGGCTAAAGGGTGAAGAAGGATGTTAGGTCTGTGTTTTGATAAAAACATCAAGGGAATGTATGTTTTTGATGTTAAGGCAAATACTATTGATACTGATGGTGCTATCTAATGGAGTCTTTTTGTTGTATAGTTGTGGATATTTAAGATTGTGTTATGTCCCCTGCGTGGGAATGTTTGTTTGTTATTTTTTCCTAGAATTTTTCAAATTGTACAAGGATGTATTAATGGGGAAAGCCAACCATGGATTCCATTTATACATTGTGTTAAGAGTTTTGTTTACTTTGGAAGGTTAAGGACATAGTTTCTTGTATAGATTCTGGACAAGGTTTTCTTGTATAGATTCTGGACAAGGTTTCTATGGGGATTTTGGTGAAGTATACCTTACTCAAGGTATCCCAAATCAAAATTTGTTTTTATTCTATTTTTTCAACAGTTAACTGTTTTTGTTTCCTCTATTTTAATACACAATGAACTTTCATAAAAAAAAAAAAAGACATGAGCTCTCGAGTTGTAGAGGTCAACTTTTTATTTGTGTTATATTTGTAAATCTGATATATATATATATATATATATAATATAAATATATATGAAAGCAATTNGATCTGAGAGAGAAAGAGAGAGAGAAAGAGAGATAAATAATCTAAGAAATAAAATCAAGTAATTATTCCATTCAATCTTATTATGTAATGACCCACTCTTACGATCGTTACTGGCGCACAAGTCATGTAGGCAAGCCTACACAACCGACAAGCTTTCTAAATATATCAATCTCACCAAATAAATTCTTTCCTTTATCATATACTAACAATGCTATATAACCAGAATTGCAAATTTAATTCTTAAACACTCATAAAAGTTCTTAACAAGAGATTTAAAATATATGTACAACACGTCTTAAAATGTAAACCTTTAAACATTACACTATTCAAATTTAATCAAACAGTATCCAAGGACCTCGACGTGAAAATAGTTTTATGAATACATCACTTTATTTAAAAACAATAGACAACTTGGCATCTAGATAGCGGAATGACACAAGGGAAATGCTATGAGACGCCAATTACCTATGCAGTAAGCTGAAGTGCCCTCACCATTGCTGCTTCCAATTAATTCACTTATCTGCCATTGTCAACTAGTTAGAGTGAGCCTTTCATACTCAGTAAGAGGGTGAGGAAGGGAAACAAGCATAAAGAAGATAATTTATAAATCAATATACAGTAAAGAAACTTTAACCAATGATAACATTTGCCTTGCAAATTTAAAGGTTCCAAATATGAATAAAATATATGTTTCATGCCATACTTATTTTAAAATATGCTACATGGTAGAACTGCTCCAAAATAACTTGTATATGTGCATACCAAGTAATAGATAGAATTTATAATAACCATAGGATGCTAAAATCATTTCAAACTCAATATTTTACTTGAATTATCTTAAAACTCGTGGAAATTATATAACATAATGTGGTTTCAAAACATTGTGCATATAAGACATTAAATCAAGTCACTAGTACATGTAAATGTAAAATCTTGCCATGTAAAATAGATTCAAATCACAATGCCATTGTTCATGCCTTTTAGAATAGCATAATAGATGATAATAATGAACGACTCTCAAGTAGGTTTAATATAACCCTTAGACTTACTTTTTCATGTTAATAACATCGTCATCTACTCGTGAGAACTACTTACACCATCATATATAAATCGAGGCTTCAAGTCCCTCTTTAACTACTCGTGGGACTCCTCATGCCATCAAATATCTAGTTGGGGCTTCAAGTTCCTCTTTATATTCAAACATCAATCAACAAGCAACCATTACTTTGTTCACAAAGACCACACAAGCCTAGTGTGGCAATAGGACCTATACCCGAGTGCTTATTAATGTAAAATCATACTCATTTCATTCAAGCATAAAACACACTAATGGAGAAGTAGGTAAAATACTTTATAATTCAATATGGTATGCACAAATTCATTTAAAAGCCATGGTGCATATCCTAAAACCATCATGCATATTCACAATTTCAAATGAGTGAAATTGTGAATATGCATCAATTACTTTGTTCACAAAGACCACACAAGCCTGGTGTGGCAATAGGACCTATACCCGAGTGCTTATTAATGTAAAATCATACTCATTTCAAGCATAAAACACACTAATGAGAAGTAGGTAAAATACTTTATAATTCAATATGGTATGCACAAATTCATTTAAAAGCCATGGTGCATATCCAAAAACCATCATGCATATTCACAATTTCAAATGAGTGAAAATTGAATTCTTTTTTTTTTGAATCACTCAATGGCCATTCTCGGCCTAAACAACGCACAATCATTTGCAAGGCAGATTTTGAAGCAAAGTCGCAGTCAATGGCTTGTTTCCCACTTTTAAATCAATATAGATAGTCTAGTATGTACATACTTAATTTTTTCCAAGACAATTGATAAAACAATGGCACAATCACAAAAAAGCCTAATTGTTTTCTACCAGCTCATACTTTCCACAATAGATTCAAGTATCCGAGAAGATATATATATATTATACTTCGTATGGAAGTATAGTTCAAGATAGTTCACCCACTCACCTCAATTGGTGGGATTTCTCACCAATATACCAAATACACCTGGAATGACCAATGCTGTATCTAATTTAAGGGCCAAGTATCTTAATTCAAAACTGGAAATGAGTCCTTCACCTAAACATTTTCCAGCAGCTTGCATCTATGCTCATTCAAGTCCTATCAACAATATTTCACAAACATTAATAAATGTCAATATCATTTCATTTTACACATGCTTCCAGCAAAAGGATTCTTAGCTTCGGTCTCATATTTCACCTACCATTCTTACCTTCAAGAATTAATTATCCCAACCAAATCTTTATTGATGGGCCTTGGATTTAGTTCTCCAGCAAGCTTTAAGCTCTCAATCGAACCTGTATTATAGCATTTCCAATATTTTAGATCAATTTCAAGCACCCCATGTCATCATTCAATCATCACTTTGCACATCAATTTATATAGCACATATTCACACCCAATTATTTACCCTTGGAGGCCAATCAATTTCAATAACATCACTTATTTCAACCTCAAATCAACATTCCAGCCACTATACCACATCTTTGTCAATTTTTCCTAACATCAAATATCCAATATATATTCATAATTTCAAAACCATCTATCATGCTCCATTCATTAATAATAAAATCTAAGATTCAATTTCAGCATCATAACTTAAGGTTCCTTACCTCAAGAAATCAAGGCAACTTGGTATCCAATCCAAATTCCCAGCTTACTATATATGAACGGGCTGCAAACATTAATAAACTTTTAAACTCTTTAAATTGATTCGAAACAGCTCAACGATATCAGTTTTTATTTGAATTCCCTTACCATTTTCCCAACAAAACTAGTACACATTTCCAGTCAAACCCCAATCATTATTTTTGTTCTCTTTTTTTTTCCAGCTGAGCCTTCTCCATTTTTCTGCATTTCACTTTTCAATCGAGCTCTCTTTCTCCTTTATTTTATTCTTGCCTGAGCCCTCTCTTCCCTGTTTTCTATTTTTAGCTTCAACCGATTTTTCTCCATTGGTATGAGAGACTTGAAACTTTGAATGCTTGTAGTGTTCTAGTTTCTAGATTTCAAGGTAGGTTCAGTTTTGGCAAGAGAAGAGAGACTAAAATTAATGGCCTTTCAATCCAGTTTTCCCATCCTTGCCGTTAATATCTATGTAATAAGACGAGATTTGCATGCAATAGACAGCCAATAGATAAGGATTTCTTGCATTTGCTACCAATAAGACTTGGCATTGTTAATTAAGAAAAGAAAAGAAAATTGCATGTATATTCTGCCAAAGTAATGCGGTCTTAGTAACAAAAAGAAAAATAAATAAAACATGTTGGATTAATTACTCATTAGTCCTCCAAGTTTTACTTACTTTTTTTTAATTTAGCCCTCCAAACTTTATTTTCTTTGCAATTTAGTCATCAAATATTTTATTATTTACAATTTAATCCTCCGACAATTTTTTTGTCTAATTTAAATTTTTTTTATCTTCAATTTGATCTTCAAACGTTTATTATTATTATTATTATTATTATTATTATTATTATTATTATTATTAGTATTAGTATTCAATTCTTTTCAATTCAATCCTTCACTTACTCACTTTAGCCCACCATTAATAAAATGTAATCCTCCATTGTTTCGTTACCTTCCTTTTATTTTCCCATTTCATCCTCCTTCCATTCCATCTTTATTCTTTTATCTATCTTAGGCCTTTCTCCTTCATTTTCTACTTAGCACATAATTGAAATCTTTGATATTCTTAATTGGGACCCTATATTCACTCATAAGCCTAGTAAGCAACTTCAATCGTTCTAGCATGCCAAGGATCGGGATGTTACAGAGTAAATGAATAATTGTCTTCAATTTTTACAATTTCTAGTTTCTTTGGGTATGCATCAAGTTCAAGGGGAGAGGGAGATTCAAATGACTTAAAAACTGCAAGTAAAAAACCTGAAATATTGTTTATGGTTTTTCATGTTATTACCATGAAGCCAAACTATGCAATGGATCTGTTCTTCCTTACAATTATTTGGCGTCTAGTTAAAATGTTTGTAAGAAAACAAGGATGTATTTATGACCTAATCAATGAATAACCAATTTATGATGCATCTCCACTTTCAAAGAGTTAAAAATAACTTTTTTCTTATCAATAAAAATTAAAATCGACAATGAAAATCAATACATTAATAAAATGCAATGAAAATTATCCATAATGTGTGAAGAATTAACTAAAAATAAACATTACACAAAATTCAATTGACACTTGAGATAGTTATGTGATTAAATTATAATCAAGAATAATTTTATTTATTTGTAAAAATATGTGAGTAAGTTATAATTAAGGGTATTTTTAACGAGTGGGATAAATGTGATTTAATTTTAATTATGGGTAATTTTTTCTTTTGGATAAATATGTATTTAAATTATAACAAAGGTAATTTTTTTTCTATAAAAATATATGTTATAATAATAAAGGATATTTTTTGATTTTATTATTTATTCTTTTTATATTTTAAGATTATTTTTACTAACCAAACACACAACAAGTAATAATAGTAAATCATACCCTACTCCATTTTTCATACCAAACTACCTAATAACTATTCTATCATATTCACACAAAATAACTATTCTATTCTCACAGAATAACTACTCTATTTCATTTCTATTTATTCCACGAACATACTATAACTTAATAAAGATTTTTCCATGTAATTTTCCCTTGCATTTTTCAAAATCCGCTTCACAATGAAAGATTATATGCAATACATGAGAACATTACGCTCTCAAATGATGTCATCTCTAGTTATTTCTCAGACAGTAAACGAATTGAAGTTAGAATCTATTTTTTGTGTTGTTTGAATTTCTTAATCATCAGGATTTTGTGCATCTTTTCATTGATGCTATCATTCATCACACAGATACAAAATCCCCTGCCCAATTACTAGAAATAAAAATAAGCAATATAGCTGATAACACAACTGACCTCTCTTCCCCACTAGTGTGAAACAGAACTTGCTTAGTTACCCTGGAACCAACAAAGAACTACAGTTTAGTAAATACACTCAGATAAGGGGAGGAAGCTATTCTCCAACCTGATTCCTTAACATTGTACTAATAGAATACACACTTTTGACTTTTATACACTTTCAGACTCCTGGGACCAGATTAACCTTCATACTCAGCATGATGAAAATGCAATTTCCAGGAAATTTAACAAAGAAACAACAAAAAATTTGAGAGGTACTTAGCACTAGTACCGACCGGATACCATTCGAGAAGGACCTTCATTCTTATAATTGTAGCTAAACAAATCTCAAGACAAGAATCAGGATGACTAAAACCTGCAAACCAAAATTCTGTAGACAAAAAGGGATTTGGTGGAAAGGTTATTTATAGCATCTCCAATATGATCCTTGCTGACCAAGCAGACTACCATATAACCAAGAAGCCATCTGAAGCAGAATATAAATCCAAGTACTCTAGCAAGAAGACATTCATATGGTATCATAAATATAGAAACCACCTGATATAAATCAACATGGTTTTACTGTATTACAGTATTGGCCTTTCAATATTCTGAGCAGAAATACATAAGCAAAGCTCATGTAGGAACTTAGGAACAGAGCAAACTGCCCCAGAATTTGTGATGTTCTAATAGTGTAACAAACTATTAGAGAACACAACAATGAATTCTTAGAAACAAAGCTTGACCCTCGGCAGCAAGTGCCCACTGGGAGTCTGATGCAAGATGGAAAAATGTTGAGGCTGTATATAACGTAAGATTTTCTTTTGCTACTTTGTGATATTTTTTGGCTTTGATTGTAATTGTTACATATATTTAGGATTTAGATTTTTTGGGTCGTTTTATAGTATTATTAGTATTCTAATTATTTCAAGTTTCAGGACAATAAAGTTAGATTGGTCTGAGTTTATAGTAGAGTTTGCAATTTAGCGATAAGTTATGTTACAAGGACTCAGTGTTTCGAACACAGGTATGTCATGTTTTTGGCAATTTTTTGCCTTACCTTTGAGGATCCAAGCATCATACCCATATAAATTTAAAGCGTCCAAGAAGTATCAGACATTTGTACCTAAGGAACTTAGGGTAAAGTGATGAATCCATGTGACATAGGCTATATGTACCTGCTTTATTTCAGTTTCTAGTATTTTTGAATGATGAATTATTGGAATACTTAATTTTAAGCCTTATGCTTTAAATATTTTGAGATTTTTATCTTGAGAATTGTTATTGACATTTCAGGTTTGGTGAATTTGATTGAGATTTTCAGATTATTTCTCTAGTGTTTTGTTTCAAAATGACTTGTTCGAGACCAGTTTCTCTCCCTTCTCCCTTCCTTTAGAATAATACTTTGTGAGAATGCATGCAGTGCAGCTAAAAAAGTGCATGAATTAGAGGATGTCCATGTTCAGACACTGCTATAAAACAGAACAAATTTCAACTTCCTAGAAGTTTTACATTTTAAAAATCATTTAATTAATAAATAGACAATACAGGTTAAGTGCTTGTACAATATTAATATAGACAATATATTATTTATCCAGAATTCTAAATACACATAGAAAGACAAATGTAAATGCATCCGTATTTTTTCTCAACAGGAGGTCTCAAACCTGGCAGCCTCTAGCCAACAGTTCCAGCAAGGCAACAATTTGATTAGATCAGATATGGACAAAAATGGCTCCCAGTAACACAGGTAAGAAGTAAATATAATGTATCCAACCCCAAAATGCACTTTCCTAAACCGTCAACATCATAAATTCTCAGAGATATTTCAGATTCACCTCAACATCATAGAAGGTAGCGAGTAATATTGAATAATACAACTACAGTGTGATAAGCATAATGCAATCATAACCTAGGAGAAAGACAAGTGACAGAAAGAATGATTGAAAAATTACCCATTTAAAGTTGGTACAGTGATCATAGTGTCAGGTATGCAGCTACTGACATCAATAAGTACAAAGAACAAAGAATTTATCAGCTCACTGGAGGAACTAATATTTGCCATGTGTTTGTCCTGTCAACTGGCAGGAGATAATTTCCCATTCCTTGAAGAAGAAAAATCATGAGAACAACTTCTGAAATAATATAAGCAGCACCCCTGGTGAATTTTTGTCTTCAACTGTTCTCATCTGAAACAAAAGTTCAAAGATCTTCTCAGAAGGTAAAAGATGCATATTCAGAAAGAATATAAAAAATCAAATAAACTACAAGGGTGCAGCAGGGAGCAACCTATGGAGTATCTTGTTCTAGATCCACAAATAGCAGTTCCACTTCAGAGCTTAAGCTTGAATCCACATAGTCAGCCATTTCTTTTACATGTATCAAATATGGCATGTCTTCTATTCTCATTAGTCTTAGCTCTTAAAAAATGGGCAATTCCTGATGAAACACATTAGGAGATAGTGTTAACCCATGAGAACCAACCTGTTAACAAGCAGAGTAAAAGAAAGAATTAAAACAAAAAAAAAATACTATCAGAAGACACAACAGTCATGCAGTGCATCTAACACAGACCTTGCCAACAGGTACTGCTTATGAACATACAAATTAATGGTCCACTAGAACTAGAACTGTCTGTTCGACAAATAGATATGCTTGTAATGAAAAAGAGAGGATAAATGATAAAACCTTATCTATAATTCATTTACACCTATCTAGCTTACACCAAACCAAGCACATTGTTTTTTGGAGCCACAAATAAGTCAGGTTTTAACTTGGTTTGTTTGCATACCAGAAGCATGCTCAGCTCAAGCAAGTGACAAGAGGGATTTTTACAGTCCATATCCAAATTATTTTAAATAATTGATGAAGACATGATTGGAATCTTGGTTTATCAAAACAAGCAGTAACTCAATCAGTGTGAAACAAATAAAGAAAAAAATGCCTAACCAGTTTGAAAGCTATCAAAACTTGAAAGGCTAAAATATAAGTAAACTACAGCATGTAATTTTGAAGAAGTATCTAATTTAAAAAGCTCTTTTTTTCTTCTCTACGTTTTTCAAGAGAACAATAATGTACAGCAGTAAGTTGATTAACAATCATGAATTGATAGAAAATCAACGAAGTTCTGTGTCTAATTAATATGCAGCTAAAATAGAACTTAAATAAGTCCTAAAGATACCTCATCTGCCCAAAGATAAAAATTATCTTTAAGAAAGAAGTGATGACTATTCAAAGAAGATTCTTTCAGTCATAAAGGGATGGACAATGGCTACACATGCTCCAGTTTACACAATGCACAAATAAACAGAATTCAATTCCATAATTTGCAGTACTTAGTACCAGTTACTAAAACAATTTAAATATAGCATGCACCAATTACTAAAACAATACAAATATAAATAAATATGTATCTCTGTGTGTATGTTTGTATGTATGTAATACCTAAGTTGTACAGAGATTTGAACTTAATACCTACTTGTTAGAGATAAAGTGTGGCTACCATTGGGCCGTCCTTGACCACAAACAACTATCCATGTTGACGATTAATAGATCCATAACTCCAGATGACATGATCTTCCCCCACCTTTAGTGTTTTAACTGAATAATTTAGATTGGACATAAATAAGATATATAATAATATATCAACCATAAGAGAGAACAATAAACTATAACTCTGTAAGTGAGAAGATGACAAGCTAGAAGTGGCTAAAAGTCAGAACCAGGAGGACAACATTTAAGGAGAGAGTAAAGGTTACAAGAGTTAAATTAAAGAAACCTGTACTTTTAGATATTTGATCTATCTTAATACTGAAACAATTAACCTATTGACACGCTTCTTCAAAACAGCATTTCTTTGCAGCAGATGCTTTTGCGATGATAAGCCGTCCATGAAAACTTTGCAAACATAACCAACTTATAAGGTTAAAATAAAAGATAGTAAATAAGTTGCCCAAACTGACAAACCTGACAGCAAAGAAATTCCGAGTATGTTTCTTCAGTATTGAAAAGATTAAGAGGAAAGCATGTTTCTGAACTTTTTTTTCTATCTCTATAGACAATCAACCTTTGGAATGTAACCTTCCCTCTTCATCTCCGCATTCAGCAAGTCAAAGACTTGATGAATCTTGATTGAATGATACTGCAAGCCATCCCCAGCAAGAAATTCATGAAGTTGAGCTTCGATTTCAATCCAGCTACAACCAGGAGTCTTATTGACACCCCTCTGCCTCATCAACACCCTCATTTTTGCTGAGTCATCCCACCTTCTTGAATTTGCATATATCTTTGATGAGATAACATAGTTTCCAGAATTTGAAGGCTCCATTTGCAGCAGAAGTTGCATCACCCTCTCACCAACATCAACATTTTTGCGCTTCTGACAGGCACCAAGTAGTGCCCCCAGTACAATTTCATCTGGTTTTTCAGGCATCTTCTCAATGAAATCCCAAGCTTCATAAAGTTGACCAGCACGTGCCAAAAGATCAACCATGCAAGAGCAATGCTCAATTTTTGGTGTTAACCCATATGAAGAGTTCATCAATTCAAAATATTGCCAGCCTTCATCAACCA
This sequence comes from Theobroma cacao, assembly GCF_000208745.1. NCBI lineage: Eukaryota > Viridiplantae > Streptophyta > Magnoliopsida > Malvales > Malvaceae > Theobroma > Theobroma cacao. The sequence goes on along the minus strand of NC_030858.1, from coordinate 15,001,092 downwards.
ATCCTGCATGCACACATGCTGAAAGTACTCCTACAAATGTAACATCATTTGGACAGGCATCCCTACCCTCTTTTGACATGCGTTCAAATAGTGATAAAGCCTCCTGAGGTCGCCCATGGAAAGCAAGAGCAGAAATCATTGCATTCCATGAAGCCTCATTTTTTACAGGCATGTTTTCAAATACTCTTTGTGCATTGTCCAAGCTCCCACACTTAGCATACATATCAACCAAAGCAGTAGAAACAAAGATATTGCGTTGTAAGCCTCTTTGTGATGCATATGTGTCAATCCTTTTCCCCAAGTCTAGGGCCCCAATTGAGGCACATGCTGACAGAACTCCAACCAATGTAATTTTGTCTGGGATAACTCCTGCATCCTTCATGCCATGAAACAGCTTTATTGCTTCATCTGACATTCCATTTTGTGCATACCTGTTACGTATTGACAACACAGATACTTATCATAGAACTCAACAAAAGACATTCATTTGATATAAGAATGATAAAACTTTAAATTATTTAAAGAATTTATTGCTAGTGAAAAAAAATGTATTTCTAGTGCACATTAGATACAACATAAAGGAAAGCTTTGGACTTGAATAAGATTGACACAAGACTCAAACATCATACTAGAACTTGGTTGGATCAATTTCCATCATTTTCACATAAGAACTGTCAGAAAAGAATCCAAGTTCAGCGAATAAGCTGACTAATCAATCACTTTTGAGATAGTCCTCAGAATAATTTCCAAATTTTAATACAGATGTAAACTGACTTTAATTATTTTTCAATTCCATATGTTCTACTTTATCATCCTAAGTTATCTTAAAAAAGAAGAAAAAAAGTTAAATATCAGGAGGAAAAGAGACAGCATTGTTATAGGCTTCATTTATACTTATGGATAAAAACAATCAGTACACCAGATTGAATTCTTTAGAATGAATAATTACCAAGAAAAGGGAGTGCAACAAATTTAATTTTCACGCATGAATAATTACAAACCACAAGTTCAAACAGCAAAATCTTGTAGTTGGTAGCATATTCCAATCAATACAATGGATCTCCTCACAATTGAATTTATAAAGTATTATGGGCAAAACCCCTTTGCTTCACTTGTGGTTTTGACTTTTGACTATTGTTGGTAATCTATGACTCAACCTAATAACACGACACATAGTTAGGCACATTTGAGGTTTAGATAGTCATGTAAACCAATCAAAACTTTTTGTCTAATTTGAGTTGAGCCACTTAATCCAAAATGGACTGCATCCCAATTTGGCCTTGCTTTTTTTCAGCTTATCTACCTCTTAAAAACAGAAGCCAAGCCAAACAAGATTTTTGAGAAGCTCTTAAAAAAAACAAACAGTTTTATTTCAAAGAACAAAATTCTAAAAACAGAGCTTAAAGAAAAGCTCCAGAAATGAGTTTTCTCTTATCGTTTTTTAAAAATACGTCAGCTTTTCAAAAAATGCTCCCCTCTCAATCAATGTCCCTCTCCTCTCCCTCCTTTTGGAAATCACCCTTCTCCAACACAAAATCACGATCTCCCTTTCCTTTATCTCTCTCTACAAAGACTATTCAAAAAACAAAAGACCTAGCAACAGAATAACAAAATCTAAGATTTTTTTGTTCTCACAAAGATTAAGAGAAAAGAAAATCCAAAATTCAAAGCTACATTCAAGTACTATTTAAAGGCCTACTCTATTCTGCACCAAAAAATCTAATACTATTACAACTATACAAGTTTGAGAGTTATTCCGTTTCTTTATAAATTTCTCTGATTTTAAGTATATAAACTCAAAACAGATTTACTCCGTTTTGCTTTATTAGGTGATAGAAGATGGCATGACTTATGGTAATTTTAACTTAAATTAGAACTTAAATAATTTATTTTGCCAAACAGCTTATCAAACAACTTTAGATTAATTTTAAAAGCTATTATTTTTCATAAAAGCTTCATAATAACTTTTCAGTTAAAAAAAAAGCTAGGCCAAACAGGCTCTACATTGACCCATTTAATTAATTGTATCAAAATGTTAGCCCCTATAACCTGTTTAAACCAATTTATTCATTATCATTGCTTAAAATTTTCATACCCCATTTTAATTTTAATTAAATAGGGTCTTTCATGTCATGTCATATATCTTGTTTAATAAATAAAATCATGTAACAGGCTTATCATGTCAACTAGTATTAAAATTATCACACACCGTTTGAAATAAACAGGCTTTTTCATGTCATGTCATATAACTTGTTTAATAAATAAAATCATGTTACTAATATGATTAGTAAATTGGGCGTTGTTTATGTCAACCATTCTTATTGTTATACCCAGTCTTTAAGGTGCCATTCCCAAACTTATGGCCTTACTAGTCCAAGCCAACAAGAAAACTTCTTATGGTTTGACACTTACGTAAATAGATATCAAAACAACTGCACAGAATAAGACTTGCTTACCCAGTGATCATCGCATTCCAGGTGACCACATCCTTCCCCTCCATTCCATCAAAGACCCCCCTCGCCGATACAAAATCCCCACACTTTCCATACATACCAATCAAAGCAGACGCAATAAATGAATTCAGTTTGATCTTATGTTCTATAGCAAACCCCTCCACCCACCTCCCTAAACTTAAATCCCCCAAATCCCCACACGCCCCAAGGACACTGACTAACGTCATCTCATCAGGCACAAATCCTTCCTCTCTCATCTTCCCAAACAAACCAACCGCCTCATTCGCATAACCCATTTTAGAATATCCCGAAATCATTGAGTTCCACGACACCAAATCCCTCTCAGATATTTCATCAAACACCCTACGAGCACTACCCAATTCACCGCAACGAGCATACATTGTAATCAAAGAGTGAGTAGTATGAGAATCAACGTCCAACCCCAGTCTAAACACCGACGAATGAGCTGCCTGCCCGTGACTTAGCTCTAAAAGATTGGCACAGGCAATAAACAAAAAAGGGTAAGTGAATTTATTCGGTTTTAAGCCTAAAAATTTCATTTGATAATAAAAATGAAGAGTTGTAGAGTAGTGTTGCCATGTGGTAGTAAGGCCACGGATCATGACATTGAAAGCGTAATCATTGGGTTGAGGGATTTGGGAGAAGAGAAGGGAAGCGTAGGCGAAGTTGTTAAGGTCAATGATTTTGGAGAGAAGGAAGTTCGGTTTTTGGATGGAATTGATGAGCATTTGGGCGTGGATTTGTTGTAAGAGTTTGATGGATGTGCATTTTTTCAAAAAGGATAAGAGCTTTTCTGTAAAAGATTGTTGTCGAAACTTGTGGAGTTGGGTTTTCGAAAGAATGATGATTGGGCGGGAAACCAGGTCTGTAGAGGCCTTTGTTTTGAGCATTGTATGGCGGCTACGGGTAGTCACCTCACCTGCGCGCATTTCAACCTTGAACAACCCATGATATAACCGTTGTGCGGGGAGGTGGCAATGGAGCCGGGTCGGGTTGCTTTGTATTTGGGTCGAATTATTCTGGGTTTGCTTCTTTTGGTTTTAAATTTACGCGGATTGTGGATTTTAGATTCCCCCATGTTTTGAGTTTTGGGCATTTCATATTCAAAATATTTTAGATTCACATCATTCAAGTAGATCCGACATTCAGATATTTGAGTTTGCTTTGAAGTTTGAGTTATTTGAATTCAAATAATTTCAAACTCAAGTTGTTGATTTTAAAAATTAAATGGAATTCAAATGCATCATTTCAGGTTTTATCAACTTTAATTAAATTATTTAACATCATATTTGGTCAATTCATGGCATACCTTCAATTTAAATTCTTGACATTATAAGTAAAGCTTTTAAAAAAAGCATCAGGTTATATATAAAGATAAAAAAACAAAAAAAATTAAAAGTCATTTATTAATGTATTTTATTTTATATCATATATTAAAAATTTTGTTCCAAGAAAAAAGTATTAATTACTTTTTATGAATATCAATTACTTTTTAATTTATGAATTATTTTTTGTTTATAACATTTTTCTTATTTATTTTACTATTTAAAAGAATAAAAAAATATGGACTTCATGTATGTATAGTCAATTTTGTCTTGCCCGTCAATTGCATCATAGTGATGATGGTATTTCTCATTCAAAATTCAATAACTAACATAATTACATATCAATTGCATAACTGGTTACATTTTCTCTAGAGAAAATTGTGAAAAATAACCTTCCTCATAAAGTAATTTTAGAAATAACCACTTATGTAAAGTTATCTGTTTTTATCCAAAAATAAGCATGAATAGACCAAAATACCCTTAACAACATCTTGGCAAATTAATTTCCTGATATCTCCCTCCCGCCATAGAGAAAATAATTGCTCAGCTATTTCAATCCGTTCAACTCTCTTAACTCTCTAATTTGTATTAGCTCTGTCAACTTTTCGTTGAGCACCATCGTCATCAACTCTCTGAACTGTATTAGCTCTGTCAACTCTCTGTTGAGCACTATCGTTATCGTGCTGTGGTCTATCTCTCGGTATCTAGCCATATCATCATCAATAAACAAACCCTAGAGTAGAGATAACATCAAGGTATGTTATTGGGTTTATTACTACAACACATTAATTTCTAAAAGTTTTTGTGTCAATTAGAATATGGATTAAAAACAATGCGTAGAGTTGTTACACACCATGCATCTCTAATGCACATAGCGTGTAAAAAATATATTGAAATAACATGTGTTATCACGTGGTGTGTAACATGTTGTGAACATGGCATGTAACATTTTTTTTAATATGGCTTGTAACAATATGAATAACAAGTTTTAGAACACAACATGTAATGTGTAAAATGATTGACAAATTTTTTGTTTTCAAAATTTCAGTGGGGTTCCAATTATGCAACTTGTGATAAGATACAGTGGTCAATGGGTGGATGGCATTTATAAGGGTGGAGAGTCATGAATGTCGGAGGTTAAGAGTGATTTGTCATTTGCGAGCTTGATGAAGCTAGTTAAAAATGTTGTTGGGATAAACTCAGAAATTCACGAGATTGAGTTACATGCATTGATCAGTACACTCGAAGAGCTATCACGCCCAATTATCAAGGACGATAAGGATGTTGCATTAATTTTACTAGAACAGAGGAATGTTCTGGTAGTATATGTCACCATTAAAGTGTGAGACCTTGACCTTTATAGACTCGTAAAGGGAAGTATACGCGATATCCCTGATTAGGGGTAATTTCATCATTTCCTTAGTAAGCCCATAAAAGTAAGATTTTTAAACAATATTATGATCTAAGTAGGCCGAAGGCATAAATGGATGGTGAAATTAGGGGTAAAATGGAAAGAAAACCAAAATTTTGATGATTTTCACGGTAATGGCAAAATGGTCATTTTTCACCTCGGGTTAAAATTTTAAGTTTTCATGAATCCGAGTATGTTTAGACCATTATAGACCTTGTCCCGGTGTCAAAGGAGTAAAAAGATTGCACAAAGGGTTGCATGAGAACAAGCTAACTATTCAAGGGCATTTTCGTAATTTTAAGGGAATGGATAAGTTTGGCCTATAAATATCCTTCTTCCAACAACTTCTTCTCCCATTTTTCCAGCAGCTTGTCTTCTTCTTCCTTCTTCCCTCTCACGTTTCTTTAAAACCTCCATAGAAGCTTGATATGGAGCTTGCATGATTTTCTCTCTCTAGCTCTAGTTTTCATACCTTTGAGCCCTTTTGACTAGAACCCTTGTATTCTTCCACTCTTTCTCCTTAAAACCCTTGAAAAATCTTATTTCCATACTTTCTCTCACTAGTTGGGCATTTTAGAGAGAGAAAGAGAGAATTACCCTATTTGTGTGGAAGCTATTGGAAGAGAATTCAACTACAAAGGAGCCATAGGGTAAGTGATGAACTAAGCTTGATTTTTAACTGTAGAAAATGGCTAGTAATTGGGATTATGAGTTGTTTTATTGTTGAGTATGTTCATTACTTTTTAGTGATTAAGATAGTGAACATAGATAGCCATTTAATGTGGCAATTGAAAACTAGCTAAGAGATAGCTTTTAGGATTCATAGTGTGTGAATTGACCTATTGCTTATGCTAATGTGATCCTAGGTTCTAATGAAGTCCCATCCTTCCAATTGGATCATTAGGGGAAATAGAGTCAACTAAAGGCTCAACAATAAATTGGTGAGTGGACTGCCTATCAAAACTATTTTGGGAATGTGACTGTTTTGTACAAAGTGTTTGAATGATTTTATACAACTTTTCTTAAAAATGAGTGCCTTGGAAACAAGCTCTTGAGAAATGGTTTATGTTGTGACATGTGACTATTATTGATTCATGCACTACCACATTGTGTTGATATATATATATATATATATGAATATATTGTTGTGTAATGACATTAACTTGGCTATGTGCGAGTAGGGAGTGCGTATAAGCCGAGGATGACCCAGTTATGTGCGAGTAGGGAGTGCACATAACCCGATGATGACCCAGCCATGTGCGAGTAGGGAGTGCGCATGAACTGGTGATGATGATGATGGGATGGTGTGCATGATGATGATGGGTATACGTATACATATATACATATGTAAATATGTGTGTTATAGAAATTAATGAGTAATGGTATAGGTTGTAATGCATATGAAACTTGACATGTTAAACTGTGAAAGATTGTTATGCGTTTCATGTTGGTTTGGACATTTCAATAGGGTGGTTAGATTCGTTGTCGTATTCGACTTGCTTGCGAATCATTGAAGCTTTCATTCTTCAATGGTTCGTTATGTACGGGTTCATGATTTTCAAATGATTAATCATTAAGGCCTTGATGAGGGGTTTTTAATATGAATGGAACTAAATTGTATTGTTTTGAAACAAGTGCATCATGATTTTAAATTCTCCCTTATTGTTGCTTGTTCCCTTCCTTGTTCACTCACTGGGTTTATACTCACCGTTTTCAACTTCATGTTTTCAGATCGCGAGGCAGCCAGTAATTAAGACGAGGTGTCCTTGTAGACTTGTATCCATCTTTTGGTAGGTGTCTCGGCATTCAGTAGCTGTACATTCGTCCGACTCCCTTCGTTGGAAGTCGAGTATTATTTTGTTGTGTATAGATGAACCTAATGTAAATTGTTAAGATACATGTTGTAGACAATGTATATACACTCATTTGGTATGCCAGTATGAGATAGCAATGTGTAGTATTATTTTGATTCTAAGTTATGAAATGTGACTTAGCAGTTTATGATGGAATGATAAACATGTCAGATTAATAGGCTTGCTTGGGCTTCGTGGATTACGTCCATTGGGCCCATGCGTCGGTCATGGCCCGAAATTTGGGTCGTGACATAAAGAATGCCATACAAATGTTATGTCATATGAAGAAACTGTACAACATGGTAATCAACTCAATCAAAATGAGATTTAAAATGCTTCTCATATACCACAACATTAGATCCGTAACCCACAACAATAGCAATTGACATATGCATACGAGTTTGTGCAGCTTAGTAGACACACGACATTCACAGAATAGTTGGTTGCACAATTTTGATCAGCATGTGCATCGAATCAATTACTTGCTTCTGTCCAACAAATGTAATGATTGGGTGAAACTGTAGAGCATGTAATGCCATTTTCAAATAAAACTGCGACACTTGAGGATAACACTGCAATGTTGGAGGATGACACTATAACGTTCAAGGATAGTACTGCATCTGATGAGGGAAATGAGGATTTGTTCCCTACCGGTGAAGATAGATCTTATAACAATTCAGATAATGGGCTTGATGAATGTCATGATGATAGTTTAGATGATGATTGGCTTTATGACAATGACATTCCAATTTGTAATAATGTTAAAAGCGAAATGGAACCTATTGGAAGTGTTGATATAGGAAATGTTCAGTGTGATGACCCCATATACAAGAACCCCATCGCTAGTGAGAATAGGATCGTTTTCCTTAGACATTGCTCAATGAAAGTTATCCAGAAAGGGGAAATGCAAGGATATCTTGTACGTGGCTAATTTTAGGTGCAGAAAGGTTATCCTTCCAAAAAATTACCATTGAGGAGTTGACATGTACCGATGATCACTTATATAAAGGAAACATTTTTTCCTCAAAAGTCGAGCTGAAACAAGCTTTAAACATGTTGGCTATAAAAAAACAGTTTGAGATAAAAGTAGAAAGGTCATGTAAAGGTCGTTTTGAGGTTGGTTGCAAGGACAAGGCATGCAAGTTCGATGTGTATGCAATGAAGTTACTTAAAGAAGAATATTGTCAAGTTCTGACGTTCCACAAAGTACATGCATGTATTGTCGATCGTTTGCAATGGTGATTTCGAATCGCGAGTGCGAAGATAATTGGTTAACTTATGTCACAGAAGGTTCAAGCTAATGGAGTAGCATTGAGCCTTAAGGACATAATTGGTGAAATGAGGGTTCAATAAGGATTAGAATGCTTGTATGGTAAGGCTTGGCAAGCGAAGAAGTATGCGAAGAGGCTTGTTTTCGATCCCCCGAAGGAGTCATTTCAACTACCACTCTTATATTTTTATATGTTAGAACGAGAAAATCCCGACACAATCATTGTAGTGGCTACTGATAGGGCATAAAGATTCAAATATTGTTTTTGGTCATACGAGGCTTGTATCCAAGGGTTTAAGGATGTAATGCGTCTTACGATTGCAATTGGTACGACACATCTGAAAGGCAGGTTCAACTGTGTTTTGTTTACCGCTGTATGCAAAGATGCGAACGAATGCATATATCCAATTGCATTTGGCTTAGCCCATGTTGAGGACGAAGACTCATGGACGTGGTTTCTTAGCAAGATGCGTGATGCGGTTAGTTGTCTTGAAAATGTTATGCTCATTTCTAATTAGCATCTCGGCATTAAGAAAGTAATCCAAAATGCATACCTAGAAACACACCATGGTTTATGCGGTTACCACTTGAAGAAAAACTTTAAAAACAAGTTCAAGCATGATGACGATTCTATGATTTTCACCCTTTTTTAATACTACTATAAGGTTTTCGATTTCAACATACATATGAATCAACTCAAGCATATTTACGCGAGAACCCACTATGACCTTATGAAAATAGGCTTGAGGATGGGCACGTACACGTTCACCGATAAAACGATACCAACTCATGTCATCCAACATTGCGGAATGTCTTAACTCATGTTTGAAGCATGCAAGACAAATGCCAATCATTGTTCTGATCGAGTTCATCAAAGACATGTTCTAGCGTTGGTTCCATAACCGGTACGAAGAGGCCATCAAGGTGACAACACCCTTCAGCCCTTAGGCTACCAAGCAATTGAGCAAACGGTTCAATAATGCACATTACTTTGTAGTTAAACCTGGCAATGGAATAGAGTTTGAAGTTAAAAACAGGAAGATGGACGGACTTGTAAACTTGTCCAAAAAGACATGTTCATATTGTGAGTTCTAGACAGATTTACTGCCATGCAGCCATGCTATTGCGGTAATAAGGTTAAGATATCTTTATTTTTTATTTGAACCTCAATTAACATAGCATTTACATTGTGCTTGAACATTAAGTTTATTGTATTTTTCGGTAAATGCAAACGTAAAGCCGCTGAATTATGTGCTGACTACTACAAGACAACCGTTTTGGCGGAGGGTTATGTGAGGTCCATTCGCCCAGTAAGGTATCCCAATGACTGGGACATCCCCATTCATGTGAAACATATCGTCTTTTAGCCACCACCTTGGCAATGTCAAGTGGGAAAACCTAAGAGGAAAAGGATTCCATCGGTTGGTGAAGGTAGCCAACCACGGAGATGTTCACAATGCAAGAGGTACGAGCATAATAAACAGAATTGCTCATCCCCATTTGTAATTCCATCCACAAATTCGGCATCATCTCCAAGTCAATTGACGCCTCCACGAATGCAATGACCAAAAGCATGTTCAACTTGCAGATAAACCAATCACACACACAACACCTGTCTAATACGAAGGACAATGTCTGGGAATGTAAGGTGTCTTGTAGATGAAGATAGTTTGTTGGCCTACCTAATGTGTGAGCCATGTCCAATACCTTTCTCACAATTTCCTCTTGCAATTTTTTACATTCATTCACATTTTATGTTTGTTAGTTAATAATGGCTAAGAAAATGTCATCGTTATATCCATGAGTGATGTAGACATATGGTGAGTCTTTTTTTTATTTATTTTATAGATATATTATTTGATTATTTGAATTTTGTATTTAGTTTTGATCAATGAATAGAAAATTGTCATATTGTTTATTACTGAACTTGATAATTTACTATGTAAGATCATATATTATTTAATTCAAATATTTTAATTTAATTTATGTAGATGAGTAGAATTTTCAACAAGTTTTATAATTAATTTTAAATAAATAAGTCATGGAAAGATACCGTACCCAAAAATGATTTCACAAGACTCAAATTTTGAGCAACAATAGCATTTTATTAAGTCATATTATATTGTTACACGCTCTAATTGTTAGATGTCGTTTACATCTTGTGGTGACACGCCATGTCGCTGCAGTATTTTAGGTGACACGCCACACTTGTTAGATGTTGTTGACATCTTGTGGTGACACGCTGAGTTGTTGTAGTATTATAGGGTGACACGCCATGCTACAATTGTTAGATATCGTTGACATCTTGTGATGACACGCTGAGTCATTTTAGTATTATGGGGTGACACGCCACGCTCCAATTGTTAAATGTTGTTGACATCTTGTGGTGGCACATTGAGTTAGTGCAATATTATGGTGACATGTCACATTTGTTAAACGTCGTTTAAGGCTAGTTGTGACATGCCATCAGTAAAAAACCCACAAGCTGAAGGTAAAATAACCAATTAATTTAATTTACATCAGTTTCTGATCATTATAGGCACTGTGTCTAAATTGAAAAATTAATGTATAAAATGTACGAATATTAAATTAATTATATCTGTAAAAAATCTACATACAACTCCAGATCTGATCATGGTGTAGGGTTTAGGGTTTGCTCTCACAGTTGTTGATAAAAATTTCTACTTAACTCTGATCAGTTCTGATTGCAAAATATCATTAATTTACCCTATGGTAAACATACCATAGTTGATGCTATCATTTTGGCAATGCACTAATGATTTTGGCAAATTAATTTCCAATGGCATTGGCGTGGAATCTCATGTCTTGTGCGTTTTGTTGAAATAACCAGATTGGTGGTAGATGATGGGCATCATCATCGTAAGGTATGTCATTTGAGTCGCACGCACTCCGTTATCCTTAACAGTCAAAGTTCTTGCGGAGTCCACCACCTTGATCAACCATTTGACCAAGTTGATCTTCGTAACCACCCAGTACCCACCCACATTGCAAGGCTAAAGGATGAAATCGACATCTTCCCATTTTTTCTCGTATATCGGCCTATCACCCTCCACGTACCCCCGTAACTTATTTGAAATTTTCATAGTCGATCGTTTAGCTTCAGTTGGATATGTAGTGTAGAGTATACGGATGGTGTCCTGTGAAATATGTATACATTAGTTTACATGTCATGCAATCCAAAACTTTAGTTTTTTTATAATTGAAAAATATGCAAATAAACTTACAAAGAATATCGTATCAACCATGCATGTACGAGTGTTGTACAACTTAGACTTCGACCCTGTAATTCGCTTACATAGTACGTTAAAGCATGCGTCAATTTGTTCACTTGTCATTTCCTATTTGGGATCCTCTAATGTTGTGAAAAAGTAAGGCTCTTGATCCCCTAAGATCTTAACGTTACTCCAGCACATGTAACAGAATGAATTTCAAAAGGCTTGGTAGATTAATATTTCATTCAAAAATAGTATTTGCAATGTTATTTATAAGCTTACCTCGCATGTTCATCTTTCTTGAAAGGTTCGTACGCTTTTACCATTAAGTTCTTTAGATCCCAACGGCTCACCAACAAGTCAACGTACGACCTTGCCATGTATTTGCTGGCCATTTTGACCTGTGCTAGTTCAATTGGGTCTAAAATGAGTGCTTCACGATTATGGACGTCAAACAACTTTGGTGACAACAACTGTAACACATTGCCTTTAGGAGTGCTCTGAGGAACATGATCCCTTTCAGCTTGAACTTATGCAAAGTGACCATCCCCTCCCATAGCTACCTAGATTACCGTATCGGCCTAAAGAACATGGTTTCCTTCAACCTGAACTAATGCAAGGTTCCCATCCCCTCCTGCAGCTGCCTTGACTATCGCATTGGCCTAAGGAACATGGTCTCTTTCAGCCTTAACTGAGTGAAAATCCCTCTCCTTTCTCGTAGATGCATGGATAATCGCATCGGCTTAAGGAGTATGGTCTCTTTCGACATCAACTAATTGAAGGGTCACATCTCCTGCCACAATATTATCAAGAACGTTATCAACATGAGTTACATTCTCTCCGTAAGCACCAACAACATCATGGTCAATGTGAACACCAAGTTCATTATGTTGCCCATCATTAGCACCATTGTGGTGCTCACCATCATGGTGATATGAAGCACCGCCTTATAGAATGAGACAAATGAAAAAATTCGTTAACTTATAAAATATCTAACCCATTAACTGAAAATATAAAATAGGATTACACCCACTAAATGTAAACCACCAATTTATGAATGAAGCGAGATTAACATACTTGTAAATTCAAGTCGTCTAGAATCCAACCAACCATACGGTCCTCAAATGTCTGCATTATGTCCTTCAATGATTGAATTGAAGCTTTCAGCTCTAACATGTCTCTTCTATGCTTGTGCATAATCCATTGCAACTGACTTTTGGTGACTACACCGTTATTGACTCTCGTTAAATTGATTAACTACAATAATAGATATTATTATGTTATTCGATAATTACATATGGAATTGTTGAACATAAACCATTAGAACTTTAATATCCTTAATGGTAGCTCATTAGTACTGTGCATCTGAGTAGGTCTTGTCAGTGGTTGAGAAGTTATCGTCACATCGGTCAACTGTAATAACAGAAATTACTGTGTTATTCGATAATCATATATGGAATTGTTGAACACAAATAGTTAGAACCGTCTTTACCAATGGCTCATTAGCATTGTGTGTTTAAGTAAGACCTGTCAGTGGTTGAGGAGCTATCGTCACATCTATCAACTACAATAATAGAAATTACTATGTTATTCGATAATCACATATGAAATTGTTGAACATAATCCATAAAAATCGTCCTTATCGATGATTAACTGACATTGTCATGGTCGTCCCCTTTCTCCGTCAACTCAAGGCTTGACAGCTCATCATCTCCAGAAAAAGCAATGTGTCTCCGCTTAACGGGACCAGCGACTCTTTTCTCTTTTAGGTTTCTCATCTTTTCCCTTGCACTTAAACCTCACTCCACTCAATCCTCCATGTGCCTTATTGGCACATACTGGTGCCCCTCAGATAAGGGGATATCGATGTCCACACAATATTCTCGTGTGGCCTCATCTGAGGTAGGCTCCAAGGTTTTGTGTTCCCACAACTACAAAATAAGAATTTTAAATAAATTTTATGATAATTATTATACAAATTCACAACATAAATTAGTAATTGTTCACTCACCTGCTGATGATGACTCCAACTTCTCAACCGTTTTGTAGAAGATTTCGGCTTTTGATTGCATTGCCACCTGCACATATGTGGGTAGACGTTATCTTTCAGAGTAAAAGAGGCAACTAATTTTTAGAAGGCAAGAATTGCCTCCATTGCCCAAAACTGCAAGTTAAATGTAACCATTATCATACTATAAATGATAAAAAAATCCAACCATAAATTATAATGTAAAAAAAAAATAAGAAAATGTTACGTGACAGTACCTGTATCACCCATGTAAATCTGTAAATGTTGTAGCTTAAACGATTATTTTTCTGCAAGTTTAGGGTAGACACTTCGAACCCCTTCGATAGCCACTCCTCAGTCAGCCTCCAAATATATTGACCCCAAAGGAAGACATTCCAAGCATCGATGTTCTCCACCAATGACAAGAGCCAAGGCGTCACCCATCTAAGGTAGTCTTGACCAAATAAAATATTATTCGCAATCACGACGAGTGCGATCTTGGTTGTGTCTCCTGATTGCTAAAAGTTACCTCCATAAAACATATCAAGAAATGCCTACAGCTTAACACTCTACTGCCTGTTCCAGTATCTAGCATGAATTCCATCGGAACACCTCGTATGGTATTGTGAATACATCGGGCAATGGACCAAACTTGAGTTCGGTGATAAGGCAGAACTCTTGCTTTGATATACGCTCCTAGGTCTTACTAGAGGCAAACCATAACTTATGGTCCATTGACTCTGTCTTAGTGATTTGACAAATTATGATATTCTGTAGGAGACCAATGCAAAAGTAGCTTTGTGGATATACTTCTAGCAGCATTACGAAGCATGTATGCTTGATTGCATCGTAGTCCCCTTTCTCTTAGAGAATCTTATTGATGTAACGTAGTTGCAACCACTTACAATAGGTGTTAATAGAGACTTTGAATGCCCACTTTTTCCTCGGCAAAACAAGCAAAGTGTCAAGGTTATCATACTCTCTGATCTATATCTACAAAACATATCACACATGCACGTGTGAGATAAACCAACAAACAGTTAACCCATAATGTGTAATATAGTAGACTGAAGAAAGAAATAAATGTTGTTACACGCTATGCATACCAACTCAAATGTTGTTACACGTTATGCATACCAAGTAAAATGTTGTTACATGTTAAGCATACAAGTAAAATGTTGTTACGTGCTAACACGGTAAGTATACCAAGCAAAATGTTGTTACACGCTAGGCATATGATAACTCTATGATATAGAGTTATTTGGGCTTAATTTTGATAATAATTTAGGTTAGTTTTTGTAGTAATGCATAGAAATTAGTAAATTTTATTTAATTATTTTAAATTAGTTATTTTAGGTGAGTCAATCTAATCTTGATTAATTTTATATTTAATGTGGTTAAGATAGGTTGTTATGGATTTATTTGTGCTTTTGTAGGTGTTTGAAAGAAGAATTTTAGTAAAAGAAGGAGAGCAATTTCGAGGTGTAGACTTTTAATGCACATGTTTTGGTATTTTGGCCATAACTTTCTCTACAGAGATCCAAATGAAGCGATTATTGAACCATTGGAAAGCTAAGAGAAAGATTTACAACTTTTATGTTTAATACTTTACCAAGTTTGATCTTTAAAATGGTCAAAAATCTTATCCAAGTTGACATACTACAGTAGTCCTAAAGCAATTATGATTGTTAATTAATTTGGCAAAGATGCGACTTACATAGTCCGATGATGACATGTCAGCTGAAATTGACTTCTTTATTCATCCAACTTGACCTAACTTGAAAGCCTATAAAAGTAACCTTTCGGAGGACTTAAAGGAGAAGTATTTTTATAAGAAACTCGACAGAGACTTGTAAATAATTTATGACTCTAGGTTAGCAATTTAATCCATTAAACTAAGTTAAGAAAGAGATACAATAATCATATGAAGTATTAAGGGATATTATAATCTTCGATCTGGTAATTAAGTGAGTTTTATTTACTATTTGATTTTAGTTCTTTAGTTTTAATTTTTCTTTTCTATTTTAATTGTTTGAATAAAATTAGGATGTTATAATTTTAGTAGTTAACAGTAGGAATTAAACAATTCTCCGTGGGAACGATACTCTACTTCATTATTATATTACTTGTTAACGATACGTGCACTTGCGTGAGAAAATTCAACAATAGCATACGGAGTCAAATGTTGTTACACATCAACGCTAAGCCATGTTGTGACAAGCCAATCATACTGTGTCGTGACAAGCCAACCCTACCATGTCATGACACGCCAATTATAATTACTGATTCGTTTCACAAACTAACCTAAAATACCCAATGTGGTGATAAGCTAGGGATTATGCAATTTACCCCCTAAACCCCATACAAAGCTAAAAACCCTAAAAGCTTATTAACCCACTACACGTCAGATCAAAAACCTTTTTATTCGAGTTACACGATATGCAGACCCTCTTCAAAACTTTGGTACAACCATAAACCATGTTAGCAAAATGTTGTAGTTCTCTCTACAATTTACCCAGAAACCATAAAACCAGGGAGAAAATAGCAAAAACAAATGCAAAAGCACAAACATATCACAACAACCTAGCAAAAAATTACCAAAAAGAAGAAAGTTTTAATTGACGACTGACTGACCTCTTTATTGAGAACTGACATTATTACTGTGATTCATTAAGTATGCACAGAACGAAGTTGAACACTCTAGTCCCTTTGAGAATGACGAATAAATCAAACTCTCTTACTTCCTTAAACACAAACGTTTGTGAATGATGAAAGTATAATATAATAAAATGCGAAGGCCTTTTAAACACCTTAACCGTTAATATGCATGCCATGGAATTTCAAACGGTTTCCTTGTTATTTTTGCATTTTTTTCTATTTCAAGCCATGGCGTGTCACATATGCAAGCCACGACATGTCGTAGATTCTCACCACGCCATGTCACACATTCTGACCATGCTATGTCATAGATTCTTATAATGCCGTCTCACATGATTTCAACATTTCATGTCACAAATTCTCACCATGTCGTGTCACATATTCCTACCATGGCGTGTCACAAACTTTAAACTCTACCATGTCACAGCCTGTCACAAATTCTCACCATGCCGTCTCACACGATTTCAATATGCCGTGTCACAGATTCTCACCATGTCGTGTCACACAATCCCACCATGGCATATCACAAACTCTAAACCCTGTCGTGTCACAGCCGTGTCACATATGCTCACCATGCTATCTCACATATTCTCACCATGGCATGTCACATATTCACACCATGTTGTGTCACATATTCACATTATGGTGTGTCACATTCTCACACTAGCGTGTCACATATTCTCACCATGTTGTCTCACATATTCCTTTCATGTCATGTCACGTATTCTCACCCTACCATGTCACATATTCTCACCTTACCATAGCATGTCACAAACTCTAAACCCTACCGTGTCTCAGCCATATCACATATTCTCACCATGGCATTTCATAAATTCTAAATCTACCATGTCACAGCCATGTCACATATGGCCTGCTGTAGCATGACCAGTTCATGCTTTGGATTCACATCTTCCTCCTTACGATTCACCACCGTATCAGGGATTTTTAGTTTACATCATTCTCGAAGCTTTGGATTAATCATGATCAGTTCCTCATTCGGTTTAATATCAACCTTTTCGTACTATCTGAAATGCATTTTCAACAGAATATAGTAATGCACACTGAACAACAAAACACTAAACCACATTCTTAAACAATATGGCATTCAAATCACTAAACGCACAAAAAAATCAACATTCACTCACTGACTTAGCATGTAATAATTGTATACTTGTTCAAACACTTTCTTATCCTTAATCTTCAATCAAAAAATCGTTCAATAAACCTGCAGTGTAATATGCATGGCGTTTTTGTTTACGACAATGTCCGAGATATCAAAAAAACCATCTCCTGCAACATGATTTTGTTTTGCACAAGCACAAGCTTCTAAAAAAAAATGGATGTTTTACATAAAATTAGAAGAAAAAAATTCTGTGTAGATTTGTTTTTCTCAATACTTTAAATTAGAAAAAAAGAGTATGCAAGTGTTACATTTGCAGAATTAGACTATAAACATATATAAACATAAATTACTCTTACTTTTTAATATTAATTATAATTTATTTTTGGTCTATTAATATAAAAAATAAATAATTCACCTCAAAATAATATATATAATTGATATTTAATGATGTGACATGAATGCCTATTACCCTTTTATCTCTCTTTCCTCATTTTCTCTTTTTTTCCCTTTTCTTTCTCTTCTCTTTTTGGTTTCTATTAATATATTTTTTTTCAAAGGAAATTGTGAGGAATAACCCTCCTTGATAAGAGCATTTCAAAAATAACCATCAAAATAAATTTAATTATTTTTAGCCATATTTACTCATAACTTGAAAAAAATCCTTTAAACTATTTCAAATAAATTAAACCATTCATCACAATTTCACCCCATTTGTACTTCTGATTTTTTTCTCTCACCATCTAGTTCTCTCTAATTTTATCAATTTTTCTCTTTGGCATTCATCTGTTATGCTCTCGATTTCTCTCTTCTGCTCTTTCAAAACCCCAAGTGATAATTTTGATGTGCTTGGGGTGGGTGGTTATTTAGGAAATTTAATTTTTAGGTATTTTGGATGAAACTAAAATGATAGAAATGATTACAGGTGTTTGAAATAGCTTTTAATTAAATCAATTTGAGAGCTAGATACCAATTAACTCAAGAATTTTAAATTTACAAACCTAAGATTTCAAAGAGATTTTTTTTATTATTTTAGGCAAAATAGGTATTTTAGATAAGAAAATTTGTGTTTTGATTTATGAAAACATATTAAAAACACTTTAATCGGTGCCAAATCGTCAAAAAAAAAATTAAGAGAGTTGAGAGGATTTGAAGTTTTAGTTTGTAAGTAACTATAATATTTTAGGCATTAAAATGCAACAAAATCTTTTTTAACATGGCTTGTAACAACAGACTTTGGCAAACCCATATGGATCTCACCTAAAGATGTTAAGCCTTAAATTGAGAGTTTGGCTCTTATACCACTTATTGGTCCCGTTGGTGTGTTAGAAGGGGTAAATAGCAGTAAAAATTTTAAAGTTGGCCATTTTCAGTTAATAGAGCTCCTAATTAACTAGAGGAAGGAAAATTTAAAACTTGTTATAGTTAAAAAACACTAAGTAAGGAAAAGTAGAGAAAAGTGAACAATGTATAAGTATTTATAGTGGTTCGATCCCCTTGACCTACATCCACTGCCTTGATCTCCTGATCAAGGATTTTCAACCCAACTTCACTATACCAATGGAATTAACAGCTTCCACTAAGCTTTTACAAGGTTAGCTTCTAACCTAAGCTCTAATCCCTTATAATAGTTTTTAGAGTACTTTTCACACTCTAATTCCCAAGAAAAAGAAGAAAAGGAAGTACAACAAATTATTTTTATAGATTTAAAAAGATTACAATCAAGCCCAAACACTTTTTCAAGGATAAAAATGAAAAACAAGTGTTTTTGGTGAAGGTACTTTGGCTTTTTTGCTCAAAATGGCTCTTTGGTGCTTCAATCTACCTTCTTTGATAGTTGGAGCTTCAATTTATACTTGGGAAGACAGATTTTATTGTTCAAGACAGATTCTAGCTGTTACGAACAACTTTGATGCTCTTCTAGCCGTTATTTTGTCCTCTAGTATTTAAATTCAAAAGGATAGACAAAGTTCGGCTAATTGGTTACAGGCAACTCTAACCGATTACAGTTTCTCTACCTTGTACTGTCTTACTGCTATGTGCTCTGTGTTAATGATTATAGGAGGCTCAACCAATTAAGAGATCTCTGTCTTTAAGCTTTTCTTGTTTAGTAAACTTCCTCTAACTGGTTACGACAGGCTCTAACCGATTACAAACTTTATGTTTTCATTTTTCTTTGCACAATAGTGTTCCTTTAATTAGTTAACTCTTCCCTCAACTGGTTGAAGCTCTACTTTTTTCAACCATAGCTGACTAAAATCAGCTTTAATTAACTAAAAATCTTCAGATTTTGAACTTTTCCTTTTTGGCTCCCTTCAATGGTCAAATATCTTTTTAAACTTGATTTTGGCATTTGAAGGTATTGGGTCTATGTGCTCTAACTGATTAACCAAACTTCTTAACCAAATAGCATGTCTTTAAATTCAGCTTCCAACACTTCCTTAATCAGTTAAGCCTGGTGCTAACTGATTAAGGGTCCTCTATCTTGCTTTAAGTCAATGTCTAGTTATACCTTAATTGGTTAAGGCTCATTGTTAATCAGTTAATAATGTTCTATCTTTACTAATCACTTTTTTCTTCTTTCTTTAACTAATTAACTCATCTTCAAATTTAGCAAGCATCTTGACTTGCCCTTAATTAACAAATTTGTTAGGGGAAATAAACTATATCCTACACACTTAAATAGTGAGGTTAGACATTAATGAATAAGAAATATTTTGTTATCATAAAAAAACATATGGAGTTAACAGAGAGTGTTTTTTCTCTTTTTTTCTTTTATATTTGAGCAAGGTCCTATTATTTTTGGGAATGAGTTGCTCAATAAATGGATTTGGCATTTTGGGAATGAGTCCAAAAGCTTATGGAGGAAAATAATTATTGAAAAAATTAGAGGTACTAATGAAAACTTGTTGCTTATTGGAGGAAATATAAGATGATTTTGGGAGTTTGGAAGAATATTATGAATCCACTTTTTTCAATAGATGGTAGGCCATGAGTGGTAAAGAACGGTATGAGGTTTGTGGTTGGTGATGGCAAAAAAATTTATTTTTGAAATGAACAGTAGATTGAGGGTTGTTTTGAAAGAAAGCTTTCCGAGAGTTTTTACTTTGGCAACTACTAAACGTGGAACTATTGCACAATTTGGAGAGTGGGTGGAGGAAAAGTGGTAATGGCAAATTGAAATTAGAAGGAATCTTTTGGTTGGGAGGAAAACCAATGGGCTGATTTTAGTATGTTACTAGATGAGCAATTTCTCAAGAAAAACTTTGATGACAGATTAATTTGAAAAGGCACCACTAGTGGCTTATATACCTCTAAATCGTTTTGTAGACATGTGCTGAAATTGAACCATGGAATGCTTGATTTATGGAAGAGACTAGCTCCACTTAAAGTGTAGGTTTTTGAATGGCAATTGATTGAAGGGAAAATTGTAGTTAGGGAGGAATTGATGAGGAAATGGTTGCTTAGACATGATGTTGCCTGCTGTTTATTGTGTTAGAAAAGAATTGGAATCTGTGGCGCACCTATTCTTCACTTGCGATGAGACATGGAAAACTTGGCACCGGTGGGCAAACAATTGGGGGCTGATGTGGGTTAATCACAGAGACCCACTTGGCTATTTTCTTAGTTGGAATGTGGCTGGTAAGACAACAAATAATGGGAATATATGGAGAATGGCATTTTTGGCGATAATATGGTCAATTTGGCTTGCTAGAAATGATGTTCTTTTTAAAAGCAGAATGTGGGATTGTTTACAAGTTTATGATATAATGAAGTTACATGTTGCTTAGTGGGCAAATGCCAAATGGCCAAATTTAAATATATCTGTGTCGAATTTGGAACAAATGCCAAATATAAGAGCTGCCCCTAAAAAGATCCAAACTTGGAAAACCTATTGAGGCATGGTAGCCACCATTTAAAGGAAGCATTAAGTTTAATGTGGATTGAGCTTCCAATGGTAATCTAGGTGAGGCTAGAATTAGGGTGGTGTTTAGAAACGAGGTGGGTAGAATTTTAATACAATTTTCGATGTGTGTTGATGTGATGAATGCTAATACGGTTGAAACCATGGCTATCAAAAAGGCTCTTCAAATAGTTGCAACTTCATGATGGGCTACCACCTTTAACGTTATCATAGAAAGTGATTCGAAAAAGGTAGTGAAGTGGGCAAAGGATCCATCAGTGGCCCCATGGAGATTGAGATCACAATGATGCAAATGGAGTCTTTCAAAACTCAACTGAGGGGATGGAGTTTTAGGAAAATACCCAGATCAGCAAACGAAGTCGCAGATTACTTAACCAAAATCGAGGTGCAAAGATCGAAAGAATTTATATGGGTAACTAATGAGTTGGATGAAGGGGTTGAGGGCGCATCAGGATTACAATGAATGTTGGTTTTTCCTGGTCATGGCAGCTTATTGTTGTCTATTGTGGTTTGTGTTGGTTTTTTTTTTTTTTGTTTCCGTCTATTCAAGATCATTAGAGGCGCTTTGGACAAGTGGTTTTCATGAGGCTGAAAAGGTTGCGGTTCGTGTGGACAACCAATCAACAGAAAAGATTTTTGAAGTGCACGAGGGAGGTTCTATACTTTCGCTATTACTTTTGTAGATTGTGTATGAACAACCTGGTTGTATAGGTATTTTAGTTATGAGTCACGTCCGGATCTCCTCTATTTGTTTGTTTTGATGTTTTGCTAATCTCTTTTTGTTTGATGGGAGATGTATATGTTGCTTTCTGGGGAAGGCAAGGGTGGTTTTGGATGTTGTAGATGAGTATTTTGTTTTCTTTGCAATTTTATCTGGTAGCTTGGAGGTTGGTTTTCCTCCTTGTTGGCTGTAGCAATGATCTTTATGATGAATGAATTATCACCTTTTCAAAAAAAAAAAGTAAGGTTATTTTTTTTTAACTTGAGTGGGCCAACAAGCAATTGCCATTATCTTATTTTAATAGACAAAAGGACCAATGGCGTGAACATATGACTGTGGGGCACGAGAGGGGACGGGGGATTTATATTTGCAAATCCCACCATACAGGGTCTGCCAGAAACCCTTAATTTAGTTAGAATTAAGTATAAATGGTTGCATTTCAACTTATAATAGAGGATTTTTTTTGTTACATATCAGATTTAGGGTAAGTAGAATGAACTCGAATTCCAATACTTGCTCAAAAAAAATCTAAATTTAACCAAGTTAAAATTAATTAAAAATTTGAATTTAAAAAAAAAATTAAATTTCAAAGTGACCCTAATATAAAATGATTTAAATTCGAAATTGGTCTGACTTAAGCCAGTAATAACAACTAAAATTGATCAAACTTGAAATTAAATAATTTTTCACGAAATATAAAATTTAATTACATGCAAAAGCTCATTTAAAAAAACTAAACATTTAATTCATGTTAAAGTAATAAAATTTTAAGTAAGATTTATGAAACAAAATCCGTTTAATTATGAGCGAAATTCGAGATAATTCAAACAAATGAATAAAGGCCGAAACGACTTGAACATAAAATGACGCCAACTGGACCCAAACCCACTCTTGATCAAATCTGATATAAATCTAATGCAAATTGTTATGCGGTAGGATGAGTGAACTCCTCTACAATGGCATTTCTGATAATTGGCTATAAAGTGGTGGGGGATTTCGGAATATGCCGTTACCGAGGCATCCCCAGTCTTTCTCTGGGACCGGTGGTGTCTCTTTTTCTTTAGAGCCGACTTTCCTTTTTTGCTTTTCAAAATTCTCTACAGATATTGCTTTGGGCCAAATTTCTCCTTGAAATGAGATTAAATTAACCAAAACTATGCACCATCTTTTTTCGGTAAAATTATTTTCATCATGCAATGATTAGCCATTGACAAGAAGACATGTGTCCAAAATACTAATGGGTCCACCCATCAGTGGATATAATCAAATGGCTCTAAAACATTTTATTTTTGGAAGTGATGTTTAAAATGTAAATCCGGTTCAGTACAATCCTCATCTCTTCCACCTTTTGGCACTTGGCAGTGGATGGAAGGTTCTTTGTGTACATGGAAAAAAAAAAGATAAAAGGAAAAGTTAACTTTAGTGAGAAAATAAAGAATATGTAAATTGTTTTAAACTTTTATCAAGCTTGTGAATTAAGTACCTAATCCTAATCACATTGATCCTAAATTTAGAACTACATATACCTAAATGAGTAAAGTACTAAAAAAAGGATTAAAAATAAGTCAAAAGCCAAAGACAAAGATCCGTAATTATTGACACTTAAGTATTAAGTGGTTCACCAAACATAGTATGCTACATTTTGCAACGTTGGTCAAAAGGAATGGAGAGATAAAATGGCTAAATCCCATTCTTAGTTATCAAATCTCAACCATTTAATGTTATGAGCATGGGTTAAATCAATGTTTGGTCACATAACAATTGTGGGTTTGCCTCAATAATACTAACTAAGGGCGACCCTTACTTACAAACTCAATAATCATTCCATCTCTTCCTAATATATGTTAATTAACAAATACTATCATTAATGGAATGGTTTTTTATGTATAAAGTATAAATTTCACTTAATATAAAAGTTTACATGTCACAAGTTCATGTTTCCAATTTAAAGTAAAGTTAATGAAAATCTTTAATTATAGATCCAAGATCTTTTATTTATTTATCTTCTAATTTTTAAATTTTTTTAAATACTTCAAAATTTGTTTCAAATATTATGTCTATATGATATTACTCTTGTAAACAAATAAAAACAGTATTTAGCTTGTGTTTTTTCATTGATATTAAAAGCACAATCACCATCAATCATGCATTGTAAGCCCAAATATTCCACCGTTTAAAACGCAAGTGGCATGATTTTATTCAAAACAATAATCAAAAGCAAACAAATCGCAGCAAGGCAATTCCAGCGTGTAGGGGATGGGTACAATTGTCATTTGACGGAACTCACGAAATACGACTGGGTGGCATTATTGAAATAAAGTCAAGCATGAAGGGCAAACGTTCTGACAAGTTCATATTCCTTGTCCCCCCACTCTTTTTCTTACTTTAGTTAGTTCTCCAACCTGAAACTTTTGTTTTTGTTTTTTTTTATATATTTTAATTTTCTCACTTTCTCTTTTACTTGGCTTTTGACCGTTGCTTTTCTTAACGTCTCTCTTTCTCTCTCTCTCTCTCTCATCAAACCCCAAGCAACTCCATCTTATTCCCGCCTACATTTCTTCCCTGGTATGAATTTTTTTCTTTTTTTTTTTGTAATGACAGTCTATTATAACAATGAAATGGTAAATCTTTCTTTCTTTTTTTTTATGGGTTTAAATTTTCATGCTTTGTTTAGCTTGTTTTGCTTCATTTTGAAGCACTTTTGTTGTTTCTCTGTCCTAAATGACTCTTTTTTTTTTCAAAAGACTTTAAATTTTGTTTTGTTATCTGGGTTTTTTTCATGATGTTTTTATATGATTACTATCTTGAATTCTTGTGGTTATTGGCTTTATTTTTGTAACTGAAAAAGTTATTTTAATGTTTCATTTATGTACAAAAGTGGGTTGTTTTCATTAACTTTGGAATGCTTTTCTATTATCTTTTTTTTCCAACCCATTCTGCATAGTTCTAAAGTGGGTACTGTTTATTCTTCATTCTTTCCTTCTTCAAGAAAAAAATCAGATGTTTGTGGTGATTTTTCTTCTAATGAACAGTTCATTTGAATTTTCAATAGCAGCAAGTGATTGGAATTTTCATCTTTGTTTTTGTACTCATCAAATGAAACCATTGAGAATTTCAACATTTGATTAAGTCTAAATTAATGTTTTTCTTTTCTTTCCATTGAGAATTTTCATCTACCTTCTTTTGTTGTGTCCTTTTTCTGGCTGCCTTGTAACTGAACATTGTGATTCTGCAATCTCTCTCTCTCTTTTGGATTATATTTCTGTATCTTTCATCTTCATTCAGGTTCCTATGCATTTTTCTTCTTAGGTTATTACCATTTTATTTTCAGTCAGCTTATGTTATTACTGTTAAAAGGCTAGTAAATTTTCATGCGTTGATCATTTGTGTTAAACTGTATATTCTTTATTCTAAATTATAACACTGCAATCTCAAACATTTATAACAAATTTATTCATCTTTGTCTTAGGCTTTGTAGCTTGTGTTCTGTAAATTATCTCTTACTCGGAAGATACACCAAATTTTCTGAACATTTTCTTTGGTTTTTGGGAGAATTTATGGAGAAATCTTCAATGAATGTCCATTTCTTTGTTCTGGTGCGCAGGTTTGAAATGTTCTAAGACTTGAAATTTAAGGAAAGAAGCACCATAGCTTTTCAAAATTGTTCCCTAGCATATCAGCTAAAGAATCTGTTTATGTGTTAATTTACCTGTCCTTAACTTCACTTCTCAGGAAATCTTTTCCTGCTTGATAATGTTTCATCAAGATGGTTCAAGTTCTTGAACTCATTTGTTTTTGCTGAACAGCCTGGGAAAAATCCATATGAATCTTGTGAGAAATACTGAGGAGCACCCTTGGGATTTCTGCTTTGGTTCAAGTCTTAAAAATTCACAGTGTATTATAAGGGAGTAAAGAAGGAAGTAAATCATGGGATGTTCTACATCAAAACTGGATGATGAAGAGGCAGTTCAACTTTGTAAAGATCGAAAGAATTTCATTAAACAGGCAGTAGAGCAAAGAACCCGATTTGCCTCGGGGCATGTAGCCTACATCCAATCCTTAAAAAGAGTTTCTGCAGCTCTTCGAGATTATATTGAAGGAGATGAGCCCCGTGAATTCTTATTAGATTCATTTATAACCCCACCTTTCACACCCCTCAAGAAAGCAAGTCCTGGTTTCATATCGATTTCTCCCTCATCCTTCTCACCTGCAGCCATTCAATCTAATCCCAAGTCCACTTTGAAACTAAATTACCTGAGATCAGGTGGCAACCCTGCAGTTTCAGTTGAGGAGAGACCTCAATCACCTGAAACTGTCCGAATTGAAACTTACTCCCCAGTACACCATTATGGCATTGATGGTATTTTTGCAATGCAATCCTCACCAATGAATTCTTCGTTCTTCTCTTATTCTCCCAACAATAGACCCAACATACCTCCTCCTTCACCTCAAACATCACAATGGGACTTTTTCTGGAACCCATTTTCATCATTAGACTACTATGGCTATCCCAACAGAAGCAGTCTTGATCAGGCTGTCATGGAGGATGATATCAGAGGACTAAGGCAGGTCAGGGAGGAAGAAGGAATTCCTGATTTAGAAGAAGATGAAACCGAACAAGAAGAACCTGAGAGTATGGCGAATTTGACAGAAGAAAAGTCTAAAGTGAATACAAACTATACTAGAGAAGAAGTTACTGTTGAAGATGTTGATGAGGATGAGGAGGAAATAGATAGTGGAAATGAGACTGAGCACGAAGTAAAAGATTTGGAAGCACAAGGGAAAGTCAGCATAGAAGTACTACGAGCACAAACTGCAGGGCAAGTTGAAGTCAGTAACAAAGAAACGGCACTTGGTGGAAATGAAGCTAAAGAAGAAACACCAGGTTTTACTGTTTATGTAAACCGAAGGCCAACAAGCATGGCAGAAGTTATCAAGGATCTTGAAGCTCAATTCATGGTAGCTTGCGATGCAGCAAATGAAGTCTCAGCATTGTTAGAGGCTAGCAGAGCTTTGTACTCATCAACCTCAAATGAGCTTACAGGTTGAAATTAACACCACAGCATTCTTTTTTCTTTTTTGGCTCACTATGTGCATTGATTCAATTCCTTAGCCACTTTGTTTTTTCATAGTTGGTTCTTTGCAATCCCAACCCATGAGCAAGCTCTAGTTAAATGTGGTAAGGCTCTTTATGATCTGAATAAGAATCTGCTTTGATGCAATTGAAATAGGGGATGCCCCTAAATTTGGATTCCGATAAGAAAATATGAAGTTCAAAATTAGGTTGTTAGATGTCCGAATACAGAATGCTTTGTCTTTGCTACTGTCAACAACTTGACCTCATAGGC
Source organism: Theobroma cacao (assembly GCF_000208745.1). Classification (NCBI taxonomy): domain Eukaryota; kingdom Viridiplantae; phylum Streptophyta; class Magnoliopsida; order Malvales; family Malvaceae; genus Theobroma; species Theobroma cacao. The sequence continues at coordinate 14,973,746 of NC_030858.1, read as the reverse complement.
TGGTAGTAGCTTTACTTAGAAATGCTAAATTCAAATCTCAACATTCTACTTTGAGTTTTTAATTATCTGAACATTGCACAAAGGATTTAGTCAGAGAATGATGAGAGGGTTTTCTTCCCTGAACATTCTTCTGTACACCTGATGCCACAGAGACTTTCAAGCAGCTAACATGTATTTGAGACATCACCAGCTCATAAATGTTTGTGGTGCATTCTGAATATAAAGCAAATGTTTCATGACAGGATTGTGTGATATCACATTCCTTTTGTTGATACTAATTATTTCTGGTGAATATGATGCTTTGTTGAAAAACTGCAAATTGATTTTATCACAAGTTTTAGTTGTGCTGTTGACATACTCTTCATGAAGTTATGAGTTGAACAGGGCATAGAAGCAATTAACCATTCATCACATCAGAGGACATTGCTAGTATTGTAAACAAAAAAAGCTGGGATTTTCAACCGTTGTCCCTACTCAATTAACCTAATGTTTTGTTCGCAATTAGTTGAAATTCGAAGCAACTCAGAATAAATAAATATATGGAAGCTGCTTTGAATCAAAATGACAAGCTAGTGTTGTAAGAAGATTCTGATATAAAATTTTATCAATGTCTTCATATCTTGCATTGACATTGGCTGAAGTTAGACATAAAGCATGTAGAGCAAGGATGCCACTATCAATTTACTCTAATTGTTATGCAACATGCCAAGCTTTGGCAGTGATAGTGTTACATCATGAAAGACTATCTGTTGTTTGAGTACTTATTTCCGATCATTTAAGTTGCAGCATATTGATTTGAAATATTTATTCTTACAGCCCTGAAAATGTTGAACCCGGTTGCTTTATTACGCTCAGCTTCATCACGCTCATCCTCATCAAGATTCTTAATCAATTCTTCAAGTTCCAAAGAGGCAGGTTATGAAAGCAGCAGTGACTTATCAGAAGAATTCTGCATGTTTAATGGTAGCCACCAATCAACATTGGATAGATTGTGGGCCTGGGAGAAGAAACTTTATGAGGAAGTCAAGGTAAACTTCCTAAACTTAAGCTCACACAGTGTAGTTATCGCTTGGGTTGATATTGGTAACCACTGTTCAAATAGATTTTTGTTAATGAAAAGTAATGATGACTAAAGGAAAAGGTTGAAGAAAAAATGAAATACAACTTCATCTTCTACATTCAAATCAATCTTGGCAACTTCTCAGGGGAAAATTTTTTTTAAAAGAAAAAAAAAACAGAATTTTAAGATAACCAGTATTGTTGCTTCCTTGAGGTCAAGTGGTGAATATGGCTGTATTCAAAAATTTAATTCACTCATTGGGGTTGCTTGCTAGTTGTGGGTGATTTATTTCTTTCCTTCTTTTCATTTCTGACAAGAGATTGATGCTTTCAGTTCAACCTCAGAGATCTAAAGAATAGATTATGCTGCAAAGTAAGCTCTAGGAAGAATCAGTCCGGCAGGAACCTTTGGGTCAAATACATTAACGAGCATAATGCCTTAAGGGACTTTGCTTTTATATTCAAACTTGGCTTTAATCTTATCTTCCCATTGGAAATAGCTGCTCCTTGTTTATAAAATTTGCAGCGATTGATTCTTAATATTCATAATCATGAGAAATACTACTACTTTTTTTTTTTCTAAAAGGAAGTATTTACTCCTTGAATTTTCAAGTGAGGTGCCCTATTAGATTCCATTAGAATAATAACTGTGTTTTCCAGTTAATAGAGGAAACTGAATGTATACCTTTCTGAGTAGTCTGCAGAAAAGGTTCGAATTGCTTATGAAAAGAAAAGCAGACAGCTCAGAAACCAAGATGTGAAGGGAGAGGACCCACATGCGGTTGATAAAACAAGGGCAGCAATTAGAGATCTGCACACCCAGATAAAGGTGTCAATACATTCAGTTGAAGCTATTTCAAAGAGAATTGAAACCCTAAGGGATGAGGAGTTGCAGCCTCAACTTCTGGAATTGGTACAAGGGTATGTCAGTTTCGCAATATTTTATTTGCTCACTTTTATGTTTGCCCACACAGACAACCATAGCCTATATACTGGAGCCATCAAAGAAAATGCCAGCTTTTACCACAGAAAGTGGTAAAAAGTTTGAAGTATGAATATGTTATCATCTATAATGATGGTTTCCTGTTCTTTAATGGCAACTTTATTGTCATTGATGAATCCCTTACAGTGCTGAGAAAAAAAAAAGGAGGCTTTCATTGTGTAATGGCATCAAGATTTGGTCTTTGCCATTCCCCAAACATCATTAAGCTGGATCCATGCAGTAATCAAAAGAACACTTCCAGTGCACATTATGGTCATATGACATCCTGCTTGACTAGATATTTTTCTGAACCAATATATACTTATATGTAGTCTTAGAAACACGCATGATTAACAACATGGTGATCTTATTATCGTGCATGCTCAATGCTTGATATTTGCTCGTTATCTTTATTGTTAAAGAAGTTTGACATGTTCTCATTCTCTGGTATATTCCACCCTTTTAGTATGCCACTCTTATTGACCATATTATTATTTAATTATGATTTCTAAAACCGAATGGTTCAGAATTCAGGATGCTATCAGTGTACAAATATTATTGTCCACAGTGTATCCTCTTTCTACTGCTAGGAACCCCTGATATGAGAAAAATACGGTCTGGCTACAAGTCAACATCCCAAAAATATGTTGCACAGTTGAAAACTCTTTGCCAGAACCATGCTACCGTCAACAGCAAAATATGTTACTTAGTTTATCAATCAATGCAGGCATGGTCCAGTCCAGTTAATAAATGTATCCATATCATTTTAAACTAATTCTTCAGTTCATAAACTACAGGTTAGGCAGGATGTGGAAAGTGATGGCAGAGTGTCACAAGTCACAGAAGCGGACCCTAGACGAAGCTAAGCTTTTACTAGCAGGTGCACCTTCAAAGCTGGAAGCAAAAAGGCAGTCTTCCATCTCAGCTGCTGAACCTCACCGGTTAGCCCAATCAGCTGCAAATCTTGAAGCTGAGCTCAGGAACTGGAGAGCTTGTTTTGAGTTGTGGATCACTTCTCAGCGATCCTATTTGCACGCTCTAAGCGGTTGGCTCCTCCGCTGCTTGAGGTCAGACCCTGATACATCAAAGCTGTCGTTTTCTCCTCGTCGGTCCAGTGGGACACTTGGAATATTTGGACTTTGCATCCAATGGTCAAGGTTTCTTGATGCTATTCGTGAGACGCCAGTGCTGGATGGCCTAGATTTTTTTGCAGCTGGAATGGGGTCACTCTATACACAGCAGCTGAAAGAGGATTCTCGCTTTGTCCCAGTTGGGTCTAAGAGGTATGGAGGTGGGGAAAATATGGAGTTGGTAAGAGTTGATGAGGTGGAAGAGGTTATGACAGCGGAGAAACTGGCTGATGTTGCCATAAGGGTATTATGTGCTGGAATGTCTGTTGCGATGAGCTCGTTGAGTGAGTTTGCTGTTGGTTCTGCAGATGGCTATGCAGAAGTTGTTAACAAATGGGCAAGTGCCAAGTTGCCACAAAATTGAAAGTGGTTCTGGGATGTAATCTATAATTTTGAGCTAGGTAGTCTGGATGAGTCTGTAATTACAAATGTTATTTAACCAGCACAAGATAGCTAGGTTAGAGTTAGTCTTCCACATATTTGGTTGCCAGCATGACCAAGCAAGACAAAATTCATCAAAGCCTTATACATGCAGCACAAGAGATAGGCAAGGTGCTACTACCAAGGATTTTAACTTATTTCAATGGGAGCAACTAAACAGAAACGCAAGCAGAGTTCCTGTGAATCAATCAAGACATGACCTAATACTTTCTTAAAGCTATTGAAGTTGTAAATATTTTCAAGTAGATTGTCCCAGAAAGGGAAAACCACAAAAGAAGAATGCAAATGCAGTGAAGTACGGTTAACAACTATGCCTTGCCATATTTTCTGCTAGGTAGGCCCAAATTGGTTAAAGGCAAATTCATGCTGACTCCATTCTTTTGCAAGTTCAGCACGCTCGCAATTTATCTGAAATAAATCAAATCCCTTGAAACCAAACAAAAGAAGTACATACCACAGCTAACTGTGACCAACGTCCAGTAAATCATAACTTTTTAACACCCTATTGCTTCCCAATTTATGAGCCAAATTTGGTTACTATAATCTAATCAATGCATCTTCTGATCTTCCGATGCCTTTCAGAAATGAAAATGAATTTCCGCTTCATACCACAGATGCTGTAACATATGATGCAACAATAATCGTATGCATTATTACAACACTGATGGTTTCAAGGCTATTAACAGGTTTACTCCTGAACCCTCTAATCTAATACATTGTATTATTTGTTATTCCCTTCACTCATTTATGTCAGAGAAAAAATAATATAGTAACACAATATAGTATAGAGATACCAACCAAAATACCTATTGTACAAATCATATCTTTAAATTAATGCTCTTATTCTCCACAATTTTAATGCAATATTACAAATTCAACCTCAACAGAGTACTAGCCTTGTCAGTAATCATCGGAAACGGTTAGGAAAGAGGACTCAAGTTTGTACATAAATGAGAGATTGTCTCAATCATAAGTGAAGCCTTCATCATCATCGTCAAACTCCATGTCACCGGAATCATATCCACCCATCACAGAGAGAAAAAGTAGAACTGCAAGTAGCTGGGCTCCTAAAAAATATTTTGCCCTCCTCTTGAAAGTTTTTTCCTCATCTGTTTTCTCCCTTTTGGGTTTGCTCTTGGGCTTTGATCCTAGTGTGGGAAATCAGGAAGAAAACCATGTTTACTTGATCTCAAAATTGTCTGACAAAATGAGTTAGTTGACTCCAGAATCCAGCATATAGGAATAAATTCAAATTACAAAGTTGCATCACATGTTGCAAATGCAGAACTTAGCAACCTCAAAGCCAACAGCATTAAAACAACATAACCATATCAATATTTAAATTCATTGCTCAAACAAATTCAACATATCAAAACAAATTATGTTTCCCCAAAAATAAAATAGTCTGAATTATTCCTGACATCATCACCACCACACCAGCCAAAACACCAATAGCAGTTAATTCATCACAATTCTTTTGACGGAAAAAGCAAATAAAAGGATAATTCTTGTTACTGTACATTTAGGACACAAAAAAGCTTAGACATAAGAAAGCAAAGTATAGGTATAACGAAAATGATTCAAGCAAGATGATGAAGGCCAAGACCAGACAGCCACAAACCAAAGTAAAATTTAACTATTAAGGTAAGGAAAATGCTAACTTACTCCAATTTGAGGAATCTTTTCTTGGAGCTGATGATGAAGGGACTGAGTGAAATTGTGGGCCAGAAGATGATGAACCAGACTCAATCAACTCCATTTTAAGTTTTTCTGCATATCTGACAATGTTATCATGCTCCGAGAGTTTGCTCCGTAGCACTGAACTTTCCTAGTATTGCAGAATTGCAAGGAACACGCTTCAAATAAGTCCAAGAGATACAAGAAGAAATGCATTTAGGCTTTGCTTGGTACGAAATGTGGAAATGGAGAAAGAATATCTTTTAATCTAATGACCCAGTTACATCACTACCTTTCTTCTGTACCAAGCAAAACCTGGTGTATGGTCTAAGGTTGAGCATCTAGTTTTGAACATTCTGTAACCATATAATGAGCAGCCCAAATTGCAAATAAATAGATAACTTCTGTATAAAGTATTTTCGATGAACAGAATCAACAAATCCCCTAACACTTCGAAGAGAGAAACTTCTATATTGTAGAAGCTGTGATGCTGGAATCTTCAATTCATTCATACATAGGAATTATCTGTATTCTTAATCGAATTCTTGCTTGATTATTACTTATATTTCTTTTGGATATATATCCACCAGAAAGTAATTTGAAATCAAGATTAAAATCATTAAAGCACAAAATCAATCATCAGTGGTCCCATAGGAGTAAGGTCCTAAAGGCTGATCTAATTTAATATACCCTCTCAACCTTTTGCTTTAATTGGCCGTGGACACTCAGAGTCATCTACTTTGCATTTGGCTATAATGGCATTTTACCAATGCACCAAAAGCAGTCTGATATACACCATCAGGTACCATGTACCTCTTCTTATAAGAACGTATCTAGTTATTCATAATAACCATGAAAGAGATAAAATGATGCTGATGTTTGACATAAATGCTGACTTTGTCATGCAAGTGAAGGAATTCGTAATTCAAACACACCACTTATCAGCAAAAGCCATAAAAATTATTGAACAAACATAATTGGCATGAATGTTTCTTTTCAGTAACTATAGCTATGTAAATTTGCATAATGTTGCTCCCATCAACAGCCCAATTTTAGCAGCTTATTCATCTAGCCAGCAAGCTCAAAATTTTCAGTTTATTCAAGGTTTAACAGAACTAGATAGTCCTCCTCAGCATAATTCACATAAGATGTTTGAATCCAAGTTCAAATTATAATGATTTAAACCAACCATATAATTAACCAAAGTCATCTTCCAGAGATAACAGCTAGAATACAAAAGTATAGCTTCTGAGGTTACTTACAGGTAGAACATGAAGGGTGACAAGAGCATGTCCAAGAAAAGTTGCATCCAAACTTGATGGCCTGCAAACATGTAATAATGCAGCTGTGTACATCACCTTCAGGTTTAACTAAAATACTACACCATTTGGGAAACTATTCAAAAGTTCTATAGCAAACAGACTTTAATATCTACACCAGGACATCAATACGAATTACCTATCATCAAAGAGGAAGTTCTGTTCTCCTAACCTAGTGGACAGAGCTCCATAAGCAATTTTTGCTCTCCTGTAAATCTGCCCACCCAAATTATATAAATAAGTACAATTTTGAAAATTTAGTACTGAACCACAGCTACACACACACACACACACATCAGTATATGAAATTACCCTGTATAGATTTTTCATAGTAGCACAAACCTAAGCATTTGCATGAATGCGTGTGTACATGCATGAACACCCACACACAAGACACACAGAGAGAGAGAGAGAGAGTAAAAGAATAAGACATAGAAAAATCAAAGGTTAAAGTAAAACCTCATCTTCCCTCTGTTCAGCATTGTCTTTAGTTATTCCAAGACGCTGCTTTACAATATATATTTGCTTTAGGAGTAGAACTTTTCCTATTGGCCATGAGAGATCAGAATAATAAATCTTGTTGGCCGATCTTCCATCAGACCCCACCCATAGTTCGTACATGATTGCATCAGCTAGCCAAGAGCTAATCATTGCTTTCATTGATATCCAGTCAGGGACTGATTGGAATTCAGAATCCAGATCAACAATACCATCTTGCTTTAAACGCTCAATAACCCCACCATTCTCATTATTGTAGGCCACATAAGTACCAGATTCAACATAAGGAATTTGGTCTGTCACATAAATAAAAACGCATTATCATGAGTATGTTTATTTACTTAAATACAAATTTGCATATGATAAACACAATTGACATGCAGATGTTTATGCTACAGCAATAGGTCAGTAAAACACAATAGTTATAAGCAAGCCATTAGACAGTGACAACCAGTGATATCTCACAATAAGGGACTTCAACCAATTATTTCAACAGTTAAAACAATAACAACTAAACCTATTTGTACTGTGTGAGGTTGACCATATGGATCATATTTCACCACTGCACCTTGTACCAACAGTTAAGTAAAAGTAGGATCATTGTCTGGCTCATAGAAAACTCAAAATGGTGGCAAACATCAAGTTCAAGCTTTTTGATGTCTAAAATAAGCATGCTTATAGACATATTTTAAAAAATTGTTTAACAGCAAAAGCATCACTAGATCATGCTGCTTCCAATTGAAAATTTACAGTAATAAACCCTAAAAAAGAAGCATCCAGCAACCAATTTGAAACAAAATTTTCTTACAAAGAGGATAGATCAATTAAAAAAAAGAGAAAAGAAAGAAAGAAAGAAACTAAAAACCCAAAAAGTTTACAACAGCAAAGCATTCAAGGAGGACACACAACCTCCTAAACAGATGGCATATATAAAAACAGAAGAAACCACACAAGCTTAACATGAACAAGCTGAGAAAATTTGCTATGAAAAAATGTTCTCAAAGAAACCAAGTCTAGATACGTTTTGATAATAGGCAGAATTTATGCTCCTACAGGCAAGCAAATTACCCATCTTGATAATAATGTGTAATCTTACTTTGTATCCTACCCAAACCCCCAATCCAGATTACAAGAGAATACACCAAGCACCACCCTTCAGCATTAAACGTTTTAAGCAAAGTTAAAAACCCCCCTTTTCGTAACACTAAATAGTGGTCAAGTTATAACTTCAATCTCAAACTTACTTTAAGAAATAAACTTATAGATAAATGTTCTCATGTCCACATTGTATAACCAGGAAGAAGATAACTGAGAGAATCAAACTACCCAAATTTTTTTAAAAAATAAAAATAAAAGTTTTAAAAAGCATATTGTACACTTCAGCATTTAGCTCAATTGTATGTGAATATACCCTTCCCAAAAGAGTTGGATTCTAGTTTCCCTTCCCCAAATAAAACCAACAACAAAAAATGCATCATTCCGCTACTAAGTAGCTAGATTAAAAATTTGGACAAGGGATTTATTCATTTTAGCTCTGCATCCGATCTTAACCTAATTGCTAACAGAAGAAAGACACGGCAATAGGGTCATTTAAAGAAAGAAAAAAAAAACATATGCCCACCAAAGAATTTAAGTAAGGCATAAAAATTTTAACAAAAGAAACCCAATTGAAGTAAATCAGAAAGGAAAAAAAAGGGAGAGAGATAAAGAAAGAAAACCTGAATCAGGGTAGACAGAATTGAATTCTAAATGAAAGGGAAGGTGGGCAAGCTTGAGATAGATGTAAACAGGTAAGCAAAGAGGGCAAGCTGTCGGGAGATCAAAGTAGGGCTTTCTGGTGACCAGAGTGAACTCCTCTGCTTCCCTCGCTTGCACTTGCTCCATTCTCTTTCTTTCTCGTCTTTCCTCCTTAACTCTAACTATCTCTGTCTGTAATCTACTCTAACGACTCTGAATAACAGCAATCAAAGCCTTCTTTGATTTTATGAAGGAGTTTGGAGTTTACCAAAGAGTTTCAGAAGAACGCAGGGGCCAAGCCTTTTGATGGGGTTTTACTTGGTAGGGTTTTATTCCTTTTTATTATTATTATTATTATTTTTAACTTTCAGTTTATATAGTGGATCATATGTATTCTTTTTATATAATAAAATAAAAATTTTATTACATTATTAATTTTAATAATTGCTTTTCAAATTGAGATTAGTTTATTTATATATGTATATGTATAAAAAATAAAATATCTTATTTGACTACAAATAAAAATATATAAATTTAATTAAAAATAATAAAAGAATAAAATTTTATTTAAATATTTTTGAATAATTTAATTTTTTTATTATTATGCTTTAAAAAAAGAGAGAACTTATGCATACCAAAATTCTCAAAAGTTGTTGTAGTCTTCTTCAAACAAATTTTACTAACAATAACATATTATAAATGAAATTTAATTTAATCAAAATTATAAAGGTAGGTATATTTTGAAATAAGCTTTATACCACTATGGTCACTTGTAGAACTATCAATATGGGCTGGCCCGACTCAACCCAACTCAAGTCCTTGTGGGTTAAGAAAATATGAGTCGAGTCGGATCAGTCCATTTTTTATATGGACCATCAAAACCTCAACTCAGCCCACCTCTTACTAGCTCATGGACTGTGTTGGGTCAGCCCATTTTTTTATTTTTACAAAAAAATTATTTTTATAATTTTATAATAAAATTATTTTATGATTTAATTTATAAATTAAAATTATTAATTTAATAAGTAAAGATTAAACACATTAAAATATATAAAATAAACAATATTATTGGTAATTAAATTATTAATCTTATATAATTGAATATATAAAATTATTAAATTAATTAAAATTATTTATTTTTTTGGCCCATAGGGCTGACCCGCCTTAGCCCACCCCAACCCACTGATTTGGTGGGCTGGCCCATTTAGGCCCGATTTAAATATGGACCTAAATTTTTAAGCCCAACCCACCCTTTATTTGATAAAAATGGATTGGCCCAATGGGCCAGACCCATTTTGACAGGTATAATCACTTGTACTTTGATCTGTTTATGGGTTGGGCTTGAATAGGATTTTCAGACTCGGCATTAGCCCAGTGAATTATTTTTATTTTTATTTTAATTTTGAATTAAATTAAAAATATTATATATATATTTTAATAATAAATATAATTTAAATGGGACAAGTCATACGCAAGCCTACGTTTTAAAGATGCCAATGGCTCCTAGCTTGGGTGTGAACAAATTTATTCTACATATAATATAAAAATAAATAAATAGTTAAAACAAGAACTAGGAGTTTTTTATAAATAGGTCTTCCCTTTTGTCAATAATTATTCTTTTGAAAATTTTATAGGAATTGATTTGAATGTTAAAAATTTCTTTTTCTTTTGCTAAATATGCCCCGCAAGTCTCAAGGATGCTTTTGTCTTCATTGTTTTTCAAATATGCTTTTGCTTTGCACAGATGCTTTGCAAATTTTCAAGGATGTTTTTGTTTTTCAGAGATGTTTTTGCTTTGCAAAGATGCCTTGAAAAATGCTTTTGTCTTCTTTACTTTTTCAAAGACACTTTTTTTTTTTACCTTCTTGCTCTTTCTCGGTGGTATGTAGTCCTCGTCTTGGTCTAGGTCAACAATTTTGTTAAATAACTCAGAAGTCTCGTACTCTTATTCATTTTCGTCATTAGAGTTAATGGACTGAAGTATTTCTATAATGATTTTTTTATATTCTTGTTTATTCCTTACTTGGGCAAGTAATGCACTTGCATTTGATTTTGCTTGTAAAAATCTTGTAGCTTCTTGATCTGAGCCAATTGTCTTGCATAATGCTAGGTTCTTGAACCAGTTATCAAGATATTGTACATCATATTTTCTATCATCAAACTTGTCCTACCACTTGATCTTAAAGGTTCTAATTACTATGGGGTACTATTTTAGAGATTAATATCATATGTATAGTTTCATGAAGTTATCCAAAAATGATAAATTTTGAGAAGAAGTGAATAAAGATATGTAATTTATCTTGATCTGGTTCAGTTTGAAATTTTTTGCAAAACTTTTAGTATTGTTCATCAAGTTTGGAGGGAAAAATCGCTCTCAATGGCCCAAACCAATTCCACTAGTGGGTAAACCATAGTGAAAATTTATATTAGTTTCCTTATTTGAAAAATACTAATCAAGAATGTCTAGTATGTTTATTATTGAAAAGGAAAGTATTGAATTAGGCTTGCTAGTAGTCCCAATAATTGAAAAACATATGGTAGTCTGTTCCCATCGTAAATTTGATAAGAAATTTTTAGAGTGACTTTGCGTTTTCTCCCCAGTTTATGGATCTTAATACTTTCAAAATTTGGGCTTTGGAGTGAGTAATGAATTCAGGGCCATCTTTTTCTGTATAGTGTTTAAACAACACAGATCTTGTTCAAATCAAAATATTTTCATAATACTGTTAGGGTTTCTGTAGATCTCACAATTTGTAATGCCATCCTTGAAAAGCTTTTTGGATTGCAACATTATGAGATTTTTCATAAAATCTTTCCTCAATTAATAAAACTTTTTGGAACGACTAAATGTGAAAGTGTTGAGTAGAACTTTTATGAGAAAAGAATATTGTTTGTGACGTTGGAAAAATAGTTTGGAGAGGTTTGGGTTTGTGCAAAACAACCTTTTTGCCTTTGAGGATTCTGTTGCAGTAATAGCAATTGGTTTAAGAAGAGTGTTTTCTTTAATTTGAGAGGCAAGTGCCAAAGTTACTTTTGGGGATTGAGAAAGAGGTTCAATCTAATTTCTGATTTATGAGTCAAGCTCATTTGAATCTTGGGCACTTTGGTAAATTTCGAGTATTTTTAAGCAACTTTTGCCCTTTTGTTCATTTTCATGAATACAAATTTCATATCGTGATTTGATTAGTCATTTGGGAAAGATTTTGGGAAAAGAACTCTCATTTTTCTTTCTCTTTTTTCTTTTGATCTCTCAAATTTGGTGACATGGTTTTCCTTATAAAAATTCTCGAGTAAGAAATTTGATTATCCTTTAATATATTTGATGTCAAAGTCAAATATACTTAAAATTACCTGTCATCAAGTAAAAAATTGTTTTAAAGTAATATTTTAGACATCTTTTTGTAAAATTTCTTTTACAAATTTACAATCGATTCATAGAAGAAATTTTTTATTGAGTAAATCACTTTGAAATTTTGAAAAACATGAAACAATTGATAAAATTTCTTTTTTGATAGTATTGTAATTTTGTTGAGTAGGTGTCCAATGTTTCGGGGTGAATTGGACTACTTATTCCTTTTGATTTTTGACTTGTTTAAGAATACCTCCATATCTTATGTCTAGGCATCTGTTTCTACTATTTTTGAGGTACTTGGATTTACTAGATGTAAACAAGTGCTTCAATATGCAATTTAATTTGTTTGATAAGATCAGTATGTGTAGGCCTCCAAAGAGTAGGATTCTTTTTGAGCCTATCATGCAAGGGTTTATAGATTTTGCTCAAGTCAAGATAAAAATCAATGACATAATTGAGACTTTCTAAAAATTTTTGGAGTTGGGTTTTATCTAAAATTTGATTAGTAAATTTTTTCACAAAGTTTATGAATTTTTCTATCGATGTAATAGTTCCTTGGGTTACATAATGACCTAATAATCTTACTTTGGTTTGGAACAAACTAATTTTGGATCTGAAGGCTACTAATCTGTCAAACCCTGCTTTGTAAAATAATTATAATGTCATTCACATGCTCGATAGAATGTTTGTATATTTAGGAAGTTTGAGAAATCGTTAAAAGATGATATTGCCCCTAATGGTACCATTGAGTCGATTAAGCCTCGAACTAATTCAAATAGGAATTTTAAGGTGAAATTAAGAGTTTCACAGTTCAGAGATGACTCAAAATGGTAATTTGGAGTTCGAAGATCAATTCGAAGTCAAACCGAAATTTTCACTATTAAGGGGTAAAATCGTAATTTTTCCACCTACGGACAAAATTTGAGATTTTGAGAGAATTTAGATCACATTTGACAAATTGGAGAATGGTATGAGTATAAGGGATGAAAAATATGTCTATAGGCAATTTTTCAGTTTTTAAGGTAAAAACGTAATTTTTCACTTTACGGGGGTAAAAGTGTAATTTTTAAAAATTTGCTCCACCAAAACTTTGAAAAAGTCTAAAAATTTCATGAAAGACATGGATAAGTGAAGAGGATTGAGTGGTAGAAAAAGAAAGTAAAAAAGATGGCTAGAAAAAAATAAAATAATAAAATATTCAAAAGGTAAATAAAATAATAATATTTTATTAAGCCTATTAAAAGGCTTGAAAATTTCAGAATTCTTCATTGAGAGGGTCAGCCAAAACCAGCAGGAGAGAGAGAGAAACAAGAACAAACCCTCGAGTGAGAAAATTCAAAGAAAAAGTATGATTTTTCAAGGAATCAAGTGTTTAAAGGTATGATTTTTCAAGCTTAGCTTAAGATTTATCATTTCCATGCATTTCTCCTTATTTTCCATGGTTAAATTATGTGTTTTGATGATGGATTCAAATCTGATCATATGGGTTTAGAGAGAGAAAGTTGTTAGATTAATTTGATTTTGAACTATGTTAGTGTTTAGTGTTAGTTTAGCATGTTTATGAGTAAAACAACAAGAAAAATATTCATTTTCTCCATGAATTTCTCTAGGCCGAATCTAGCCAATGGTGTGTGAGGATGAGGTTGACTTTATTTTAAGAGAATTAGATGGAAAAATGATGAATTATGAGGTTGGAAATTAAATGGGAATTTTTGGTGCAAAAAAATTGAAATTTTTACCCACTAGGGGTAAAAGCGTAATTTGTGGTCCGAACTGATAAATTGGACCACATTCACAGTCATTGAGGTATTGTGGATATAATTGGATAATTGAAATTGAAATGGATGGAATTGGAGTTGAATTGGAGATTTTAGAAATTTACACCGTGTATAGGCGAGTTAGGTCGGACACTGTGATTAAGCGATTGTCCAAACATTTCACACCCTATCTAGTGCATACGCATGGATAAGAGCCTGAAATAATATATATTGATTTGACACAAATTATTGAATTTTTTGTGTCATGTATTGTGGATAGGTGGTGAGCTATCTGATACGGGTAAAAGACTACACCCGAGGACCGAGAATAGGAGTATATCTACTCCTAGTACAGTGAGTAAACTTACTATCGTCTTAATTATCTAGAGTAGATTTATTTAATTGTGTGATTTTATGGAAAAATGGTTTAATTGGAAAATTATTGTGTTTTATGGGAAAATGAGATTTTATAAAATAATTTTATAAAATTTTTGAAAATTTAATAATGATTTCAAAAATAGAGTAATTGGAGACCTATACTATGATTGTGTTGTTTATCCATGATTTTACATTAAATGGCTTATGATAAATATGGGTATGACTGGTTATTTTTATGATTTAAAGAATATGTGAACTGCTTTGATTTGCCTTGAATGTGTTAAGTGAGCCATGTCATACTATTGTGATTTTATTGGTTGGTGGATTATAAAGTGGGCACTGCAGTGACGGGGGTTCCGTGGGCCAGCCTAATTAGAGGGGCACGGTTCCCAATTATTGAGCTTACCTCGATTGGAGAGGCGCGTAGGATAACTCCCGAGGTAGGATTTGAGTACACTTCACGCTGGCCACCACGTGAAATTGGGACTCAGCCAACGCCAAGGAACGGCTGTGTTGTCAGAGGTGAAATGTGTTTGTGTGTGTGACAATAAACAGCCTTGGCGGTCTCGGTAAGATGCTTTCGCGAGGTATCCCCGAGAATGGATTTTTGGCAAGGGCCAAGTTTTTGAAAAGTGCATAAGCCATGTTGAGTAATTAGATGAAATCCAATTATTTATATGGGTTGAGATGAATTATTTTAATTGTCTCCTATTACTCGGCTTTAGATTATTTTGATGATGTCTGTCTACTCACTGGGATTTTATAATCTCACCCCTTCTTCCTATACATTTTTCAGGCTCAGAATAGGCAGTAGACTGTCAATTGCATCGAGAAGTAAATTTCGGAGTTGCATCCTAGAAAGTAAGGTTATAGACTTAAACCTTCTCAGTTATTTGGGGGCCCACGTGTCATTGTAATTTAAATTGCATACTCCAGTTTTCTATATTACAGTATGTATAAATTTATTTTGTTTTTATGTGCAAAAAATTAATTTTTGATGTTTCAAAAATATATATATATTGTTTTACATTAAAATAGATAATTTTAATTAATATTTTTATTTTATTTTATTATTAAAAAAAAAGAAAAAAGAGAGAGGAATGGAAAAACTGGTATAAAAGCCTTGCGAGATCTCGAAAGGCATTCGGGGGAAGAATGTTTGTCGAGGTTTCGCGGCGGTTGTCACGGGCTCGATGGGAGTTCCGGGTCGTGACATAATCCATTTTTCTTAATTATGCTAATAAAAGTTTTGAGATGTTTAAATTGTTTTTCTAAATTTTTAGAAAACACTAGGACATCATCTATGTAAACAATGGTAAATTGACAGTATGGACTAAATGTTTCATTCATTATGCTTTCGAATTTTGATGGTGCATTTTCTACACCAAACGACATGAAATTCTATTCATATTGACCGAAGGGGACAGTAAATGCCGTTTTATACCTCTCATTTTCCTTAATTTGGATTTGCCAAAATCCTAATTTCATGTCAAACTTTGAAAAAAATTTGCATTATATAATTTTTGTAACAAGTCTTTTTTGTTTGGAATTGGATATTTAATCCATTTTAATGCTTTATTTAATGGTTTGTAATTTATTACTAATCTTGGTGTTCATCTTTCTAGTTTTGCAATTTTTATAACATAGAAAGCAGAACAGCTCCAGGTAAATTACGTTTCCTTATGAGTTTTTTCTCTAAAAGATCCTGTATTTCTTTTTTACAGAATTTTTTCATTTCTTTGTTCATTTGGATTGGTCTTGCTTTAGTAGGAATTTGTTTTTCTTCAAAATCCTTTTCATAAGGCAAGTCTATTTCATGTTTTTTTTTAATCCCAAAAAGCATTGGAAATATTAGAATAAATTATTTTTTCAATTTCTTTTTTGATTTATTCGATTTTTGGTTGAACAAATTTATCACCTAATTGTTCATTTATCCTTTTAGAAGAGATTTCTTCTTTTAAGAAAGTAATTTGTTTCTGTTTGTGATTTATTATAGAATTGAGTTAACTTGTATGAACTGATAAAGATTTTAGTAAATTGAGATTTTTTATTTTTGGTTTTTCCATGAAGGAGAAAACTATTTTGGTTTTTAATATTTTAGTAGTAATTGCTTAGTTTGTAACTTTATATGGTTTAAGGATATGAATGATGTGCCTAGTATGACATCTTGTGTTATATTTTTTACCATTAGAAAATGAGTTTTAAATTTGATTCCATTGCTGCATTAAGAATTTTATACGTAATTTTAAGTTTACTACCATTAGCAGTTTTAATGCCTTATGATGTTTTGTCATAATGTTTTGCTGGAATCATTCCTTTTCTGATGCAATTTTGATCTGTACCAATATCAAAAAGTGCTATTGTTTCTAGTTGAAATTCTTTGTTGATTAAAAGATATACTTAATTATCTTTGCATTGATACTTCTGTAAGAACCATCATATATTCTTGTGATTCTTTTAGTTCTGCTTCTGAGGAAGAATTTTCTATTGGAATTCTTTAATTTTGTAAGAATTTTGTTTGGTTTTTAATTTCTCTTTGTTCATTTTTGAGTTTGAAACTTCCTCTTTTATTGCAGACACTGCCCACTCTTAATGCATGGAGATGAAGCAGAAACTCATTGCATTATCTGAATAATGGACTACATCACAAGGCCATTACAAGTTATGATCAGCATTCTGCATCACAGGTTATTATATAGACCAAACAAGTAGACAGACATCATTTACAAACCGCAACCATTCGAAGAAAACTTGGGATATGGTTAAAAATAGCATAAACATATTTAAGTTTCTAGGATCAATTTTGCAATTGCTTTTCATTTTTTTCCAGGTTCATTCTATGAACCGTGCAACTATCAACTGAATCTTCTCAGACTTGAAACATGGAAGTTTGGGGAATAACATGTCAACTCCCATCACCAAATCCTTATAAAATGAATTTGCAAATACTGATTTAACAACTTTATATAGCACAAACAAAACCTAAACTCAAGAGAATATTCAGGGAGAAAGATGAGGACAAATAATCAATAATGAAGCGGCTTTTATTTCCATATAGATGAAGTTTCATCCTTTTCTGACAACTAATAATTTACAAACTAATTCAGTGTACAGATCACAAGATATAAGGATGCATAAAGAAGTTCAATGTCATCCATTTTCCTAAAACTCACTTTTTTGTTATTCTTGAAGCACTGCATTGAAAATTGTACTCCAGGTATTGAAATAAAAAAAGAGTATACAACAGGAAAAGGGTGACGAAAAAATGTGACACGCCCCCTGGTTGTGCAACAACTACACGATGGAAAGAAATATTGCTGAAGTTCAAATCGCAAAGCACCATTCCCCTGAATTAAATGCCTTTTAGCTATTTTCAATGAAATGAAGCCTTGACCTAGAAGTCAACCAGATAAATCCTGAACAAATTGACTCAAATACTTCTGCAGTAGCCTAAAGAATATATATTGCATGACCTTCATGTCACACTAGTTGAAGTCATCCAGGTGCCACATTTTCCATTTTCCATGTATGCCAATGCCTATATAAAAGAGATTTGGTAGTTTTATGAAGGTATGCATCCAAATCATATCTCTGGGAGTTCATTTTGCTCAAAAGACCAAAAGCATGCATCCTTTTATCTTTAGAACGAAGAAGAGACTTGAGTAGGTGGTTGCAAATTCGAGGCATTAACTTGAAACCCTGTTCTAGTGTATAGAGGAACACATCAACTGCAAGGTCCAAATTTCCTTCTTTGCACAGACCAACTATCAACCTTACACAACTAGGAGGAGAGACAACAACCTTGCATTCCTCCAGAATATAAAATATCTTCAAAGCTTCTTCTACTCTTCCTGCTTGACACAAACCAATAAGCCAAATCGTGTAAGGTGCTACACTAAAACTATTCAATTTGAAGTCCATTTTGAGCAAGCCCCGAACTGCCTTTTCAACTTGTCCCTCATCAAAATATTTTTCTACTTCTTTGATTACTGTATCTTGCCGACCAGGAAGGCTCCTCAGATACATTAACCAAAGATTAAAAGCTAGTGAAACCTTCCTTCTCCGACATGACCAAGTCATAAGTGATCTATAAACTGCCACACTGGGTTTACACCCATTTTTTACCATTTGATCAAAGATTCTAAAGGCATCCTCTTCTCTTCCAGCCATTTGAAAACCATTAATAAGAGTTCCATATGTTACACTGTCGGGGGAAATCCCCTTGAGTTGCAGTTCCTTGAAGAGCTTGAAAGCACCATTAATGTTGCCAGCTTTGCAGAATCCATGGATCAATATGTTGTAAGTAAAGATGTCTGGTACATTACCACCATCAGCAAGTTGCATAAGAATCCTGTATGCCTTAAGAATCCTTCCAGACTCATAGAGTTGCTCAACCATAGTTTGTAGGCTTGAGCTATCAAGAACTCCAGAGGATCCATGAGAAAGCCGTAGAAACAGCGAAGGATTTCTCCCTATTTCCATTTTGTAAAACAGAAGATGAGCTTTCTCAAGCTGACCAGCCTTAGAAAGTCCATCAATAAGTGCATTGAATGTAACAACCGAGGGAAAACATCCAAGCTTTTCCATCTCATCGAAAATTTGCTGAGCCTCCCCAACCAACCCATTCTGACACATACCACTAATGAGAATGGTGTAAGTGCAGGCATTAGGAAAGCAATCATAGCTTGAAATCTCAAGCTGAAGGGACCGCGCCTGATCCAAAAGACCAGTATCACAAAACCCTTTAATCACAGCATTATAACAGTATGTATCAGGAACTAAACCTCTTTCAGTCATCTCACTCAACAACTTCATTGCATCCTCAACTTTGCCTGCAACTGATAACCCCCGGAGCATTATCGCATACAAAACAACATCAGGCTTAACATTCTCCTCAAACATCTTCGTATACCATGCATATGCTTCCTCAAATCTCCTAGCTCTAAATAAACCATTAATAAAACTACTATACCCACGTAATCCAAGTACAAATCCGTCCTTTTGAAAAGACTGCAAAAGTGCAAAAGCTTCATCAACCCGACCCAATTGACAAAACCCATTAAGCAAAGCATTATAAGCAACAAAATCAGGGGAACACCCACTCTCTTTCATCTTATTTAACAGCCTACAAGCATCATCAGCCCTATCTGCTTGACACAAGCCTGAAACGATAATTGTATATGAACATCTATTTGGCTCTATACCTCTTTGAGTCATTTCATCAAACATGTTAAGCGCATCCTCAGTTTTCCCATTTTTACAGAGCCCATCGATCAAAATACTAAAAGTAGCTCTATTAGCCTTATAATTATTCTTCAACATCTGATTGTAAACCGCCAAAGCTAACAAAAGGACCTTTCTACGAACCATAACGTATAATATCGTATTATAAGTGAATACATCAGGCTTGCAATCAAAATCCTTCATCTTACCGAAACACTCAACGGCTTTTTCA
This sequence comes from Theobroma cacao, assembly GCF_000208745.1. Lineage (NCBI taxonomy): Eukaryota > Viridiplantae > Streptophyta > Magnoliopsida > Malvales > Malvaceae > Theobroma > Theobroma cacao. The sequence continues at coordinate 14,953,961 of NC_030858.1, read as the reverse complement.
TCGAGACCCAATTTCGAATACCCAGAAATCAAGACTTTAAAGGCGTCGGAAACAATAAGAGCCCCGCATTTTTTGATTTCCTCAAGAGTTTGCCAGTACATGTCAAAGCCGTTGTCCTTCCGGAGGAGCATGTCGACGACGAGTTTGTCGGATGCAGAGCTGCGTAGACGCTTACTCTGCATTGCCCAGATGAAGAAACGGAAACCCAATTGAGGGTTGGGCTGGTCTTGGATAATGGAAGTGACAATATCAGGAGAAAGGAAAGGAAGAAGAGGTTCCAAGGCGGGTTCCATGGGGTTGACAATGTCGAGAATGGAGTGGATTTCATTGGAAACGGAGAAATCTTGGAGGGAGGAAAAGGAGGAGAAGTTGGGAGACAGAAATTTGGATGTCTTGGAACGGAGATGAGCGATTGGGCGGACAAAGAGAGATGGCAGTTTCATTACCAAACAATGAATGACAGTGAGTCCCCTTGTTTTGTTCTTTATGTTTTAGAAATTAGAAGAGAGCAACTTTAAGAGTTGACCGATCACCGCGGAGTACACGATTTTGCTGGTGGTGTTCGGCGGCTATGGCGCTCGTGCATGCGAACACCCTTTGTCGTTGGGAGAATACCGGCGTGAAGTTTAAAACTTAAACTAACTAGTACTTCATGTTTGATTCACGGAATAAGTAAAAATAAAATAAAATTATTATTATGTGAGAATAGAATAAAATAAAAATAAAATAAAATAATTATTATTTTATTTGATATTATGAATAGAATAAAGTAGAAATTATTATTATAATTTATTACAGTATTTAGTTATTAAAAACAAGATTGAAATAAAAAAGAATAAGTGATAAAAAGGTAAAAATACCCTTAATTATATTAATATTTATTTTCATAAAAAAATAAAATTATTCTTATTATCATTTAAATACACATTTATCTCAAAAGATAATTATCCATCATAATTATATTTTCTCTTAATTACTAAAAATAATTATAATTTAGTCACATATTTTTATAAATAGATAATTATTTAAAAATATAATTTAATTATATTATATTTTATCCATCATAATCAATTAAATTTGTATATAGATGTTTTTTTTAACCAATTCTTCATATATTATGAATCATTTTCAAAATATTGTTTAGAAAAAATATTAGAGAAGAAATATTTGGAAAAAAAATGAAAATACTAGTAGAAATAGAAAATCATGTTTTTTGATATATTAAATAGAAAATCATATCTTTGAAATTAAAAAGATAGTTTTCCAATTTTTTCTAAAAAAAAAAAAGTTATGCCTTTTGATATATGAAATATAAAATCATATCTTTGAAAATAGAATGATGGCTTTCAATTTTTTTCTGTAAAAAATGTAAATTATGTCTTTTGATAAATTAAATACAAATTCATATTACCTTTTAAAAAAAGAAGAAAATCATTTCTTTGAACCCAACATTTGGTGCTGAGGAAACATAAATGGCAAAGAGAGAAATAACTTGTCTTTCAATTTAGATAAGCATTCCATATCTGGAAAGAAAATGACAATTTACAAGTATAACTAAAGCATATTAGCATGAAGATGCCATAAACATTAAAAGAGCCTTGTAATACTAAATGCCTTTTAGATGAAAATATTAGTACATATAATCTACAAATCACGTCTAGTTTACAAAAATACACTGACCCTGAAAGTAATGGATGAATATTCATCCTATTACACTAACTTACAACATGTATAAAACGAATAAAGTCGCTACAATAACATTACCCTTATACATAAAGTCGACGCTACAGACAATATAGTCAAGAATGAACTAACAACACGACAAATCTCCATATAAAATTTAAACATAGCTAGTAGCCTTTTTCGTCGTTCAGCATCTCTTCTCAAATACAAACGAACCATGACTGCAAAAAATAAATATTCTAATATATTTTATTATGTACAAAAAATATTAAAGCTATATGGTAACAAAAAAAAAAATAAGTGACATCAAGAGCACATTTCAGCCCCATAAGTAAGCCATATGCATTGTATTCAAGAATCTGTGGCACATCTTTTGTTAGAACAAAAACAGAACGTAAGTGTAAGGTATTGGATTTAACTCTTAAATATATGGAGGTGGAGTCTATAAAAGAAGGGAAATGGTTTATTTTTATTGTGTAACATGACCTTTAAATAAGAGAAACAAATCTGTTTCATTGCTCTGAGTGATATTATGTATGTGCTAGTGGTATTGCATAAGCTAAACTACACGTAAGAGAAAGTTAAATTATGATAAAATGAATCACACAATATAAATTTAGATTTGAAACTTCTTAAATCTATAAACATCATAAAGATCACTTCACTTACTATTATTTGATTTTAAAATAAATACCCGTCATAGACTTTGACATTGAAAAACCCTTTTTATATTAATTTCCTAGTCAAAAACCTTTGAACAAAATCTTGAGAACCTTAGAAAAATTAACACTAATTTGTGTTAGGCATGTGCTTAAGGCTTGGCTTATCCACTAATTACTCATCTTAAAAGCGTTAGCTATTATATTTCTTGATTTTTGTGGGCACTTTTATTTCTTATTATTTAAATATACTTTACTTAAATATAAACAATTTCTTATTCATCTGACTATTTTAACTTGCTCATGAAAACAAGTTTGCCTTAAAAACCTCAATGGCTGGACAGGTGCTTGAATTAGAAAGAAAGTCAACCATTTCTAGCATAAGAAATGGTGGAAGTGCAATTGCTTAGGCACTAATTTTTACTACAGCTGGAGAGCTATTGCTAGTAAATATATAGGACAACTTTAATTTATATTCTCTCTATAATAATTTATTTTTACCAGATATCTGTAAAATATTGAAACACACCTCTTCTAATAATCTCTTCTCGTTCCTACACTATAAAATGGATATAAAGCCTATTTGGTTTCATATAATTAAACCTTATGTCAAATTAAGTATTGCTAGTATTTTTTCTGAAATTAGTGCTTCACCATCCAACATAATTCGTCGTAAGGTTAATTCACAAAATGATATATATGTAACTTTAATTAACTACTTTAACATACTATTATATTTTATACTAGCATAATTAACTTTAGGCTATGGCTTGCGATAAGTGAGGGAATATGTCACTTTTGTAAATTTTGAATTCTAAGACTAATGAGGTGAGCTTCGATAAATGTTTTAAATTATTATCATAGCATTATTCATATGTATCTCATCAAAGGGTATAATTAAGGAATTGTTAGAGTATGTTTTGAATATTTTAGAACCTTTTTATAATTAAGTTAGTCATCTTGATTTAATTATTGTGTCAATCTCTTTAATCCTTGTCATTAATTAGCGAATAATTTGGAATGCTAAGTAAGGAACCTAACTTACTGCTATGTGATTTAGTGTAAATTTTAAAAAGATTTTATATATATTATAAGAGATATTGTCAATATATAAAATAACAAATTATATTATCATTTAAATGAATCAAACAAATTCACATGTTTTTTATCCCAATTCTATTTAATGCAAATCTACAGGCTAAATTGTAAGATTAGTGTGCATTGTCCAAGGAAGGGAAGGGGAATTAGCTTTGGCAATGAATGTGCGGGGTTCCCACTGTAAGAATGTGTAAGGCCGAAACCAAGTCTTCCACCTATATCTAGGCTAAAGACTTGATGCAGCAACACGTACATTGTTTGTATAGCGAATGAGTAAAAATTTACCACAATTTTTTCCCACAAATTCCAACAACTAAGAATCAAAATTCATAAAATTCACACCCCAAAATCACAAGTAAATCAGATCTACTAAATCCCATGATCAACAATAACAATAAGCATAATCACAGCAAACTCAAAATATTTTCACAACAACCCAAATCACAACAAACCCAAAATATTTTCACAGCAAACCTAAATCACAGCCAGCATAATAAGCAAGTACTTGGATGAGAGAGGCAATGCTTCTAGCAGAACTCTAAACCCTGGAAGAGCGGCTAAGAGAGAGGGGAAGACGGGTGAGAGAGCGGCTGAGAGGGGGAAGACAGGTGAGAGAGCGGCTGAAAGAGAGGGGAAGTCGAGTGGGAAAGCTGTTGAGAGAGAGGGGAAGTCGGGTGAGAGAAAGAGGGAAAGGAGAAAGAGAGAGAAAAAATTTATTTTATAGGGATAGAGTTGTGATTTTCTAAATTTAATAAGGGTATTTTAGTCATTAAACATTTCAGACTTATTCCATGAGCCACGGAATAAATAAAACCAAAGGGAGCACCGGTATTAGCTAAACTAGACTTTTTACCCATTTGACAGAACAAAGATTCCTGAGGAATTTTTATTCCTCATTGAACTTTTAAACCAAACGAAGGTTTAAGTTATGGCTGGGAATAGAGAGGGAATAGCATAGCCATTCCTCGTACCAAACGGGCTGGTAATGGAATAAATTTCGCAAATCTATTCCTTTGTAACAATCAATTTCTAAATTTAATCGTTACGAAAAAACATTGAACTTAATTTTATTTATTTTTATAATAAATCGAGTCCTTCTAAAATATTTTCAAAAACAATTGTTACGATAGTTAATCTTTAATCGTTAAGCTTGACTAGGTAGACTACCATATGGATTTAAATTGCCACATGACATACGAATGAGAAAATTTTACACACAAATTTAATTAATTAAAAAAGATAAATGACATAATATCTAAAAAAATTTTAAATTATTCAAAAAAAAATCAAAGAATTCTTTATTTATCTATTATGTTCAATTAAACTCATATACTTTCATTCTTAGTCAAATAAGAGTTTATAATCTTATATGGAGTCAAATAAACTTTTATAACAAATGGTTGGTTTAGTCAAAATATCTCTTGTCATTTTTTATGTTACATAATGTCAATATGGCATATTGATATGTTATAATGGATGATGAAGTGGAATGATGACATCATCATGCGATATTTTTCAGCATCCACATTAAAATCACGCCAATACTATATCGGTATAAAATGACAAATAGCATTTTGACTAATTGCAAATAAAAACTTATTTAACATAAAATAAAAGTACAAGAGTTTAATTTAACGTAATAAAAGAATAATAGTTTATTTGAATTTTTTTAAATAATTCATAGATTTTCCTAGAATATTATTCCATAATTATTTTTTCTCTTTTTTTCTTCCTTCCCACTCACATCTTCCATCTTCCTTTTTCACTTCTTCCACTTGGGATCTTTGTTGACCAAAAAAAGTTGAGTAGTGTTGGCTCCATTAGTTTTTGATGATAATAAAATATTCCCATTCATTTGTATATAATATTTCTACTTGAGTGTGCAAGACAAAAATTGTATGCAAATAATTAATCAATCATTCAAATGCACATATCAAAGAGCATAAGAATAGGAAAGTCATAATTGATCAACAAAACGGAAGCCCCTTAGTCGATTAATGAAGAGTTAGTCAGCTAAGATTCAAACCAGAAGTTGGCAGGCTGAAGAATATTGAAAGACAGAACCAACTTAGTCGACCAAGAAATAAATTTGTTGACTAAGTGCATATTGCCAGAAACTGGGATAAGAAGACAGAGATGACTTAGTTGACTAAGATATCGGTTAGTCGACTAAGAGCATTCTGTCATAAAATTTGAATTGTGCACTAGAAGACAAATTAACGGCCAGAACTGCAACAAAACTATTTCCAATGGTTAAAAACTGTCTAACACACTTCAGAGCTGATTTTCTAAATATAAAAAAAGGGTTCTAACAGCTAGAAATGCATTGAAGGCTTCCAAGGACACAAAAAGAGCTGAAAAACCTACAAATATTTATTGCTCATTTACTGCATTCAACTCCTATCCTTGTAATTGTGATATGCATTTTACTTGTACCACTTAGATCAACCGTGTGATCATAGGCATACTCTCATTACTTCTCTCTTTGTATTCTTAGAGTGAGGGAGTCACTCTAAGGGATTGTGAATAATCAAGGTAGTGGATGTAGTCTTGGACCGAACCACTTTAAATTCCTGCGCATTGTCTACTTTGTTTTTTATTTTCATTACTGTTCAAATTAGTTACTCATCTTGCCAAGAGCCAAAAAGTGCTATTCACCCCCCTCTAGCACATTTATTTAGGACCAACAACTAGGTCATCTATACACCACCACATCTAGTGGTTAACGATCCCTTCGACTAAAACTTAAATTTTAGGTTTTGATTTTTGTCGAAATTTATGGGAGCAACAAAAAGATTTTTGTTCAATTTGGAATTCAATTTTGATTTTAATGTTTTTATTCTTAAAATAGAAAAAGAATATAAGAAAAATACTTTTGAATTTTGTCACCTTTAATCCACATCATCTTTTCATAATTGAAAATGGTGTTATTTTTTTAATCATTAAAAAATGCCATATTGTCACTTAAATCCCTCTCATAGGCTACCTAATCAAAGTTAATGACAAAGGTAATGTCGACTTAAGCACACTTATAAAAACAAATTTACATCTTAGACCGTATCATTACATAATGAATACTCTACGAATGGATCAACAACAAGGCATCGTCGAACTTATAAGTTTGTAAACAACTCACACCATAAACACACAACATAAAACAAAGTCATCACCACAAACATGTCTCCATCCTTTCGAGAGTTTTTGATAGTAGAACAAAGTAGAAACAAATTGCACAATGCCAATAACCAAAGAGTCCTCAAGAACAAAATAACCAATTACAAAAACACTCAATAACCATCATCTCCTAATTAACAATATTGCTACAGATTAAAATCCTTGACCACAATGTGAAGCACATACCAATCTAAATCACAAGGATTACAACTATAAGGCCAAAGAACAACTATAACTATATTAAAAGGAAGCTTGAAAGGCTTTTGGCTCGACACTTGGTGTTTTGTATGTGTGGCAATTGACATTTTGTATGTGCGACATAGCTAAAACTATATTAAAAAGAAGCCCCGAAAGGCTCCTAGCTTGACACTTGACAAGGCTTCTGGCTTGACATTTAGCATTTTATAGCATTTATAGAATTTGTGGTCTCACATTTGTAGGCTCTTGCTTGTTTTTGCTTGTTTGGGCTTTTGAGCTTAGGCTTACTTTGGGCATTTGAAGGTTTGGGTTTAATTGAGAGTTTTTTCTTTGGCCATTGTATTGCTTTCTCACTCTCTTCTTCGGTTTGCTCATCTCTTCTCTCGATAGCTTCTAGGTTTTTCTCTTTTCATGTGTGGCTTTAAAGTTTGACTTTTAGCTTTTAAGGATGAGTTTCTATATGGTTTCTCTTTACGAGTCAGCTTGCTTGGCTATGGATAGTAGGTGTTTGTGGCTTTTTTCTTAGCTTGGCTTTTGGGATGGTTAACGTTGGATAGTTATTTCATGTGTCGGTTGCATCAATTGTGCTTTGGGAGGCATGTGACACTATTTGCTTTTGTTTGTTTGAGTTGATTGTGCTTTGGGAGGCGTGCAACACTATTTGTTTTGGTTGTGATTGGTTTAAGGTTCAATCTGATGGGATTTTTTTAGAATTTTCAACCTTCTTTTTGCCTTTTTGAATAAATTTTCTTTTTTTTTTGTCCAAGTTGTTTTCGAATTTGCAAAAATATTTTTGTATTTTTCATTCTTTTTACTCGTTCCAAAACGTTCTTGCTTATTATTTTCTCTTTGTTAATATTCTACTCAAGGCTTGGGTTTTGTTTGGTATTGGGTGTGTTTTGTTGGTTATTGTTTTGCTGTCTTCATTTTTTAACAACCTTTTTCTTCTACACAAGTTGTGGTTTTAGTATGCTATTGTTGGTTTTTTACCTTTATATATAATGGAATGTAGTTTTTATGTTGGTTTGCTAGAAAAAAAGAAAACCATTTTTAGTTTTCTTTATCTTTAAATGTTAATGGTCACTAGATGTTTAGAGGTTATATTTATTTAGTTGATAGTACTTTTTTTGTTGGTATATAAAATGGAATCTACTTTTTTTGTTGGTGACGAAAAAAGGTAGCTTAGAAAGGTATATTTCTTTTTGTACAATTATTGGCTATTTTTTAAAGTAGAGGAGATGTTGATAGCCATAATATGTTTAGAGGTTATATTTGTTCTATTGATTTTTTTTTTTTATAAAATGAAATGTATTTGTTCTGTTGTTGTATAAAATGGAATCTACATTTTTTGTTGATGACGAGAAAAGGTATCTTAGAAAGGTATATTTCCTTATGTACAATTATTGACTAATTTCTAAAGTAGAAGAGAGCCTTGAAAGAATTGAGGCAAAATTATCAATGCATCCCAGGATGCAAAAATTGAAATAATTGAGCTTTTGTCATTGGTTTCGTTAGTTCAATAAAGGTTTGAAAGAAATAGGCTTTAGGGGTTTTAGGTTATACTTTCTTGGGTTTTGATTTTACATATTAATCAATGCTAGATGTTAATTGGTTGAGGGTTTTATTTATAGATTTTAACTTAAAGATCTTATTAATTAACCTTATTTACTTATTTTAGTTTTATTTATTAATCTTTTTTATATGCATGGCTGACAATATTTAGCTGTTGAAAAAAAAAGTGATGTTTATTGTCAAACCCTGCTTTGTAAAATAATTATAATGTCATTCACATGCTCGATAGAATATTTGTATATTTAGGAAGTTCGAAAAATCATTAAAAGACGATATTGCCCCTAATGGTATCATTAAGTCGATTAAGCCTCGAACTAGTTCAAATAGGAATTTTAAGGTGAAATTAAGAGTTTCACAGTTTAGGGATGACTCAAAATGGTAATTAGGAGTTCGAGAATCAATTCGGAGTCAAACCAGACTTTTCACTATCTAGGGGTAAAATTGTAATTTTTCCACTT
>NC_030858.1:14938679-14943111 GCF_000208745.1 Theobroma cacao | reverse complement strand
ACTTACATATTACATTTTACGGATTTCAAAATTTAAAAAAAAAAATGACGAAAATGTCCCAGTGAGCTAGAAAATAATATTTTTATTGTTTTGAGTTGGAAACAACTTATGATATCTTGAAATGCGAGATTTAATAACTGTCGCTCACCGGGGAGATGCGAAAGTTGATGCTAAGCCTTGCGGGGTTTCGATTGGCATTCGGGGTAATGAGTGCTTATCGGGACGTCGCGACGGTTGTCACGGGCCCGATGGGAGTTTCGGGTCGTGACATTTATGATGCCACATTCATGTTACACAAAATTACTAATCGGAGATCTGTTTTTCCAATATTTTTCTTTTCATTACTAAACTATATATGGGTTGAAGTGATAATACAAAGTTTATTCTAATCTAAAGTTATTGGCCATTGTTTTTGCATGTAAACTTGCAATGCAATATTTCACTTCTTTTACTGCATGTTTGGTATGGGGAATAGCTATGCTATTCCCCCTCTATTCTCAACGCCTTCTTGTTACCTTATTTGGTTTAGGGGTGGAATGAGGAATAGGAATTCCTCAGCAATCTGTATTCTTTAAAATAGGAGAGAAGTCTGCTTTAAGTATTCCCGACTCTCCCTTTGGTTTTATCTATTCCGTGAATCATGGAATAACTTGAAAATGTTTAATGACTAAAATACCCTTACTAGATTTACAAAATTACAACTTGATCCATATAAAATAATTTTTTTTCTCTCTCATCCTCCTTTCCCTTTTCTCTCAGTCGCTCTTCCCCTCTTTCTCTCTGCCGCTCGTCCCCTCTTTCTCTCAACCACTCTTCCCCGCTCTTCCCTTCTTTCTCTCGATCGCTTTTCCCCTCTTTCTCTCAGCCGCTCTTCCTCTCTTTCTTTCAGCCATTCTTCCCCTCTTTCTCTCCATCGCTCTTCCACTATTTGGGTTCTGGCAGTAGCATCACCTTTCTCATCAAACTTTCCAGCTACGTTACTTTATTCCATAGTCCAAGTACTTGCTTATTGTGCTATTGTTTTCTGTTGAAGGTGTTCTTATTATGCTGGCTGTGATTTGGGTTTGCTGTGATTATGCTTAGTTTGTTACATGGGTTTTCAAATTTATTGTTTGCTGTGAAAATATTTTGGGTTTGCTGTGATTTACGGTTAAGGCTTACAAAAAATAGCCATGGTCAAAGCCTTGAGAAGCAAAACATCACACAGCATTTAAGTTCTCAATTCACAAGAAAATGCAATCAAAAGACACCAAAAGCCTACAAATGACCCAAACCAGGAATCCATCAGAAAACCTCAGGAAAACAGGACATGTAAGAAAAGCAAACAAAACCTTTCGAACTATTATAATATATATAAATAAAACCAAGAAGCTAGTGATGTCTTTTTTGGTTCTTTTTTAACATGCGAAGGGGTAAATAAATCTTAAAAGAAAAATACTATAGCAATTAAAAATCTGAGGCTTTAACCTGAAGAATTCAAGATCAATTTTTAAAAAATAATGTATGAGATTTATAAGATAAGAAATGATCACCTTCTATATATTATGTAAATCCAAATCATACATATCAAGAAAAATTATGGAAGGATAATATATGTATCATGAAAATTATGGAATGATCACCTTCTATATATTATGTACACCTTCTATAGCTGTACACATCACTCATTGTTGTTAGGTGACCTGAAATTAGCAGATGAATATGGGGTTAGGTTAGTGCATGTTTTGACTTTGAAACCAATGGAAAAGTTGCATTTGATAAAAATGTTTTTTAGAGTTAAACATGAAAACATAGATATTGATTTTGGAGTTTGCTGCCAGTGTCATTGCTTTCCATGAGGGTTAAATACTTTAAGATTGATTCAGGTTACCAGTCATGATATACTCTGGAGCAGCATAGCCTTGTGTGCCTATTACTCGGGTTGTTACATGTGTCTCTTCTCCTTCTGGACCATCCTTTGCTAACCCAAAATCTGATAGTTTACAATTGTAATCCTGCAATAAGAATTCAAAACAATCAGACAGCCATTTCAGAACTAATTTTCTCCTCTTATTTTCATCATCATCAGGACTTAGTGTATTATGTATAGAATATTGAAACATAAGAGCTTAGCAAAAGGGCTTACAAAGTCTAATAAGATGTTTGAAGTTTTAAAGTCTCAGTATATCATTGCCTTATCTGCTGCATGTAGGAAGGCAAGGCCCTTTGCTGCTCCTAATGCAATTTTCATCCTGGTTGACCACGGTAAAGTTGCAGAATACCTTATATATTGACCAAAAGCACAATTAAACTTTCGCAACTGGAAACTAGAACAGCTTATCACCTTAATTTGACATAATATATCTTGGAATGAAAAACATTTTTCTAATTTAACAAAAAAGGAAAAAAATAAGCTTTTTTACATTAAATTTGAAGTAGATTCACTTAAAAAGTCTCTAAACTTCATATATTTTACTTAAAACATTTTGGCATTTCAATTTGAAAGAAAGATAATTTTAATTAATTCCCTAAACCCTAATTTAAATGAAATACAATATTATGCATCATATTACTCATTTAATTAATTTCTTATTTACTTAATTATATAATAACACATTCCATTACTTAATTAACTAAATTATTTTATTAACTCATTAAACCCTTAATTATTTTAAATATTTAATTCATTGGTAAATAACAAATTAAAACACGTATTCATTAATTTGATTAGTCAAATTCTTTTTATTACCCTAATACAACCTTAATTAAATTAACTAATTTTTATTTAATCTAAATTTAATCATTCAATTAATTGCTTAATTACCCTCAACCTTACTTAAGTTAAATAATTTTAAATTTTTCTAAATTTACTAATTTAATTTATTGAATAATTACTAATATATGATTATTTTTATTTACTTAAATTATTTAATTAATTCCCTAAGCCCTAAACCCTAATTTAAATGAAATATATTATTATGCATCATATTACTCATTTAATTAATTTGTTATTTACTTATAGGCCAAGAGTAAGATCTTATGCATTAGATTTTGCTGCAAATCGAGAGTATGTGAGGTGACTTGTGTATGATAATGATATTTCATGTATTTCACAAATTAGGATGAATAGGGAAACCTTTTTTAAATTGTGTGAAATGTTGTGTCAAGCCCTACTCTATTATATACTTTTCATGTCATTCATGTACTTGATAGCATATCTACATATTGGGATGCCTCGGAGAATCGTTAAAAGTCGGTATTGTACTTAGTGGTACAATTAAATCGATTAAAACCTCGAACTAGTTTGAATAGAGATTTTAGGATGTATTTGAGAGTTATTGAACCTTGGAATGTCTTAATATGGTGATTCGGAGTTCAAGGATTAATTTGGAGTCAAATTAGAAATTTTCATAACGTAGGGGCAAAATGGTCATTTTGCCATCCAAGGGCAAAATTGGAATTTTGGGTGATATTTTGACTAAATTTGACTAATTGGAGCATAATTTGAATTTGAGAAGTGAAAAAAATTTTAATTTCAACATTTTTTCGAACATAAGGGCAAAACAGTCATTTTACGTGTCCATAGGGACGTAATTGGAATTTTTGAAAGTTTACACCACCATAACACTTGTCAAGCCCATGAATTTCACCTATTATTATTTTATACTTTGGATAATTAAGAGATTACATGTGGTGGTGAGAAAATGCTTAATTGTTAAGTTTTAAGCATGGACCAATTACATAGTGACACGTGGCAAATTTTAATCCTTTTATAATTCCCTTTAAAAACTAGCACACACTCCTCCCAAATCACTCTCTCTTGGCCGGCCAAAGCAAAGAACAAAGAGAAAAGAATAGGAACAAACCCTAGAGAGGAAAATTCAAGAGAAATTTGTTGGATTTCAAGGAATCAAGCAAGTAAGGATAAGATTTTTTTATTTTAGCTTGTGATCTACCTTTCCCATGCATTCATTTTCATTCTCCATGGCTGAAATTCAAGTTTTTAAGAGGGAACCTTTGCTAGCCAAACTTAGAGAGAGAAGTTTTTGTGATGAATTTTGCTAGATTTCATGATATTTTAGTGTTTTTAGATGTTTGATGATGTTTGGCATGAAAAACAAGCAAGAAAATCACATGCCCTTCAATAACCCACTTTGGCCAAATTTATTAGGTGACATGTTGATGATGGATTTTGTTGTATTTCATGTTAATTAGCTCGTAATTGATGATTTATGGTATCGGGTATCGGATATCGAAATCGAAATGAATTTCAGTTATGGTGAATTAAGTCACAATTAAGCTCATTGAGGTACTTTGGTGTATTTGGAATATTGGAAGTGTAATGAAGATATTTGGAGTTGAATTGGATGTTTTGGCTAATTAAACAAGGCATAGTGCGAGTTAGGTCGAATGCCAATTCAGTCCGATCATAATTGAACCCACGTAGAACACC
>NC_030858.1:14932632-14938358 GCF_000208745.1 Theobroma cacao | reverse complement strand
AAGAATAAGGCACTTAATTTGCAAATTATTATGTTTTACATTTTAAATGTTGGTTAAATGAATGAGATTTATAAATTATTCTGAAACTAAATGTTGATTTTCGAAATAGAGTAAGTGGAGGCTATACATTCGTATTATATATATCTATATATACATGATTTGAATTGATGGCTTATGAAATTGTGATAGCATGAATGGTTGAAATTGTCGTTTTGTGAATTATCTAAATTGTTTTGTCTTACATTGACAGGTTGGATAGTACTATATTAACCATGTTATGCTACCGAAATTTTATTGATTTGGTGAGTTATGTGTTTAGCTTACTGCAGTGGGCGGGTTTCCGTGGACTAGCTTATTAGAGAGGCACGGTAAACCTCGTTATATTTACATTAGTACGAGAGGTGCGGAGGGTATCTCCTAAGGTAAGTATAGAGTTCACTTCACGCCGAACCACCACATGAGGATGAAACTCAGCCAACGCCAAGGAATGGCTATATTTTAAAAGTAAAAACATGTTTTATGGGTATATGTCGTTTTAACATCCTTGGCGGACTCGGTTGGATGCCTGGGCCAAGGTGTCACTGAGTATGAGTTTTGACACAAGCCAAATTTTTAAGAGAATCATAAGCCTTGTTGATTATTTTGATGAAATGTAATTGTTTTATAGGAATTGAAATGAGTTTTGAATGTTATGAACTATATTATGATGGGATGATTTAATTGTCTCCATTTACTCAGCTTTAGATGTTATAGATGAATTTTTCTTACTCACTAGGTTTGTAAAAAATCACCCATTCTTTTTACCCATTTCAGGCTTAGGACAGTCTGTAGACAGCCGATTTTGTTGAGGGTTGCTTTTGGATTTGCCTCCTTAAAAATCGAAGGTCTACAGTCTTGTATATTTTCGGTTATTTTGAGACCTACATGTCATTGTAGAATATTTTCGTAAACCTGGTTTAGTGTGCTATTATATATATGAATTTATTTTGCTCTTACGCTACAAAAATTGTCTATGCAGGATTCTATAAATATTGTTTTATAAGAAAATAGAATATTTTATTTAATATTTTTATTTAGTTTGATTAGCCAAAATTTCATTTTAAATGGATGATTTAGATTACTAAAATTATTTTTAGATAAGAAATGTATATTTTTCGATCATATGCTGTGTTTTCACTAGGTTTCAAATTTTTTGGATAAAAATGACCAAAATACCTCTGTGTGGCAAAAATTACTTTTGTTTGTTTTTTATTTAAAAATAGTTTATATTCCCTTAAAACATGATATTTAGTAACTGTTGCTCACAGGGGAGACGTAAAATTGATGCAAGAGCCTTGCGAGGTTTCGATTAACATTCCGGGTAATGAATGTTTATCGAGACATCGTAGCAGTTATCACGGGCTCGAAGGGAGTACCGGGTCGTGACAGTTAAAAAGTATTGGAGGGTTGAAGTCAACGAAGAACATGCTTGTAGATGAGCAAGTAGCAATATTCTTACATATTATTGCTCATCATGTTAAGAATCGAGTAATTAGTTTAAATTTTAAAAGGTCGGGTGAGACAATCAGTCGGCACTTTCATAATGTTTTAAATGCAGTGCTGAAATTGTAAAAACATTTGTTTAAAAAACTTGAGCCAATTCCAACAAACTCAACAGACAATCGGTGGAAGTGGTTTAAGGTAGATTATTGATCTTCTTGCTTTTTGTAACTATATATATACAATACATTAATAGGTTTACTTATAAGTAATTCATTACATTGGATTTGTAGAATTGTTAAGGTGTTCTAGATGGGACATACATCAGGGTTAAGGTGCCAAGTGTAGATAAACCTAGATATCGCACTTGTAAAGAGGATATTGCAACAAATATGTTAGGTGTATGTACATCTGACATGCAATTTGTCTTTGTTCTTCCTAGTTGGGAAGGGTCTGTAGTTGATGGCAAAGTTCTTCGAGATGCACTAAAGAGAAGAAATAGACTTAAAGTGCCTCATGGTAAGCTTTCCTATGATAATGGGAAGGTATAATAAATTATGTACTATATGATTATTCTAATTAAATAAATAAATAACTTATTTAGTTTGTTTTATATAGGTTGTTACTATCTAGTTGATGCGGGCTATACAAATTGTGAGGGCTTTCTTGCACCTTTTGGGGGTCAACGATATCATTTGAATGAATGGCGTCAAGGCCATGAACCAAGCAGTCCTGAAGAATTTTTTAATAGGAAACATGCTGTTGCTCGTAATGTTATAGAGATGTGTTTTGGGTTGTTGAAAATAAGGTGGGGTATCCTTAGGAGTCCATCACGTTATCCGATTAGAATACATAATTGAATTATTATAGCTTGTTGTTTGCTTCATAATTTTATTAGGAGGGAGATGAGTTTTGATCCTATTAAAGTGGATTTAGGGGAATATATTGAAACCAACATAGCAGTTGATGAGGATTTTATAAGTACTATGGATCCTACTGATGTTTGGGGTAATTTGAGAATGGAATTAGCAAATCAGATGTTCAATGAATGGCAAGCATCTAGGCAAAATGATGATTGACATTTGTTAGGCACATTGTTATTGAAGGACTATTTTAGTGTTTCTTTCATTTGTTAGTACAAGTTATGCTTTTTTCTAATTTGTTCTTAGTGTCTTAATGGGTTGTCAATTGTTGTTGTTAATTGTTGTTTATATTGTACTTTTTATCATGTGAATAAAGTTTGACAAGTTTTAATATATTATTGGATATATCTCTTGATCTTTTATTTTTTTAGCATTATAATTAATTTTTATAATTAAAAGTTTGGGGTATGGTAGAAAACAATGTCCACATCTTCAGCACGAGCTTCTCAAAGTTCAAAGGGAACCAAAAGAAAATGGAATTATCATGAAGATGTTGCACTTGTTTCAGCTTTGATTGATTTGCAGAATATAGGAAAATACAATGCTAACAGTGGTTTTAGAGGGGGTTATTTGTTAGAACTTGAAAATATGCTTGCAACAAAATTACCAGATGCAAACTTGAAAGCGAAGCCTCACATAGAGTCTAGAATAAAGACTTTGAAAAAGAATGGGCTATTATATATGATATGGTGCAAGGGACACATACTAGTGGATTTGGGTGGGATGATCAAAGGAACATGGTTGTTTTTGATGATCCTGTATGAGAATCTTACATACAGGTAAGTTTTTGGGTTGAACTTATTTAAGTATTTTCATATTAGTTTCTTACTAATAATATAACTAATAGTCTTTTTTTTTTGTTATTAGAGTCATAAGGAGGCTAGCCGTTTTAGAAGAAAGAGTTTTCCTTTCTTTAATGTGCTTAGTCTTATTTATGCAAGAGATCGTGCAACAGGAAAAGATGCATAAACTACAGCAGATATCCTCAAAGAAATGCAAGACTGTAATGATACAATGAATGTGGAAACTGAAGGTGAAAACCTAGCTGGATATAGTTTCGACGATGAGGATTTCTCCATTATTCAACATCAAACATCAGCTCCTAGAAGTGAAACAACTTCAGCAAGGAAGAGGAAAAGGCTAAATGAGACGGGTGATCCCATTACATCTGAATCAATTATTGCTGCTGCCACGATATTGGGTGAAAACATAAAAGAGGCTGAAATTGAGTTTAGCAAAAGTGTTGGGGCAGAGGTGAACATCCAACAAAAGGCTCAAAAGTTGGATGGAATTTTAAGTCAAGTAGAGGAATTGACAGCGATGAAAAGGGTTCTTGCTTCAATTAAACTTTCTGAATCTCTGACTCTTATGTTTATGTTTTTTAGTATTGATTCTGACCGAAGACTTGAATGGCTGAGGACATTTTTTGCTGACCGTTGAGCTTGGATGGTTCTAAAACTTTTTGTGAAGGTAAGTTCCTGATACTGTAAGTTTTTGGCACTTTTGATTGATGTCGATACTAATTATGAGGTTCATTAACAAGTCTAAACCCTTTTGAGTTGACTGTTGTGTTGCTGGTTGTATAATGGTGATGTTATTGTAGCTACTTTAATGCTTTTATGCATGTTGTAAGTTAATGTAATAGGATGAATATTCATCCATTACTTTCCTGGTTAGTGTGTTTTGGTAAACTAGACTTTGGCTTTTGATTATATGTAATAATATTTTCATGCAAAGGGCATTTATAGTATGACAAAGCTCTTTTATTATTTATTGCTTTCCATGCTAATATGCACTAGTTATGCTTGTAAATTGTCATTTTCTTCCCAGAGATGGAATGCTTATCTAAATTGAAAGACACGTTATTTCTCTTTTTCGCATTTATGTTTCCTCAGCACCACATGCTTGGTTTAAATAAATGATATTTTTTAAGGTAATATGAATTTTTATTTAATATATCAAGGGACATAATTTACATTTTTTGTTAGGAAAAAATTTAAGACTATCTTTCTAATTTCAAAGATATGATTTTTTATTTAATATATAAAAAACATGATTTTCTACTTCTACTTGTTTTTTTTACCAAATATTTACTCTCAAATATTTTGTCTATGGAATATTTTGTAAATGATTCTTAACATGTGAAGAATTTACTAAAAATAAACATTTATACACAAAATTTAATTGAGTATGATGGAAAAAATATAATATAATATAATTATATTTTAGAATAATTATCCATTTATAAAAATATGTGTGTAAATTATAATTATTTTTAGCAATTGGGGTAAAACATAATTATGATGGATAATTATCTTTTGGGATAAATATGTATTTAAATTATAACAAGGATAATTTTATTTTTTTATGAAAATAAATGTTAATATGATCAAGGTTCTTTTTGGCTTTTAATTACCTATTCCTTTCTTATTTCAATTTTATTTCTACAAACCAAACACTATAATAAGTCATAATAGCAATTCCTGCTCTATTCCATTAACTATACCAAACAAAGTAATAACTATTCTATTTTATTCCTACTTTATTCTATTTCCACAGAATAACTATTCTATTCAATTTCTGTCTATTCCGCGAACCAAACATGCCATTAGAGTGGAATAGTTACCTTGATCTTTGTTTTTGAATACTAAAAATTCTATATCTACCACATATTAAGATACTATTATATACACTTTCTTAATTTTGCAATTTATTGTATAATTCTGGTGTTGATTTGGTTTTATATTAAATCTCCTCTACTAATAGTTGTTGACTTACTTTAAGTCATTGATCAATATTTGATGCTGCATTGTTCAAGATAGGATTATACTTGCCAAAACCTATGTTTAACCATGGATAATTATATGTAGTTGTCACGACCCGGAACTCCCATCGAGCTAGTGACAACCGTCGCGAAGCCTCGACAGATATTTTTCACCTCGAATGCCGATCGAAACCTCGCAAGGCTCTCGTATCAGCTTTCGTACTTCCCTAGTGAGCAATAGTTATCAAATATTATAATTCGAAGGATTACGAGTCATTTCCAAATCAGAACATAACATATTGTTTTCTAGCTCACAAGGGCATTTTCGTTATTTTTTGTTGAAAATCTCAAAACTTGCTAAAAATGTAGTAAGTAAGCAGAAAATATATATTTAGTGATTTAAAAACAAATTAAGTATCTAAAACGTTCATTTGAAGTGAAAATTTGACCATTTGAATATAATAAAAATATTCAATAAATAAACTATTTTTTTGTAAAATAATTTTTATAAAGCTATCGGTAAATAATTCTTATAGCATAAAAGTTAATTATATTCATAC
>NC_030858.1:14897960-14931489 GCF_000208745.1 Theobroma cacao | reverse complement strand
TCACAATTCTTCTTGAAAATTTCGGCCATTGTGGTGCACTATCACTAAAAATTTTCCCATTCCATTTTCTCACCATAAATCATCATTTCATCAATTTTTCAACCAATTCACTTGATCACAAAATCAATTCATTACTTCTACACTTCACATAGGGTTCGGCCATTGAAGGTCCATCGGAAAAATAGATTCTTTTCTTATTGTTTTGTTTCTAAACATGCTTAACTAACTAAAAACACTAACATAACTTAGAATCAAATCAATCTAACATCATTCTCTCTCCATACCTATTCCAACCAGCCATGAATTTGTCATGAAAACATATAATTTAACCATGGAAAATGAGGAGAAATGCATGGGAAAGGTAGATCACAAGTCATAATCAAGAAATTTTACCTTTTGTCACTTATTTATTTAAATTTTCACCAATTTTCCCTTGAATTTCTCCACCTAGGGTTTTTGTTTTTCTTTTCTCCCTTTGTTCTTCTTTTCTCTTGGTTTGGCCGGCCATATGAAAGACATGGGTTGATTTTTATGCCTTTTTATAAAGAAACAATAAAATAATAAAAGCATGACACATGGCATTTCCTTATTGGTTCAAATTTTAAATATTTGACTTTTAATTCTTTAATTCTCCACCACACATTTCTCATGTTTATCCATTTTCATGATGAATAAAATCCCTTGGTCTTGACAAGTGTCGGGGGTGAAAATTTACCAATTTACCCTCGAGGTGGCAAAATTACCATTTCGCCCTTATACTCTAAATTATACCAGAAATAAAATTTTTCACTTCTGAACCTCAAATTATACTCCAATACTCAAATCAGTCTCCAATAAGTCAAATGGGGCCCAAAAAATCTTCTCTAAAATTTTCATTTTATCCCTAGGTGGCAAATGACCATTTTACCCCTTGATAGTGAAAATTCCAATTTAACTCCAAATTGATCCTCGAACTCCGAATTACCATTTTGAGTCATCCCTAGACTGTGAAACTCTTAATTTCACCTTAAAATCCCTATTTTAATTAGTTCGAGGTATAAATCGACTTACTTGTACTTCTAAGCACAATACCGACTTTCAAATATTCTTCCGGGGCTGTTCAAATATACAATTACTTTATCAGTCTCATGTGTAACATGGTAGATAATTTAGGGCTGGGCTTGACAATAGCTCTTTCAAGGGTTATATCTTGAAATGGATTAAAAATCTTAATCACAACTAATGATGGCCAATTGACTAATCAAACACAAAACATTGTTTACAAAGAGATATTTGATAACCTAAATACAGGTTCATGTCCTCTGCATCTACAAATATATATCTATTTTTATTTTATACCTTTTAAATACTTGAAATTCTATCCTATATCATTCACCAACACATTTAAATCTATCATCAATTTCATGTATTAATCTTTGATTATGCATGATATCATCCATTCTACCCTTGCTTATTTTTTTCTTTTATTGATTCAAAATTTATCATACTATTTTCCTGTTGAGAAAAAAAAGATTATAATAATCTTAATTTCTTATATTGATAAAATAATAAATACTTGCCTAAATAGTTTCATAATATTTGCTGATATTATTATATGTTTTGTACATTATATTAACACTAATTTATACTATTAAATTTATATTCTTTTATAGTATCTATTTATGCATACTATACACTTTTAAACTAACCTTCTATGACCCTTGCTTTGAGTTATATATCTTTGTCTATTGCACACTTACCATCTTTTTTCAGAAACATTACCAACTTTATTAGCAATATTTTTTCCCACCTTTTTACTTCATATTATACTAATAATTTCTTATCCTCCAATACTGCACACAGCTTAAAAATGGGTGACCAATACTTGCATGATTTGCACATTTTCCAACCACATACTTTAATCAAAGTCAAGATTGTTAGAGTGTGGGAGTCTATTGACCCATCTCGACTAGATACACTGCTTAGTTTGGATTTCTTGGTTACAGATGCACAGGTATACAATTCTATATTGCAAAAACATCATTTAGACATATCTAACTCAATTTCGATATACATTTTAGTTTAGATAAAGTATATAAGACGTAAATTAGAATTTTTATAACTATGGACATTACACATTCCATAAAATTTTTTAGGAAATAGAACATTTAAAGAAATAACCATAAGAATATAACTGATACAAAGCTTCTATTTGCATTTTAAATTTTCCCCATGTGTAATGATAAATTAACAGTAAATTAAGAGTATGAGTCATAGTATAACCAATTGTTACATCCCAATTTTATAATAGGATATGACCAGTGCATAAACTCAAACAAGTATAGCCCGTTAGGCCCAAGCAAGCCTCATTCCATTTATTCATTAAACATTCATAATCATGTGTGGAAGCATACATTTAATCATCCATAAGCGTACATTGTAATCACATGCAAGCAACCATAGGCAACATTATACAATTATAGAACTTCTTAACATAAATAGTGTAAGAAAAAACATATCATATATCATTAGAGTGCCATAATCTCATGCATAGTATCACATAAAACATTTAACAACACTCTCAAGTGTCCATGTAGGCTCTTAAGCCATCCTTTGCACATATAACATAACATTCATAAGTAAAATTCCAAACATTGGCTACATTATCATAAACATATTCATTATCCATAAACATAAACATAAATAAGATAGACTCGTCAGCAGAACATAACCCGACTCATTAAGCATTAAAGGGTTGCTAGACACCTATCAATGACGGATAAATGGATCACGTCACAATGATACTGGCTGCTAGTAATAAAGTGCTATCACTGATCTGCAATAAAAATAAGTAAGGAAAATAATGTTTGAGTTGCAAAGACTTCGTGAGTGGATATGGGGAGAGGGGCAAGCCAAAGGGATAAAGTAGCTCATGAACATGCACTTGTAATCTCATGCGATTCATAAACCATCTCATTAAATCCATATAGTTTATGAAACATGGTATCTAAACACCTTTTTAAATAACATTGCATAAAAAACAAGCTTGTATAACCTTTAGAAACCTTTTTGCCTTTGAAAAGCCTTTAAACATGCATAAACATTCAATATTATCTTCCATCTATCGATAAAAAAGGGTATTTATTAATAAATGGAATATAGAATGCTACCTGTAGCATTTTATCTCCTATCTATTGATAAATGTTCTTCAAGTATCGATAGATAGTATTTGAAACACTGTTTTCTAGGTAAAAGTATGCATAATGCCATACCATAAGTTCTGTTACCTCTAGGTTCTGTCTAACTAAGCCTATATTCATGTCATAAAACTATATTTCATAAACAATACTTTATCGACATATCTTACATAATCTCCATTTAACATAACAATCATTATCATTCAACATGTCATTAAATCATTCATGACTATTGCGTACACTTTTCTATGCTTTATATCATTCCTATGTGAGTGGATCCACCTCATTTCAATGAATAGTGGTTTAAACCTCTACTATTTTGAGTTCTTAGTGTGCTCTCGTGAATGGCACATCAACCTCATCCATGACCTATTGAGTGGTCCTACCCCACTCGAGCGAGTAGGGGACAAAGTCATCACTACCATTTAGTTGACATCACGTGAACAATCATCATAGTTGTGTGAGTGGCACATCGGCTTCACCCACAATCATCTTAAGATATCTTAAGCTTAGAATCATTCTCATCCTTATCTTACATCATAAGCATATTCATTTTTGTAAATCATTCTCATGCATATAAACATTATCGTATTTGGCCCATGAATGTCCTTAACACATATAACTCATGACATACATTTCACATTCTAACTTGAGAGGGGAATCCTACATCCTCCAAACTTATGGACATCATATTTATACATGTCGTATCATTCATTTTCTCATAAATGGAACTCATACATCGACAAATATAACGTCATCATGCTCATACATATCCTCATGGATGAAAACTCATACATCTAACATATCTTGCATGTTACCTTGTATCAAACATGTACATCTTATCATTCATACATTAACATGGATAACATTTCGTACCTACACTAGCTCGAAAGTCGGAGTAATCGAGTGCAATACAATTAGAAAAGGGCTTGCAACCCTTGTTGAAAACTAATACATAGTAGAGTGTTTACATACGTAGTAGATTCATAAACAATTTGAAAATCATTGTGTCATCTTACATCACAAATCATTTTTAAATCATTTCTTTTAAAACATATCCATTGGAAATCATTGGAAAGCCTTGAACATCAAATCCTTTGTAAACCATCAATGGAAACAGTATTTCATCATACAATAATAATCATTTCCATAAAAATCATGTTGACTTTACATATTAAAATACTTGAAAAGGTGTATATACTCACTTTATTGGAGATTCAATTCCTAGCTCTAATCATAACTCCTCTTCGGCATATTTTGTAGAGTTTTCAAGCCTTCTGAACATACAACAATCATCATAATCATTATCAAGAATAATAATCTTGTAATAATCACTCTAGGTACTTTCAAAACCATTCAGATTTAGCTAAAACTAATTTTTTAACTTAAATCCATTTATGTTCAACATAATACATGTTTAGAAATTCATAAATCTTTTATTCTTACCTTAGGTGAGCTTAGATGCCAAGTAAAATTGTAAAACCTTTGAGCTTCAGCAACTAATAGAAAATTTGGACAACAAAATCACATTTTTAAAATCTAAATATCAAGTTTTTGAGATTCCAAAGCTTAAAAATGTCACCTTTTTCTTAAAAATCCAAAACCAAGCTTAAAATCATAAAAAAATGGTGATTTGAACCAAAAATGGGTTGGGAGGGCTTGTAGTTTGAGAAAATACCTTGAAAAAATGAGGGTTGAAAACCCCTGAAAAATGTGACGTATGTATAATATTGAGTGTGAAAATACGCTTTTACCTTTTTATTTTTCAAAAAATGGCATCATCTATTGATGGATCAGAACTATCTATCGATAGATTGGCTTCAAAGTCTTTTTAAAAAGTTTTCTAGTTACTATCTATCGATAAATCTGACTATCTATGGATAAATCTGGTTACTTATCCATAGATGTTCTTCAGGGATGCTTTAAGAAAATCTTTATAGATTGTATCTATCAATAAATGAAGAACATTTATTGATAGATAAGCTCCAGTAAGCAAAAATAAACTTTAAAAACATGTCCAATTGGACTCCTTTTAACATTATACTTATTAAATCAACTTAATGCATCAAAACATGAATTTTTCCTAAATTAAAACTTATTTTTGAATCTTCAAAACACAAAATCATCATGCTCACCTAATGATTTCTTTACTTAGCATTTACATTAAAGTGAGATTTCACACCAATCAACTTCAAAATCCAACAATCAAAATTTTCTAACATTCTTATTATGTTTTCAAAATTAGAATTCTAAGACAACAAAAACTTAATCCATGTTTCCAACTTAATTTTCAAACAAAAATTTGTCTCCACTTTTATTAATTATATTCAAAACTGCACCCAAGTCTTTATTTATAGGTCCTTTTCTTTGG
Organism: Theobroma cacao; assembly: GCF_000208745.1. NCBI lineage: Eukaryota > Viridiplantae > Streptophyta > Magnoliopsida > Malvales > Malvaceae > Theobroma > Theobroma cacao. The sequence goes on along the minus strand of NC_030858.1, from coordinate 14,925,942 downwards.
TTAAGCATATTGTTTATCGTTTTTGATTTATTTAGTAGCATTAAAAAATTTCTCCCCACCTTTTTTTTTGGTTAAATCTTTATTCTTTACATTCAAACTCTAATCCAATGTTCAATATGCCATTCCTTTTAAAATTAAGAAGAAAAAAATTAGGAAAAAAAAGAGTTCATGATTGGGAATAAGTTTTGTCATTAATAGCAATAAAACTTTAGTGCATATAAACAAAAAACAAAGTGAATAATGAACAAAATAGTCTAAAAAAGACAATTCAGGAACATTGGAGTAAAAAAATAAGATGCTAACCTACCTAGGTACAGTCAAGATTTAAAAATCGATCACTCAAATCTAATACACAATTCAAATAGAGATCCACCATCAAGCCTCTAACACAAAGTTGCATATACAATCATATAAGCATATCTACAAATCTAACCATACACGGTCAAATCCATAAAGCATAAACAATCCGCCGCGGTTATATTTTATTGTGAATTACATTTTATTGTCTTTTCTTTTAATATATTTACCTCAATTGGCTTTAATTATATAGAAAAATGAAAAGCACTATATGATTAAAAGTAAAAATGCACACCTATTGGCACCTAAATTAAAAGAAACCAGCCTCTATCAAATAAAAAAAATTTCAAGTGGCCAAGAAAAAAAAACTCTTTTATCGCAATTCCTTTAGAATTGATGACAATGCTCACAAGATATACTTAAATTAAAGAGATTCATGATGATCTAATCCCCTACCTAACACACTACTTCCCTTTTGCAACCTTTGAACAACTCACCAATGAGCTTGTCATGATGCTATTTTAACAGGTAAATTAAATGACAGCAATAACATTCTAATAATCTACATTTTTTATATTTGCACTGCACCAATCTGTTTGTACTATTATCACATAATCAAAATCTTTTTTAATTTACATTTAATTCATAATGGCTATTACACATCATACTGCTCACTACTTTTTCTCCTAACAGATTTTGTTGAAGCTTTCAAATCCATGACTACCATAAAAAAGTTTCGATTGAATAATAGAACAAATAATGTGAAAAAATGAGACCTTTTCATTGAAGATCTTTGGTAAAACAATGAATAAATATTTTTGTGCTTATACTTGCTTATCATAAATATTAAACATGTGAAACCCCATTTCTTAAATTAAGTTAAATTTGTAACTTAACTTGGTGAGCTGTTGTTTCAATGTTTTGAACTTAAATTTTAGATTATTTTGATTTAGAAATTTCATGTTTTCATAACCAAACATGTTTATAAGAGAGTTGGTACCTTTATGGGTTTGAATGGGATGGTTTTAGACTTAAAAATTACATTCTAGAAAAAATTAATCGATACGTGTCCATCATGTATCGATATATCAAACCCAAAAAGGGATTTTTATGAATATGTATCAAAACATGTTCATCATGTATCGATACATGAAACCTAAGGAAAAATGTATTGATACATTGCACTTATGTATCGATACATTAGGCATAGAGTTGAAAAAAATAAGGTTATTTCAATCTTTTCCTACTCATTTAAAAACCTTAAAACCTCAAACTTTACCCTATTTGGCTAAAAACATGGTTTTTCTTTGCAAACCAAACCACCTTCTTCCTATTTTCTCTCAACTCTCATCTTCAACGAATTTGTGGATTTCAAGCATTAAAAGTCATCTTTAAGCTTGGAATTTGATTATAAGAATTTTGAAAGGTAAAGTTCTTTGTTTTAAATCTTTGAAATTAAGGTTTTGATTTTTCAAAATTTATGGATTCTCAAAATTGTTTTGTTCATGAAAAACTTAGGTTTTGAGTTGGTTTTGGAACTCTCAAGCTCACTAAGGTAAAGTTGTCTTAACTCTTGCTAGTGGTAGATCGAAATCTTTAGTTAGAGTTAGATTAGTTGCTGATTTGTGGATTTAAAGATTATTGGAAATTATTTGTGGAATAACATAAGATTATTAGTCTAGTATTATGTTACAGAACTAAGTACTAATGATGGAAAACTCCATGACAAGTATTGTGGAGAAAGTTTGAATTTTTGGAAAGCCGTGTGTTCGACGAAAAGTGCTAAAAAGTAAGGCACGCTTCTTTGAGGTGGGTAAATGCGACTTTTTTAATTATTTTAGTATAATTAAGCATGCCCATTCTACAACCTTGCATATGAATGAATTTCAATGAGTTTGTACTGTGAATAAAGGTTTACAAGTATGTTTTGATGAAAACTATAGACTAAGTATATATAGTCTACAATGTATTAGTTTTGAGCAAGGGGAACAAGCCTTTCAAAGTTTTGTCATCTCAAATATCTCATTTGTCTATGATTGATGGTTTTAAATATTAATGTGAGAAATTGTTTCTCTTTTGTGAAGCCATGGTATTTATGGTCATTGATCTTTTAGTTGTTGATATACTTGATTGACTCCAGTTATGTTATGTCTCAACCTTTTGATATGTTGGTGAATGGATTCAAACCTTTACCTGATTGAATATTGAATATTGAATTATTGTATTGCAATTGGTGGAGCCTATCAAGATAAAGACTAATAGCTAGAGTGGGTAATCGCTAGCCATTGTGCATAATGAGTTACAACTTGAGTTGGTAGAGGTAAGTTCCTGAGACTCACTCGATATTGGTAGCTAACAGAGTTATACCCTTTTTTATGAATGGTTGTTGACTATAAGCAATAGACTGTTCTAGCAAGTGTGACAACACTTGGTGTTTTGGCCGTCATTGGGTAATGCTTCATAAATTGATTGCATTAATGTCTAATGTGTTAGATTTAAACTACAAATATGGTTTGATATGTTAAATTTGTATCATAGATGCTACCTATTTGATGATTACTTGACAATTAATTAATAGTCTTAATTGAGATCCTAGTTATGAGTTTTAGGTCGAAAAAGAGTGTTTTGTGCCAAATCTATCGATACATGTCACTGATGTATCGACAGATACAACATAGAACGAAGGGATTGCATTCTGTTTCAAATCTATCGATATATTGGGACAATGTATTCATATACTGGGTAATATATCGATACTCAATTCTAATATATCGATAAATAAAGTTTGTTTGAAATTTAAAAATGTTTTCAAAAGGTTTTTAAGATCTAAAAGTGAGTTGTTTTAAGATGGAACTTTTGATAATTTCAATTTATGTTTCAAACACCTATAAATTGATGTTTAATTCAAATTTATCGAAGCTTCTTGAATTGGTTTTCGAATTTTAGATATTGCTTTGAAAACTTACGAATTACTTTACAACTATGTTTTATAAAAATATTTCATTTATCCTTGTATTGTTTGGAAGATATCGAACATAGAGTTTTGGTAAACATATGTTTCTCAAGTCATTTGAAAGACAACAGACTTGTAAACTATGGGATTAGTTGGTCCATGATATGTTTGGAAGATAATGGGCTTGGAGACCATATGGGCATTTGATACGTTTAGTTAAGCGGGATTGTTTTATGATTATGCTTGGAGAGGCGAGTGTTACTTGGTTATGTCGGGTAAGGCGGGTTTTGGAAGACATTTGTTAATGTTTATTGCATATTTCTGAAAGTGTATTTTGTTAAATACTTTTTCCCATTAGCTTGCTCCCCTTTCGCGTATTTGCTAATGGAGTTATTTATAACTCACACATGTAAGATGAACTTATTATTTCAAATCAGAAGATTGTTTGTGTCGCTATCTTTTAGAGGGACCTACTTTTATAGACAATTTTGGTAAGTGGTCATATGGCATCTAGTAAGCGTTAGCCCTTTTACTTCGAGTTGTACTCCGTTTGGTTTTGGTCCGATCCAATCTTTTATATTTAACTGTTATGGATTATAACTTGTTTATGTCATGCAATAAATAATATTATGGATGTTTGCCATGAGTTGGCTATGGATTGTATTCGCCACAAGATGGCTTATGCATCGGATTTGTTATATATGTTGCTTCAGCATTATGTGCACATAAGTGTGTCGGATTGATATGATATTTCTGTTATATGATATAATCTTGTTTATATTTGTTTGTATATGATGATTCCATGGTGAAGGTTCCCTTGTGGCATATATGATAATTGGTTTATTATTTATCTTAGGCTTGCATGAGTTAAGAGCATAACTCCTATCGATACTCTTGCATGGTTATGTCTTGGATTTGGGTGACAAAGTAATATTAATATTTATTTCTATCATTGATAATGGTAACAAGCTAAAAGTTGTTTTATATACGGATTAAGCACAAGAAATAGATGAAGATGAGCTCTTAAATGAAACAATAAACCCCATCCTCACCTTGGTTGTAACCACAGTGAAAAAATATAAGAGTAAGCTTGCTACAACACACAACTCACTTATAGTCTTTAAAAACCAACATAAAATACTAGTCTTAAAAACCACTCACCTATAAAATTGTGGTTGTAATTTCTTCATATTCCACATACAATTTACGTCACATCATGTCTAGCCACAAGCGTTTATATAAATTTAAATATTACAAAAACCTCAGTTTTCAAACAAAGGTAATATCTACTCATTAAATACTTTCAATTTTGTATCAAAAGTAATAAATTAACATATAAATTGTAAGTATGAGAATGAACCATTCAATGTTGAAATCGTTCACATGGATGTAGATCCCAGCCAATCTCCTACTGATGGTAGCCAAGTGTTGCTCAATTTTCTACCCACGCAAGTATATGTATTGCAAAGATAATATAAAGATGAGTAAAGTGTCAATCCCATAGAGAATTGAATTAATTCTTACTGTTAACTACTAAAATTAACACACTCTAATTTTTCCAAACAATTAAATTTAAAATTATTAAAAAGAAAAATTAAACTAATAAATTGAAACTAAAATTAAATAGTAAATTTGTTTTATAAAACTCACATAACTACCAAACCTAAGATTATAATGTCCCTCAATACTTCATCTGATTATTGTCTCTTTCTTAACTTAGTTTACTGGATTAAGCTGCTAACCTGAAGTCCTAAATTATTTACAAGCCTTTATCGAGTTTCTCATAAAAACACATCTCCAAATTAATTTACTATATGTCTATGCAAATTAAACTGAATAAAGATTTATTAAATTCATGCTTTACTTTTGACTACGTATGGCTTATAGGTGTATGTTTACCCTATATGCAAATCAAACCACCTACTCAACTAAGTGCATTTAATTATACACTGTTCTATTCTAGGTCTACCTAAATCTTCTTCGTTAAGGTTTAAACTAGGTTTCCAATTCAATCTAATTGTTGATCAGGCAACTGAAAGCATTAAGAAAAAAATAAAATAAACACCTTAAATCCATCAAATATAAGTAAAAGAGAGATAAATAAATCAAACTACATATTGAGTTCAATCATAATCTTAGATAAAAAGTTTAGTTCCCCATCAAGTCACACATCATCATTGAATAAAATTTAAACATTAAAAACAAAACCAAGAAAATAAGAGAATAAAAAAAAGATAAAAAACTCAAGAATTATGTTCTTGATCTCTAAATCTTCTTGAATCTTTCAAATTTTTCTTAACTTCAATGACTTTGTGGCTTGACTCTTAACTGTCAATCTGGTATTTTTTTCTCTCCTCAAAGTCTTCCGAAAGGTTATTTTTATAGGGCTTTGGAGTTAGGCCAAGTTGGGTGAAGAAAGAAGTCAATTTCAGCTGAGATTTCCTTATCAAACTATGTGGGCCCCAACCTTGACCAATTAATTAATAGAAATCGTAATTGCTCTAGGACTACTGAAGTGCTTTAACTTCAACAAGATTTTTGGCCACTTTCCAAGCCTAACTGGGTGAAGTGATAAACATAAAAGTTGTATTTTTTTTCTTTTATCTTTCTAATGTCTAAGAATCATATCATTTGAAGCTCTTTAGAGAGAGTTATGACCAAAATATCGAAATATGTGCAGTAAAAGTCTACAGCTTGAAATTGCTCTTCTTCTTCCACTAAATTTCTTCTTTCATCAAACACCTACAAAAGTATAAATAAATTAGCAACAACCTATCTTAATCACATTAACACCAAATTAAGCATAAAATTAACAAAAATTTGATTGACTCACCTAAAATAACTAACCTAAAATAATTTAAATAAAACTTACTAATTTTTATGCATTACTACAAGAACTACGTTAAATTACTATCAAATTAAGCCCAAATAACTCTATATCATAAAGTTATCACCAGGCCAGAAAAACAAGTTTTGCGGAGAAACTTACAACTGACCCAGCCACAATCTAGGTTCAAAAACAATATAATTAATGCATTTGCAACAAATGTTTTTGTTAATGAATATACTGATAATTTGTTCATGTTATAGAAAAACCAAACTCAAATTCAAAACTACAATTGTTGACATCAATACCTTTAACGATTGGTATTGTAATTCTTACAAAGAATATGGCACTGCCTTACGCTTCTGCGTTGGGAAATATTGGTGTGCAAATCATGAGGAATAACACCAATCTCAACGTAAGTATATCAACATTGGAAAATTTTAAAATAAAATTATATACCTCATTTGTTATTTTGTTATACCACTTTCTTGATACCAATGATAGCTCTTCAAATTTAAGAATCGTAAAGATCAAATACAAATTAGTTACAAAGAGTTGTTTGAAGAAAAGTGGAAAGTAAAAGGTTGCTTTACTTGACGAATAAGTTTTTTTCCATAATTATTTTGCATTGTGACTTTCACAAGAACCATTTTTTGAACTTGGCATATTGTGACTATTTAGTCAGCATTTATGTAGCGTTAGGCCTTATCTTTCATAATCAAAATAAATTGTGATTCTATAAATTTCAATGCTATGTTTTGTCTTGAAATTGTTCACCTTATTGTAGTGATAGCTGAAACACTTTAAATGCCAATTTAATTTGTGAATGCTTTAGGCCTTCTAATAAAGTAAACACACAAACTACTATATGATGCTAGGTATTGATCAAGAAAAATGTGGGTACAGTTTTAGTTTTGTTGACTCCATATGTTTTTGATGATAATAAAACATTCCTTTTTTATGCTAAATTTGAAGATGGGTCAATCAGTTAAAGAGAGAAAGAAAAAAGTGATAAGTGAAGATAGAAAACTATTAACTGATTAACATGAAGCCTTAACTAGTTAAGGCATAACAAGGCACTAGATAAAAGCAAGGCAGACAAGCTTTAATCAGTTAGCACTAGACTTTACTAATTAAAGAGGTACTAAAAGTTGAAAATAGAGGCATGCTAATCGGTTAAGGAATGTGATTAATCGATTAGAGCACAAGACTTGAAGTGCCTTCAAGCGCTAAAATCCAAAGTTGAAATAAAGTTGATCGTTGAAGAAAGCCAAAATGAAAAAAATTAAAATTTGAATAATTTGAATTGGTTAAAGCTGATTTTAATTGATTAAAGATGAAAGAGATAAGCTTCAATCAGTTAAAACGATGGTTAACCAATTAAAGGAAGTCTACTAAATAAAGAACTTTGAAAATAAAGAGTTCTTAATCAGTTAAAGTCTCTTTTAATCGATTAACATAGTAAATAGAGCTGCTAGATAATGCATGTCAAAGAAGTCTTAATCACTTAGAGCCTGCCCTTAACCAGTTAATGAAACATTATCAGTTTATTTGAATTTAAATGCTAATGGCTAAAATGACATCAAAGTTGTTCCCAATGGCTAGAAATTGTCCTTAACTATAAAATTTGACTCCTTAAGTATAAATTAACGCTCTAACGGTCAAATAAGTAAAAGAGAAGCTACCAAGATCACATATTGAGCAAAATGCCATAGAACCCACTCTTACACTATTGTTTTTCATTCTTATTCTTGTAAAAGTGTTTGAGCTTGTTTGTATTCATCTTGGATCAGCAAAGGTGATCACATGTACTTCTTTTTCTTCTCTTTTCTTGGTTAATTAGAGTGTGATAAGCACTCTAAGGGCATTTATAAAAGATTAGAGCTTGGGTTGTAACTTCACCTTGTAAAAGCTTGGTAAAAGTTGTTAATTCCACCGGTGTAATGAAGTTGGGTTGAAAATCGTTGATTGGAAAATCAAGGTAGTGGATGTAGGTCAAGGGGATCGAACCATTATAAATGCATGTGCATTATCCACTTCCCTTTACCTCTTCTTTACTTAGTGTCTTTTAATTTTAACAAATTTTAATCTTTCTCTTTATCTTACAAAGAGTTTTAAGCATAAGAGTTGACTTCAAAACAATTTTTAGAACTGCTATTCATCCATTCTAGCACTCCTCAGGGACCAATAAGTGGTATCTAAGCCAAACTCTCAAAATTATGGCTTAACATCCTAAGGGGAAATCCAAATGGCTTTACAAAAGTTTGTTGTTGCTTAGGGACAATCCATAAATAGACCTCCTTCATTTGATAGATCAAATTATGCCTATTGAAACACTAGGATGTCCATTTACATTAGAACTTTTGATTATGAGATGTGGGATGTGATTATGAGAGGACTTTATATCCCCACATCACCTAGTTTTGTCACAAGAGAAAGAATTCTCAAACTAAGGGCAGAATGGACTAAAGTTGAAGTTAAAAAAGTTCAAACTAATTTTAAAGCTATCAACACTCTCCACTATGTGTTGACTCCTATTGAATTCAATAAAATCTCTAGTTATACCATAGCTAAAGAGATTTGGAAAAAACTTAGAGTCATCTATGAAAGGACTTATCAAGTTAAGGAGTCCAAAATTGCCTTATTCACCCATAACTATGAAATGTTCAAACTAGAACCGAGTGAAAATATCTCTACCATGTTTGATAGCTTTAACAACATTACGAACAAGCTCAATCAACTTGGCAAAACTATTCCTAAACATAAGTTAGTCAAGAGATTGCTTAGATGCCTCTCAAAAAGTTGGAAGCTTAAAGTCACTACCATCCATGAGGCTAAGGATTTGAATACAATCAGTCTTGATGAAATTTGTGGGTCTTTTTTCACACATGAACTTGGGTTGAAGAAGAAGAGGAGGAAGAAAAGAGAGAAGCTAAAGATAAAAAGAGGAACCTAGCCTTGAAAATCACCACACTTGAGGAAGAGCCAGAAAACCTTTCAAGTGATATTAAAGGGGAGTTGGCAATGATGGCTAGAAGATTTAGGAAGCTCATGTGGCAAAAAGGTAGAAGATTTGGAAGAAAGAATTTCAAATAGGATCAAGGTCCTCAATGGAAGAACAAAGCCAAAAATGACGTGAACAATAAGGATGAAATGGTTTGTTTTGAATGCAAAAAGTATGGACATTTCAGGTCTAAATGTCCACTACTCAAGGAAGAATATTCAAATAAGATGAAGAAACCAAAGAGAGCAATGGTGGCAGCAACATGGTCCGATAATGACTCCTTAAGCTTAGAAAAGAAAAAGGAACAATGGAAGAAAGAGCAAATTTTTGCTTGATGGCAAAACAAAAAAAATTAAGGTAACATTTAATTCTTGTGATATTTCCTATGATGAACTCCAAGATGAATATAATTGCCTATATGCTGAATTTAAAAAACTTGCATTGAAATATAAAACTATAAGAAATAAAGCTGTGGCATTGGATGATGAACTAGAAAAAATCAAGCATGATTTTAATTGCATTATTGAGCGAAGAAACATTTTTCAAATAGAACTCGAGCATTCCAAAACTGACTTTGAACTTTTAAAGTTAGAATTAGAAAGCAAAAGTTTAGAATTACAAAGAGTAGAAGAAGAAGAAGAAAATGTTGCACTTAAAGATTTAATGGAAGAAAGCTCATGTCATTGTTATGTGTGTGGTAAAAAAAATCATATGCTTTATGATTGTTAACCTAATGGTAGAAATCTTCCCAAAACGAAATTGGTTTGGGTACCTAAAGGATTTCATGTGATTTTTAATCCCCAATGACCTATCAAAGTATGGGTACCTCTAAAGAAAAACGAAAAATTTGTTTTGTAGATTAAGCAATAGTAAAAGGATCAATGTTTTGAAGCTCAACAAAAGGAAAGGTAGCCTTGTTATTTGGACAGTGGTTGCTCAAGACACATGTATGGCAATGAGAAACTACTTTTAAAGCTTGATAGGAAGAAAAATGGTAGTGTTTCCTTTGGTGATGTCTCCAAAGGTATTATCTAAGAAATTGGAACCATTGGTGCACTTCTCAAACTCAAGTCATACTTGTTTTATATGTTAAAGGTCTGAGACATAACCTACTTAGCATTAGTCGGCTTTATGATAAAGGGTTTAAAGTTTATTTTGAATCCCATGGATGTCAAGTAAGCAATGTTGGCACTAACAAAGTTGCATTCATTGGCAAAAGAATTAAGAACATGTATATTATCTTTCTTGATGAAATTGAGCCCAATTGTAAATCATGTCTTATGGCCAATAATGTATGTGGTTGTTGGTTGTGGTATAGAAGATTAAGATGTGCTAGCATGCACATTATTTTAAAACTTTTTAAAAAAAACCTAGTCATTGGACTTCCAAAGTTATCTTTTGAAATTGACAACGTTTGTGCTGCATGTCAATTTAGGAAACAAGTTGAAAGTTCTTTTAAGTATAAAAAAATCATATCAAGTTCGAGACTACTTGAACTATTGCATGTTGACTTGTTTGGACTAATCATTATTGGTAGTCTAAAAGACAAGTCATATGGTTTTGTTATTATAAATGATTACTCTAGATATAAATGAGTATATTTTCTTACTCACAAAGATGATGCAATTGCCTACTTTTGTTAAACATTGTAAGAGAGTGCAAAATTTGAAATGGACTTACCATTGTTAGTGTTAGATATGACCATGGTGGTGAGTTTGAAAGTTATAATTTTGAAATCTTTTATAATGAAAATGGTTTTGACCACAATTTTCTACTCTTAGAACTCCACAACAAAATGGAGTTGTTGAAATGAAAAGTAGAACTTTAAAAGAAATGGCAAGAATAATGTATTGTGAAAACAATTTGCCAAAGTATTTTGGAGCTGAAGTTGTGAACACTGCAACTTACATTTTCAATAGAGTTTCCTTTAGGACCGTGATTTCTAAAACCCCATATGAGCTTTACAAAGGAAAAAAACCAAACATTTCTCATTTAAGGAGCTTTGCAAATGTTTCCAAAAATTTGATGTTAAGAGTGATGAGACCATTTTCTTAGGATATGCATGATGAGTGCATCAAATACATATATTTAACGGGAGATTAAGTACCTAATTAGTCTAAGTTAGACTAGATTTAGGATCGAATTTAGGTATTTTTATTTATTTTATTAGTTTAGTTTAATTTATGTTTAAATGTTTATTTTAAGTTAATAATGTTAGTTTTATGTTATTTATATTTATTTTTATGTTTTTGTGGGAGTAGAATCAAAAATAATTTCAATTGGTGAAGAAAGGTGCATAATGGACTGTTGCTTTGTTTGCATATATTTCGGTTTTTAAGCATATCTCCCACTACAAAAGTCAAAATGACATGATTTTTAAACCATTAGAAAGCTAAGAGGTAGGGCTACAACTTTTTTGCCTATCACTTTTCCCAGTTCTAATCGAAAGATGGTCAAAATCTTTGTTGAAGTGAAATATTGCACCAAAAAAACAAAATTGGGCAAAACCTTTGAGAGCCCCGGCTCTGGAAAATGAGAGCTGCAGCATTCACCGTATTTTCTAAAAGTAACAACCTTACGGGGATTTGGATGCTAGGGCTTTTGAAGGCTATTTAAGGGGTTTTTTTCAAAGGTTATTGGGAAGAGGCAGTAAGCAATTTCTCTGGAGAAAACGAGCCAAAAACAAGCACGAAAGCAAGAGAATCGGACGGAGAATCAAGATCACAAAGCTTCAACTATTAGTTTTCTCTATTTACTTTTGTGTTTTTCTTATTTTCTTTGACTTGGATTAATGGCTAATTTTCTTTAGATGAAGTTTTTATTAGATATTATGAACTAAACTATTTTTCTAGGATTGCAATTGACCTCACATGTAATCTAAATTTTTAATCTCTTTCTTGCTTATCTTTAATGGGATTAGAATTGTTTATTCCAATTTGTTCTTAATGCTTTTAATTGCCTAGCCACCAATTAAATTGATTTAGGAACCTAAACAAACTTGAGAAAGGGAGTTTAATGTAGACTAAAATTAAGATAGCATATGATCATATTACTTGATTTGCATATAGGATAGGGATATACCTATAGGCCATATGTAGCCAAATTAGAGCCTGAACTTAATGAATCTGTTTTAATTTCAATTCACATAAGGATATAGTGTTTTGATTAAAATAGATATTTTTATAAGATAAGTCTAGAGATCCTTATAAATAATTTAGGATTCTAAGTTAGCAATTCAATCCATTGAAATAAGTTAAGGAAGAGAGGTAAGATTTAGATGAAGTGTGAGGGATATTGTAATCCTAGGCTTGTTTGATTTCATATTTACTCAAGGTATTATTACTTTGATTTTTCATCTTAGTTTAAATTTTGGTTAATTAGTTTTAGTTAATTAATTAATTTTGATTGTTTGGATAAGATTAAATTGTTCTAATTTTAGTATTTAGTAAAATTTTAGATCAATTCTCTGTGGGATCAATACTCTGCTTGCTTATATACTATCTACTCGATACGTATACTTGCATAATAGAATTTTAACTGACAATTGGTGCCGTTGCTGGGGAATTGTTTCTAGAATTTTTACTAATATTAATACCAAGCAAATTTTGTCTTAATTCGAATGGTTTTTATTTTATTTTCAAGTACTTTTGGTTGAGGTGATGAATTATTGTAACTATCAGTGGACATCTGAACAATTTGTGCCTAGGAGGGTCGTTAGTGATTATGAATTGGCTATCAGGGCTTTGGCAGTCAAAGTAGATGCTTTGTCTCAAAAAATTGACACTTGGGGCGTTAATGTTTTTCAAAGTCCTTTTGTGGCATGTGAGCTTTGTGGAGATAGGCATTCAAGTGATTGTTGTCCAACTTATTATGAATCAATGCAATTTAATGGAAACTTAAATGGGCAGCAAAACAATTCATACTCTAATAGTTACAACTCAAGGTGGAATAACCAAAACTTTTCTTGGAGAAATGATCATGGTCTTACATATTCATCACAGCCTATTTTCCATATTTTTAGTCACAAGTTAAAGTTCTTGTTCCTGAAGAGAAGTCTACCTTAAAAGATGTTCTCATGTAATTCATGACAAAGAATGATGCCATCATTCAAAGTTAAGGAGAATCAATCTGAAATCTTGAGACTTAATTGGGCCAACTTGCTAATTACATCAACAACAGGCCTCATGAAATTTTACCAAATGACATTGAGCCTAATCTTAGAAGAGAAGAATATGGTAAGCATCTTGATGAGGTAAATGGCAAGACTGTGGTAAATGATGGAGATAAAGTAGATCAAGGTAATACTTTCAGTGATCAAGTTCAAGATGAAAAAATTAAGCAAGATGAGGAAGTATCTACACCACCACAAGTCAAGACATATGTGCCTCCCAATCCTTTTCTAGATACAGTTGATGAGTTACCTAAGAAAGCTGTTGATATGGAAAATCCAAAGAAACTCCTTGAAGCTTGTTTGGTTCAAGATGCAACAACCAAGGACCAAAATGAAAAACTTACAAATGTTCCATATGTTTTGAAAGCTACACTAAAAGTGCATTATCCAAGAAGAACTCAATTTGAGAAGTTAGGTAAAAGTCAGCCTATTCTACCATCTTAGGTTGAGCAAGCACCAAATCTTGAGTTAAAGCCACTACAACCTCATTTTGTGAGGAGACTATTTTCACACCTCAAACTTTTTCCATACAAACTCAAACCTCCTTAAAGGGTGAATGAATACCTCAACCAAAGTCAAGCTAGTGACTATAAAGAAGTGCTTATTGGGAGGCAACTCAAGCTATATCCTTTTAGATTTAGTTGTTATTTTAGTTACTTTTTGTTTTTCTATGTAAATAAGTAGTTATAACCTCTCCCTAGCTTGTTTTGTTATGTATGCAGGTTTACAAAGCATGTAGATGAGGAGAAAGAAAATTAGAGCTTTCAAGGCACTGTCATCATTGATAAGGGAGTTTAATTTCCTTATTTTTTTTAGCTTTCCACATTGAGGACAATGTGCAATTTAAGTTTGGGGCAAAGTTTTATTGTTATTAGTCTTTGTGATGTTTTTAGGTTAGTTTATTTTTGTAATTTGTTTTTGTTTTTAGGATTTATTTTAGGAATGCTTGAGATGAAAATTGCTTATGCCATGATATTACCAATCTTAAGATGATATTTTAATTATCTTGCTATTTTGATTCTTGGTTTGATATAGACATGAATTGAGTGATTGTGATATTCTTTTGTTAGTTTCATTATAGAATGCGATTTTCAATAATTTGTACACTAAATCTTTTACTTAGAATTATCATGTGATTTAGAGAAAGTTTATGTTGATAAAACGTATAGTGAAGTCAAGGATTCTAGAATTTTTTTGATTCTCTCTCGAGGTGAAATTCTAGATAACACTTAGGATGGGACATGATTTAGGCTATCTTTGGATCGTTTGATCTTTTCAAGCTACCCTTGTTAAACTTTTATCCCTAGTATACCGTTTTGAGACTAATTTCCCCTTTCTTTGTTTAACCACATGATAATATCCTTAGCCTTAAAACAAAATTCCAATTTTGCAACCCTCACTTCTAAGCATGTTTATTGTTTTAGGAAATATAAATTGAGCTAAATGTTGAAAAAGGTAGAAAGGTGGAGTTGCTAAAAAAAATTTCAAAAATTGTTAGAATTCACCCCACTACCTACAATAAAAAAAAGAAATAAGTTTGGGGGTATATAATTGTGATAACCAAAAAAAAAAAGAGAAAAAGAAGAAGTGTTGAACAAAAAGAAAAAATTTCCTGAAAATGGTGTACTTGGTAAAGGAAAATAAAGCTCTATAGGTCCTAAAATAATTACGTGCTTAGGGTGATATTGAGTCACATTATATCCTTTATCATGCCTAGCCCCTAGTCTTACATTATGACCTTAATAAAGACCTATTGATCTTCAAATAAGTGTTAGTCTACATTAGTGGAGAGAGAGATGAAAAGCAAACCTATGGAATTCTAGCACTTAGCTAAATTTTGCATTGGCATAATCTTATCTGGATTTTATAGTTTTCTTTGTAAAAAGATCATTCAAACACACATAAATATTATGAAATCCATTTGAGAATGAACTTGCAGTTGAATTGAGCATGAATTTAATGATTATCTATGTTTTACATTGTTAAAATTGTGGGATACTTTTTGAGAAAAAAAATTGGAGAATTCATGCTTTGGTGAATTACATCTCTAGCTAGTTGTTTTGTTTTTAGTTCTACCCTTTTGCTTGGGACAAGCAAAGATTCAAGTTTGGGGGTATTTGATGAGTGTATCAAATACATATATTTAACGGGAGATTAAGTACATAATTAGTCTAAGTTAGACTAGATTTAGGATCAAATTTAGATATTTTTATTTATTTTATCAGTTTAGTTTAATTTATGTTTAAATATTTATTTTAAGTTAATAATGTTAGTTTTATGTTATTTATATTTATTTTTATGTTTTTGTAGGAGCAGAATAAAAAATAATTTCAATTGGTGAAGAAAGGTGCATAATGGACTGTTACTTTATTTGCATATGTTTTGGTTTTTCAAGTATATCTCCCACTAAAGCAGTCCAAATGATATGATTTTTAGACCAATAGAAAGATAAGAGGTAGGGCTACAACATTTATGTTTACTACTTTGTGCAGTTCTGATTGGAAGATGGTCAAAATCTTTGTTGAAGTGAAAGTACTACACTAAAAGAATAAAATTGGGCAGAACATTTGAGAGCCGCTGTTCTAGAAAATGAGAGCCGCGACACTCACCGTATTTTTCAAAAATAACAAGCGTATAGGGATTTGGATGCTAGGACTTTTGAAGGCTATTTAAGGGGCCTTTTTCAGAGGTTTCTGTGAAGAGGTAGCAAGCAATTTCTTTAGAGAAAAAGAGCCAAAAACAAAGCAAGAAAGCAAGAGAATTGGAGGGAGAATCAAGATCACAAAGCTTCAACTATTAGTTTTCTCTATCTACTTTTGTGTTTTTCTTATTTTCTTTGACTTGGATTAATGGCTAATTTTCTTTGGATGAAGTTTTTATTAGATATGATGAACTAAACTATTTTTCTATGATTGCAATTGAACTCACATGTAATCTAAATTTTTAATCTCTTTCTTGCTTATCTTTAATGGGATTAGAATTGTTTATTCCAATTTATTCTTAATTCTTTTAATTGCTTGGCCACCAATTAAATTGATTTAGGAACTTAAACAAACTTGGGAAAGGGAGTTTACTGTGTACTAAAATTGGGATAGCATATGATCATATTACTTAAGTTACGTATAGGATAGGTATATACCTATAGGCCATATGTAGCTAGATTAGAGCCTGAGCTTAATGAATTTGTTTTAATTTCAATTCACATAGGGATATAGTGTTTTGGTTAAAATAAATATTTTTATAAGATGAGTTAGGAGACGTTTATAAATAATTTAGAATTTTAGGTTAGCAATTTAACCCATTGAAATAAGTTAAGGAAGAGAGGCAAGATTTAGATGAAGTGTGAGAGATATTGTAATCCTAGGCTTATTTGATTTCATATTTACTCAAGGTATTATTACTTTGATTTTTCATTTTAGTTTAAATTTTGGTTAATTAGTTTTAGTTAATTAATTAATTTTGATTTTTTGGATAAGATTAAATTGTTCTAATTTTAGTATTTAGTAAAATTTTAGATCAATTCTCTGTGGGATCGATACTCTTGCGTGTTCTTGCGTATTAGAATTTTAATTGAGAATACATTGAACTCTAAAGCTTATAGAGTATTTAACAAAAGAACTCTAGTTATAAAAGACTAGAATTTTTCATTCTAGTCAATTCATATCGTATTTGACGAGATTAATGCTGCACAAAGAAAAGTAGTGTCTGATGATGATGTTGCAGATGACATTGAGAAGAAAATGGAGAAGATGGGCTTGGATAACAAAGAAAATGATAGAGAAAGCTTAGAAAAGAAAAATAAGGAAGAATCACCATTAAAAGAATTGCAAAGAACTAAAGAGCAGCACAACAACTTCCTAGAAGTTGGAGGTTTGTAAGAAATCATACTTAGGGGTCCCTCGGAAGGTGTTAAAATTAGAAGGGGATTAAGAGGGACTTGTGAATATCTTACATTCATATCACAAGTGGAATCAAAAAACTTTGAGAAAGCTGAAAGGGAAGAGAATTGGATACTTGCCATGCAAGAGGAACTTGGCCAATTTGAAAGGAATAAGTTTTGGAATTAGTTTTAAGGCCAACCAACTATCCAATTGTTCGTACAAAATGGGTATTTAAAAACAAGATGGATGAGTTGGGAAATGTGGTAAGGAACAAAGTAAGGTTAGTTGCTCAAGGCTTCAATCAAGAAGAAGATATTGATTATGATGAAACCTTTGCCCCTGTAGCTAGATTAGAAGCTATTAGACTTTTACTTATCTATGGATGCTTTAAGAATTTTAAATTGTTTTAAATGGATGTGAAGAGTGCATTCCTTAATGGCTTTATATAAGAAGAAATGCATGTTGAACAGCCTTCTAGTTTTGAGGTCTTTGATAAAATTGATCATGAGTATAAATTGCATAAAGCCTTATATGGTTTGTAACAAGCTCCTAGAGCTTGGTTGAAAGACTTTCAAAATTTTTAATTGAAAAAAGATATTCTAAGGGGAATGTAGATAATACTCTTTTCATTAAGAAAAATGAAACTAATTTGATTATAATGCAAATATATGTTGATGATATTGAGTTTGTACTACTAATCAAAGGTTGTGTGAGAATTTTGCTAAGGAAATACAGGGAGAATTTGAAATGAGCATGATGGGAGAGTTAAAATTCTTCCTTGGTCTACAAATCAAGCAATATGAAGATGGAATATTCATCAACCAAGAGAAATATACCAAAGATATGCTAAAGAAATTTGGTGGGATGAATATGAAATCAATTGGAACTCCTATGAGTCCTTTCACAAAGCTTGATAAAGATGATAAAGGAAAATATGCAGACCAAAAACTCTATATAAGTGTGATTGGCTCACATTTTTATTTAATTGCAAGTAGACTTGATATTTTGTTTAGTGTTGCCTATGTGCAAGATTTTAATCATGTCCCAAGGAATCACATTTGACTGCAGTGAAGAGAATTTTTAGATATCTCTTGGATACTTAAGGTTTAGGCCTATGGTATCCAAAAGGTTCATCTTTTAATCTTTTTGGCTATTCCAATGTTGATTTTGCTGGTAGTAAAACTAATCGAAAAAGCACTAGTGGTACTTGTTAATTCCTTGGAAACATGCTTATGTCTTGGTCTTGCAAGAAACAAAATTCTATTGCTTTATCAACTGTTGAAGCTGAATATATCTCACTAGGTAGTTGTTGTGCACAAACATTATGGATTAGACAACAACTAAATGATTTGAAATGGCTATTCGTAAAGTTCCTAGATATTGTGACAACATGAAGGCCATAAATATTTTCAAAAATCCTATTCAACACTCTAAAACTAAGTACATAGAATTAGAATCATTTCATTAGAGATAATGTGCTTAAAAGAGATATTAAAATAGATTTTGTAGATACCTTGCATTAATTAGCTGATATTTTCACAAAACCATTAAATGAAAATTAATTTTGTAGAATTAAGAGAGAATTAGGAATGCTAGATGTTAATGAAGCCTGACTGAGCTGAATTAACCATGTTTCTAGTTATATATAGGATGATGATTGTGTTTATTTCTTGGTTTAATTGATTAGAAAATGCTTTGATTAGTAAAGGGACCTTAGAAGGAAGATAAGATTCATATTAATCAGTTAAGGGCTTCCCTAACCAATTAAAACAATTTTGTGTTAAGTTAGTTAATCTAAGTCAATGAGGTATTAGTTAGTTAAAAGCTCCCTTAACCAGTTAATGCAAGTTTGGTTGTTAGAAAGGTTCTAAGTCAGAACCTCTTTAATCAGTTAAGGCTTACTCTAACCGATTAGAGCTTCTAGTTAATGAGAAAACTAATATGTAGGAAAATTTCAATAAAAAAATAAGGAGTAAGAGGTACGAGATAACCTCTCACTAAGAACGTGGGTTAACCAGTTATTAAACCCTTTTCCCAAAACTCTTTAGTTTCTTATAAAACCCACTTACAAGAAAATCAAAACCCCCAAACACCCTGACCCTCTAAAATCATCTCCTCCTTGGCTCTTAGTCAAACCAAGACACCCTAAGTTCTCACTGATAACTCTATGATATAGAGTTACTTGGGCATAATGTTGATAGTAATTTTGTTTAGTTCTTGTTGTAATGCATAAAAATTAGTGAGTTTTATTTAAATTATTTTAAATTAGTAATTTAGGTGAGTCAATCTAATCTTAGTTAATTTTATACTTACTTTGATGTTAATGTGATTAAGATAGGTTGTTATTGATTTAATTGTGCTTTTTAGGTGTTTAATGAAAGAAGAATTTTAATGGAACAAGGAGAGCAATTTCAAGGTGCAGACTTCCACTGCATTTATCTTGGTATTTCAACCACAATTCTCTTCACAAAACTCCAAATGAGATAATTCTTGGACCATTCAAGAGTTCAGGGAAAAAGCTACAACTTTCATGTTTACCACTTCACCTAGTTTGACCTAGAAGCAATTACGATTTCTGCTAATTAATGGGTTAAGACAGCGGCCCACGTAGTCTAATGAAGAAATCTTGATTGGAATTGACTTCTTTCTTAACCCAACTTAACCTAACTTCAAAGCCCTATAAATACAACCTTTTAGAGGACTTTTAAAAGGAGAGAATGAAGACACTAGATTGACAACTGAGATTAAAGCCACAAAATCATTAAAAGAAAAGTATCATTGGAGCTTAAAAGAAATTGAAGAATTCAAGAAGATTTAGAGATCAAGAGTTTCACTTTTAGAGTTTCTTTATTCTTTATGTTTCTTGGTTTAGTTTCAATGTTTAAACTTTATTTGATGATGATGTGTGACTTGATAGGAAACTAATTTATTTATCTAGGATTATGATTGAACTAAATACGTAGTTTGATTTATTTATCTCTCTTTTACTTATGTTTGATGGATTTAAGTTGTTTATTTTATACTATTCTTAATGCTTCCAATTGCTTGATCACCAATTAGATTGAATTGGAAACCTAAGTTAAACATTAACGAAGGAGATTTAGGTAGACCTAGAATAGAATAGCGTATGATCGAATACATTTAGTTGATTAAGTGATTTGATTTGCATATAGGGTAGATATACACCTATAAGCCATTTGTAGCCAAAATCAGAGCACAAACTTAATGAATCTTTCTTCAATTTAATTTGCATAGACATATAGTAAGTTAATTGGGAGAGATATTTTTATAAGAAACTCAACAGAAACTTATAAATAAGTTAGGACTCTAGGCTAACAATTTAATCCATTAAACTAAGTTAAGAGAGAGATATAATAATAAAAAGAAGTATTGAGGGATATTATAATCTTAGGTCTGGTAGTCACTCGAATTTAATAAAATAATTTTACTAATAGATTTTATATTAGTTTTAGTTATTAGTTTGAATTTTTTTCTTTTTAGTAATTAGGTTGTTTGGATAAGATTAGGGTGTTATAATTTTAGTAGTTAGTAATTAGGAATTAAGTCAATTCTCCGTGGGAATGAATTTTACTCTCTATTATATTACTTGTTAACGATACATGCACTTGCGTAAGAAATCGACAAGTTTTTAGTGCTGTTGCGGGGGAGTTGACTTTGAGTTCTTTCTTGTTAATATTAATACTAAGCATTCTTAATTTTAATCCAAACCTTTTTTTTCTTTAATTTTCTAGGTACTTTTGGTCATTGTATGCAAAGAGCTCAAAATTTGAAAATTGTTCCTTTTGTTCCAAAAATCGAAAAGACTTTTCGAAGACTGTGAAGGAAAAAAAAAATTTCTACTCCAAGTAAAACAATGACGAATCAATAAAAGGAAAAGACCAAGCCTTTGAGAGATTATGCTATCCCATGAGCACAAAATCTCCACTCTAGTATTCAAAGACCTCTTATTCAAGCCAACGACTTTGAAATTAAGCCATCAATTGTTCAGATGATTCAGATTGCTGTTCAGTTTGAGGGTTTGTCTAATGATGATCTAAATGCTCATATTGTAAATTTTCTAAAAATTTGCAATACATTCAAGGCTAATGGTGTTACTAATGATGCCATAAGATTGAGGCTTTTCCTTTTTTCATTGAGAGATAAAGCAAATAGTTGGTTAAATTTGCTTCCTGCTGGTTCCATTAATACTTGGGATGATTTGGCTCAAAAATTCTTTCCACCTGATAAGTCAACAAAGATGTGGAATGATATCACTTCTTTCATTCAATTTGATTCTGAATCACTATATGAGGCTTGGGAGTGGTACAAGAATTTGATAAAAAAGTGTCCTCACCATGGATTACCTAAATGGTTGCAAGTTCAGACTTTTTATGATAGTTTGCTGGGACCTTTAAAACTACCATTGATGTTGTCGCTAGAGGTGCACTCATGAGTAAATCCATTAGTGAAGCTTATGGTTTGTTTGAAGAGATAGCTTCCAATAATTATCAATGGCCATCTGAAAGATTGGGTACAAGAAACATTGCTAGAATTCATGAATTAGAAGTGATAAATACTATTTTTACACAATTGGCTTCTCTCACAAAGAAAATAGATAAACTGAGTGTTTAGTGTCAAAACTCCTTTATGACGTGTGAATTTTGTGGGGAAAGACATTCCAATGACAATTATCCCCTTTATTCTAAGTCTTGTCAATTTGTTAGAAATAGGCAACAGAACAATCCCTATTCCAACACTTATAATCCTAGTTAGAGGAATCATCCTAATTTCTCATGGAATAATAACCAAGGGTTTTCATCAGCATCTAAGTCAAACTTTTGTCCTAGAATTTCATCTAGAGCCCCCATGCCAGAGAAAAAGCCTTCAATGGAGGATATGTTCACGCAATTCATGACAAAGACTAATGCATTCATAACAAAGACTGATGCATTTATGACAAGGATTGATGCCTCCATTTAAAATCGAGCAGCTTTAATTAGAAATCTTGAGACACAAATAGGCCAACTTGCCAGTGCTTTACATACTAGACCTTATGGTACCTTATCGAGTAATACTGAACCTAACCTAAGAAGAGAAAGTAAGTACCATGGTATGGCAATCACTCTCTGCAATGGAAAAAAGGTAAGTAAAGAGGTAAGTAATAAAGTTTTAAATTTTGAGATTTCAATTCAATCTAAAGAGAAAGAAATTGAAAAAGAAATTATGGTTGAAAAAATCTGTTAAAAATTCAAAAGAAAAATCACAATTAAAATCTGCTCACACATCTCCACCACCTTTTCCTCAATGTTTTCAAAAGCAAAAACTTGACAAACAATTCAAGAGATTTCTTGAGGTATTTAAAAAGTTGCACATCAATATTCCTTTTGTTGAAGCTTTAGAACAAATGTCAAGTTATCTTAAATTCTTAAAAGACATCTTGATCGAAAAGAGGAAATTGGAAGATTTTGAGACAATTGCACTTAATGAGGAGTGCAGTGCTATAATCCAGAATAAGCTCCCACTAAAGCTTAAGAATCCAAGGAGTTTTTCTATTCCTTGCACTATTTGTAGTTTTAAAATTTCTGAAGTTTTGTGTGATTTGGGTGCTAGTGTTTCAAAAATGCCTTTGTCTATTGCTAGAAAACTTGGATTTAAAGAGATACAACCTACCACAGTTACCTTGCAATTAGCAAACAAAACAATCAGGCACCCAATTAGGATTATAGAAGATGTTTTGCCTAAAGTTGGGCACCTACACATTCCGGTGGACTTCGTTGTGCTGGAAATTGAAGATGATATTGAAATTCCTCTTATTATGGGAAGACCATTTGATAACTCTATAATATAAAATTATTTGGGCTTAATTTTGATAATAATTTAGCTTAGTTCTTATAGTAATGCATAGAAATTAGTAGATTTTATTAAATTATTTTAAATTTGTTATTTTGGATTAGTCAATCTAATCTTAGATAATTTTATGCTTAATTTGGTGTATATGTGGTTAAAATGGGTTGTTATTGATTTATTTGTGATATTGTAGGTATTTAATGAAAGAAGAATTTTAATGAAAGAAAGAGAGCAATTTCAAGGTGCAAACTTCCACTGCACATATTTTGGTTTTTTATATATAACTCTCTCTCTCTACAAAGCTCCAAATGAAGCAATTCTTAGACCATTGGAAAGATAAGAGAAAAATATTCAACTTTTATGTTTACCACTTTACTCAGTTCAACCTAAAAGATGATCAAAAATCTTATTGAAGTTGACACACTGTAGCAGTCTTAGAGCAATTACGATTTCTGTTAATTAATTGGGCAAGGTTGTGACCCACATAGTCTGAAGAGGAAATCTCAGTTGAAATTGACTTCTTCCTTCACCCAACTTGGCCTAACTTCAAAGCTCTATAAAAACAACCTTTTGAAAGAGAAAAAAGAGAGGAACAAAAACACCAGATTAACAGTTGAGAGTTAAGCCACAAAGTCATTGAAGCTGATAATAAATTGAAGTATTCAAGGAGATTTGGAGATCAAGAATACAATTCTTGGGTTTTTCTATCTTTTTGTTATTTTTTTATTTTTTTTAGTTTGATTTGAATGTTTAAATTTTATTCAATGATGATGTGTGACTTGATGGGAAACTAAATTGTTAATCTAAGATTATGATTGAACTCAATATGTAATCTGAATTATTTATCTCTCTTTTACTTATGTTTGATAGATTGAAGTTGTTTATTTTATTATGTTCTTACTGCTTCTAGTTGACTGCCCACCAAT
The DNA here is from genome assembly GCF_000208745.1 of Theobroma cacao. NCBI lineage: Eukaryota > Viridiplantae > Streptophyta > Magnoliopsida > Malvales > Malvaceae > Theobroma > Theobroma cacao. The sequence continues at coordinate 14,902,036 of NC_030858.1, read as the reverse complement.
CAAATTGAATTAGAAACCTAGGTTAAACTTTAACAAAAGAGATTTAAGTAGACCTAGAATAAAATAGTGTATGATCAAATACAGTTAGTTGATTAGGTGATTTGATTTGCATATAGGGTAAATGAACACTTATAAGCCATACGTAATCAAAATTAGAGCACAAACTTAATGAATCTTTCTTCAATATAATTTACGTAGACATATAGTAAATTAACTAAGGAAGGTATGTTTATAAGAAACTCGACAGAGACTTGTAAATAATTTAGGACTCTAAGTTAGCAACTTAATCCATTAAACTGAATTAAGAGAGAGAGAGAGAGAGACAATATTCAGATGAAGTATTGAGGGATATCATAATCTTAAGTCTAGTAATTACTAGAAGTTAATAATTCTGTTGATACATTAGTTTTAGTTTTTAGTTTATTAGTTTTGAATTTTAATTTTAATTGTTTAGATAAAATTAGGGTGTGTTAATTTTAGTAGTTAACAATAAAGGATTAACTTAATTCTTTGAGGGATCGACACTCTACTCATCTTTATATTATCTTTCCGATACGTACACTTGTGTGGGTAGAAAATTGAACAACACCATTCTTAGCTACAATTAGAGCAATTATTGATGTGAAGAATGGCAAAATAACTTCCAGAGTTAGAGAGAAGGAAGTGGCGTTTAATTTGTTCAATGCAACTCAGTATCCTTATACAGATAGTTACTATAAAGTAGATTTTATTAATGAGGGTAAAGGTAAGTCTAGTCCACCACCTTCAATGAAGCAGGAGCCAACTCTTGAGACAAAACCACTCCCACTTTCCGGTCATCTTGATTTTGTGGTTGGACAACAAGTATATTTTCTGATTCACGACTTTATCTTTTGCCATGGAATCTTAAACCATATTGGGGGAAAACTGTCAAGGTGGCAAAGATTCATCCCTATGATGTTGAAATTTATAGTGGGCTAACCAGAGCAATCAAGGTCAATAAAGAAAGTCTCAAACCTTAAAAAGTAGTGCAAAAAGGGGTGTCATAGTCAAGCTAGTGACAATAAAGAAGCGCTTCTTGGGAGGCAACCCAAGCACTCTAACTTACTTTATTTTCTTTTCTTTTAATTATTTTTGTTTATTCAATTATTAAATTATTAACACTTTTTTTATTTTTCAGGTACATTTTAAAAAAAATTCACTAAAAAAATCCAAAAAAAATATAAAATAATAATAATAATAGTATATTAAAAAGGGTAGGCCACGACTCAAAGGGAAACCCAACATGGGTCGCGACGCTAGCGGCTTTCAGGAACGAGGGCCACTGCTCCCACTAGGGGTAAGCCATATCCCGGTGTTCAGTGGGCTACCAACAATGGGCAGCCCACAGTTAAAAAAAAAAATTGGGCCTGCGGCCTAACGGCTTGTTGGAGCACGAGCAGCCATTCCCCTGATGTGGGCAGCCCACTACACAAATAAAACCCTTTTCCTTTATTTGGGCTGCCATAACAAGGAAGCCATCACCTTCCAATATAAAACCCCCTTTCTCACTCCAGCTCCGTCCCATTTTTTTTTATGCAAATTTTTAGACTTTTCTATCTTTTCTGCTACTTATTACTCTTTGTCTCTCTTTTACTCTTTCACTCACCATTATTCCCCTTTCATCTTTATTCCTCCGTACCCATTACCCATATTTATTTTCAACACTTTTGCTCAAGATTTCCACTAAGTTTCAAGTTTCTTTTATTTATTTATTTTTATTATTTTATTATTTTCTTTTTATTTTTTATTTTTAAGAAATATTGTTAACTTGTTTCACATTATTTATTTTGTTGAGAAATTGTGTTTGGTGTTGATGATTTTTAAGCCATTGTGCTTAATTATTTTTTACTATGGTAGATTTTTTAGATTTGAGCTCTATAATTCTAAGGTAACTTGAAATTGGGACTACGAAAAAATTGAGAATGGCACCCAACCGAGTAAGACAAAATTCCAATGGTTCGTTTGATAAGATCCAATGCAATCAACATATGGACCACATGTTTCAAACCTATGATGCATTTATGGGAATGGACATGTCTACTCTTCCACTGTCACCTAATCCCCCTAAGGGTGCCAATGAGGCAGAGGACAATGATGCAGAGGATGATGGTGACGAGGAGGAGGATTAGAGCTTCTCCAAATTCATCCAACAATCAGGAAAGTATTATTTACCTTTCCTTTATTTTTTCTAATATTAAGGACAATGTTTAGTTTAAATTTGGGGGGGTGAATTTATTTTTCTGGTGGTAAATATTCTGTGGAAGTTTTAGATTTATTTTTATTTACATGAGTATTTAGATTTATAAATAATTTAGGGTTAGTTGATAAATGAATTTATTACTTGTTCAAATTTTAGGAATCTAGAGTAAAGTTGTGCCATTATTCGATGATTTCCTTATCCAATAATGATAACTAGTTGTCTTGAATTCTAGCTTTTGGTGAATAAAGTTTTTGTTTGGATTCATCTTAAATTCTTTTGTTAAGTATCATTGTTAAAATGTGATTCCACAATTTTGAGCACTTTATCTTTTGCTTTGAATTGTTGTGAATATCTAGAGAAAGTTTATATTGATTTGAATTTTAGATTATGTAATGAATTCTAGAATTTACTTGATTCTGTCTCAAGGTAAAATCTTAGGCAATACTTAGTTAGGGAGATGATTTAGGTAATCTTTGGATAGTTTGAGCCTAAAAAGCCAACCTTGTTAAATTTTTATTCCTGGTATACCCCGTTGAGCCTAATTTCCCGTTTCTTTGTTTAACTACATAATAATTGACCTAATCTTAAAATAAAATTTCGATTTTGCAATCCTCACTCCTAAGCATGTATATTGTTTTAGGAAATATAGATTGAGCTAAATGTTGAAAAAAGTGAAAAGGTGATGTTGATGTGAAAATAAAAAAAGAAAAAAAGTTCAAAATATTAAAAGCCACCCCACTACCTACAACATAAAAAAAAAAAAGTTTGGGGGTGTGAAATTGTGAAATTGTAAGTTAGAAAAAAATGTGAACAAAAGAAAAATTCAAATGTGGAAGAAAAGGGTGTGTGTGGAGAAGCAAAATAAAGCTCTATATATAAGTCCTCGAATAATTATGTGCTTTGGGTGATTTGAGCCACATTATATTCTTTATCCTACCCAAACCCTAGCCATACATTACAAGCTTTATAAAGTCTTATTGATCCCTAGCTTGATGTTAGTCTATATTAGTAGAGAGAGAGATGAAAAGTAAACTTGTCAAACCCTGTTCTATAAAATAATTACGACGTCATTTACATGCTCAATAGAATGTTTGCATATTTAGGAAGTTCAAGAAATCGTTAAAAGACGATATTGCCCCTAATGGTACCATTAAGTCGATTAAGCCTCAAACTAGTTCAAATAGGAATTTTAAGGTGAAATTAAGAGTTTCACAATCCAGGAATGATTTAAAATAGTGATTTGGAGTTCGAGGATCAATTTGGAGTCAAACCGAAATTTTCACTATCTAGGGGTAAAATGGTCATTTGCTACCTGGGGATAAAATGAAAATTTTACAAAAGCTTTTTTTGACCCCATTTGACTTATTGGAGTATGATTTGAGTAATTGAAGTATGATTTGAGGTTTATAAGTGAAAAATTTTAATTTCGGTATAATTTGGAGTATAGGAATGAAATGGTAATTTTGCCACCTCGAGGGCAAATCGGTAAATTTTGACCCTAATATTTGTCCAGACCAAGGGATTTTATTCATCATGGAAATGGATAAACATAAGAAATGTGTGGTAGAGAATTTAAGAATTAAAAATCAAATATTTAAAATTTAGACCAATGGAAACATGCCATGTGTCAAGCTTAGGATATTTTATTATTTAACTTAAAAATCAGCATAAATCAACCCATTATCTCTCCAAATATTCAGCCAAGCAAGGAAGAGAGGGAAAGAAAGGAAGAACAAACCCTAGGTGAAGAATTTCAAGAGAAAAGTGTGGGAAATTCAAGGAAACAAGTGACAAAAGGTAAAATTTCTTGATTTTGACTTGTGATCTACCTTTCCCATGCATTTCTCCTTATTTT
>NC_030858.1:14891357-14896874 GCF_000208745.1 Theobroma cacao | reverse complement strand
ATAATTTTCTCCCATTGAAACCCATTATGCTGAATTTTCTAGGGGAATATTGGCTGCTGATCTTGATGTTTATTTGAGGAATTATGATGAATAATGATGAATTATGAGCCTAGAAAAATAGTGGGAATTTTCGGAGTAAAAATACAAATTTTTACCCACTAGGGGTATTTTCGTAATTTGCTATCGAGACTGATAATTTGCACCACACTGAGGGACATTAAGTCAATTTGGGTGCAATTGAGGTATAGAAAATGAAAAAAATTAATTTGGAGTTTAAACGGACACGTATATCGATTTATCGAGTAAAAGACCGAAATAGGCTAACACCGCATTTAGGCAAAAATTTAGACATTTTTGCATTCCATATCAAGCATTAGTAGTCTAAATTAGTTTAATTTCAATTTAGTACCAATGTGGTGAATTTCTCAATTTTGTACTGTGTCAAGGTGGTGAGTCCTCTGATAAAGGTAAGGGAATTGCACTCGAAGACCAGTAGTCTGAGTATTTTGAAAATCCCCACTCTAGACACGGTGAGTAACCTTACTATCATTTTAATTATCTAAAGTATGTTTTTATTCGGTTTTGGTGAATTTTATGAAAATGAGTTCAAATGGTAATTTTCTATGTTTTGTAAACAAAATGAGTTTAAATGAAAATATTTTATAAATTGTTTTGAAACGAAATAACGATTTTGAAAATAGAGTAATTGGAGACCACTGATATGTTGTAAATTTAAAATTGAATTAATAGCTTATGTTATTATATTGGCATGACTGGTTGGGCTGTGTTTCTTATGAATTGTATGAATTGCTTTATTTTATTTTACCCTTGCAGGCTGGGTAGTAATATATTAGCCCTATCATGCCGTTAAAATTTTATTGTATGGTGGGTTGGACCTGCTGCAGTGGGCTGGATTCTGTGGATTAGCCTGTTAGAGGGGCACAGAATCCTGTTATATTTTTACCTCGGTTAGAGAGGCGAGTAGGGTAACTCCCGAGGTATAACTTTTAGAGTTCACTTCACGCCAAACCACCACGTGAAGGGGAACTCGACCAACGCCAAGGAATAGCTATGTTTTCAAAATAAAAACACGACTTTCTAATAGCCTTGGCGGACTCAGTTGAGATAGCCCTCGGCCAAGGTATCCCAGATAACTGAGTATGATAATAATTTTTGGCATGAGCCAAGCTTTTTAAGAAATTCGTAAGCCATATTGATTACTTGCTTTAAATAAATTGATTTCATTTGGTTGAAATAAGTTGAAAGATGATAAATTACAGTTTAATGAAATGTTTTAATAGTCTCCTTTTACTCGACTTTAGATATTTTGAGTGATGTTTGTTCACTCACTGGGATTTTATAATCTCACCACCCTCATTTACACCCATTTCAGGTTCAGAATAGATTGTAGATAACTGATATCGACGAGGATTACAGTTGAACTTGCCACATCCAAAGACTGTAAGTTCATTTCTTTTGATACTTTTGGTCATTCGTGGGCCCACGTGTCACTGTAAATTAAATTCTATACTTTGGTTATCTGTGTTACAGTATGTAAGAATTTATTTTGCTTTTACGCTATAAAAATTATTCATGCAGTGTTCTTAAAATATCTTTTTATGTGAAAATTGAATATTTTATTTAATATTTTTATTTTATTATAACAGTCATAATTCCATTTTAAACGAATGTTTTAGACATCCAAATTATTTTTGATTATGAAATATGTGTTTTCCACTTACATACTATATTTTTAGATGATTTTGAGATTTTTGAGATAAATGACCAAAATACCCTTGTGAGATGGAAATTATTATTTTATTTGTTTAAGTTGGAAACAGTTTAAAATCTTTTAGAATGTGGTATTTGGAAACAATTACCCACAGGGGAAATGAGAGGCTGATATTAAAGCCTTTCGGGGTTTCGATTGACATTCCGGGTAATGAATGTCGATCGAGACGTCGCGGCGGTTGTCACGGGCTCGATGGGAGTTCCGGGTCGTGACAAAATGGGTAAGGAGAGAGAAAGATGTTGGACTGATTTGATTTTCAGATATGTTAGTGTTTTTAGTTAGTTTAGCATATTTAGAAGCAAAACAACAAGAAAGGAATCCATTTTCCCCATGAATCTTCATGGCTGAATCTTCCTTAATGTGTGTGGGTGATGGATTGTTATTATTTCAAGAGAAATGGCTTAGAAAATGATGAATAATGGTGAGAAAATTAAGTAGGAAAAATCACGGTGTTAGTGCACTGTAATGGCCGAATTTTTCCATGAAGAAATGGGAAGGTTTTGATGCAAAAATTGGTATTATTTGAATAATGTTTGGTGAATTGAGGTATTAGAAATGAAATGGAGCAATTTGGAGCTAAATCGAATACAATTGTCATTTAATTGGGTAATATGCCAAATTAGGTCAGCATCGCATTTAAACGGTAGTTGGATAAGTTGCATATCATATCATGCATATACACCAAGCTTGAATTGATTTTATAATGGTCAACATTGATGTGGTGAATTATGTATTGTACATTGTGGATAGGTGGTGAGTAAAGTATACTGGTAAAAGTATAGAGATTGTGCTTGAAGACTGGGATTAGGAGTACATCGACTCCTAGAACTGTGAGTAAACTTATTATCATCTTAATTATCTAAAGTAGTTTTATACAATTGTGTGATTTTAAAGAAAATGGGTTTAAATAGTAAATTGCTATGTTTTAGGAGAAATTGTGATTTTATAAAATGATTTTATAAATTTTCCAAAAAATTGAATATTGGTTTTGAAAATAAAGTAATTGGAGATTGTCTGCTTGTGTTATAAATTGTGTTTTAAATTATATGGCCTATAGCAATATGTGAGTATGAATGGCAAAGTTGGTATTTGTATCAAAATTATATATACTATGTATTCAGCCTTGAGAGACTAGGTTGCGATAAATTGCCATGTCATGCAGATAAAGATTTTATAAATCATGTAGTAGATAAAATAATCCATAGTCACTGCAGTGGTGGGGGTTTCCGTGGATTGCCTATGAAAGGGGCACGGTAACCTAATTATATATTTACCTCCGGGGGGAGATGTTGGATGAAGTATCTCCTGAGGTAAAGATTTGAATGCACTTCACGTGGACCACCGCATGAGAGTGAGACTCAGCCAACGCCAAGGAACGGCTGTGTGTCAGATGCGAAAACATGTTTATGGGTATGAGACATTTAACAGCCTTGGCAATTTCAGTAGAATACCTTGACGAAGGTACCCGCGAGAACGATTTTGGCAGGAGTCAAGTTTTGTGAGATATATAAGCCATGTTGATTAATTGAGTAAACTGAATATTCATGTTATGAAACATATATTGGAAAAGAATATTTTAATTCGTCTCCATTTACTCGCCTTTAGATAGTTTAGATGGTGTCTGTTTACTTACTGAGATTTTATAATCTCACCACCCTTCTTTCCTCACATTTCAAGCTCGGGGAATTTCATAGTTAGCTGACTTTGACAAGGACCTTCATTGGGACTTGAATAGGTAAAAGTTGTAGGTTTTTAGCTTTAGATGCAATTTGGTTAGATGTGGGCCCACGTGTCACTATAAAAGTAATTTTATGCTTTGGTTATTTGCTTTATAGTAAATATGAATATAATTAACTTTTACGCTATAAAAATTATTTACCGATAGCTTTATAAAAATTATTTTACAAGAAAATAGTTTATTTTATTGAATATTTTATTATATTCAAATGGTCAGATTTTCACTTCAAATGAACGTTTTAGATACTTAATTTGTTTTTAAAAAACTAAATATATATTTTCTGCTTACCTACTACATTTTTAGCAAGTTTTGAGATTTTTGACGAAAAATGACGAAAATGCCCCTATGAACCAGAATACAATATGTTATGTTCTGATTTGAAAATGACTCGTAATCCTTCGAATTACAATATTTGATAACTATTGCTCACCGGGGAAGTGCGAAAGCTTATACAAGAGCCTTCCGAGGTTTCGATCAGCATTCGAGGTGAAGAATGTTTGTCGAAGCTTCGCGGCGGTTGTGACGGGTTCGATAAGAGTTTCGGATCATGATAATTAAAGTGGTATCAGAGCATGGTTTAAAGATTAGATATTTTGGTTTTAAAGCTTTATATTTTAAAACTTTTGGTTTTAAAGTTATTTTAAAAATTTACAATATTAGCGTGGCCCCACGTTAAGTTAAATTAAGTCGAATAGAATGCATGAGTCTGCATATAGAGATCTGTTTGTTTTCAGGGTGTATAAGAGATTAAGTGATTGTCGTTAGACATTCTCCCCCAGGCTGTGGGAGCAATGTAAGTAAATGACAAGAGAAGAAAAAGGGAAAACTTGAAACGGACTCGAAAAAGGATCAAGTTGATAATGATCCTAAAGATGTTTAGTGCCTTGTTGAAGCTTGTAATATTGTAATCCTAGGCAGATGTAGTATAAGAAGGATAATAATCCCCTGTATAAAAAGCTTAAGAGTTTATTTTTGTCTTGTATAATATAAATGGATGATGGAGTAATTGTTTAAATGACAGAAGGAGTATAAAAATCTTTTAGTATGACAAAGGTAGATTAGTAATATAAGTATTGAGGATGAATAATTATCTTAGTGGCAAGATTGATTATTTTAAATAAGTACTGAAGGTTGAAATAGGAAGCCATTAAAGGTTCCAACAATTATTAGATTTAATAACAATTAAACCTTGCAGTACTATGAATTGATCACCAGTTAACGGGGTTAAGTCAAGGATTATAAATTTGAGTATGGAGGGAATTAAAAGGTGATACCGTAAAATTTTAAGATGAGAAATATAATCGGTTACGACTATGAGAATAGTGGGATACTATAAATAATGAATCATTAGGCGTATGATGAAGTTGTGATCTATTGAACCATATGGGAAGACTGTCCTAAGGTGAGACATAAGACATGAGGATTTTTGGAGATGCTTATAGAGGGAGATATAAATTGTAAAGTATGTTTTTCCCCACAAGTTTTAATTTATTCGAGAAATTATCATGGTAAAGATATATGAATATTGGTAGTGAAATATGCCTTAAAGGATAACTGTGGCATATCACATAGATAATATAGATATGTTGGGGTCAGTATCCCGATCATGCATCTGTGATAGAAAATTACTTTGCTAATTGTAGTATAGACTCACAAAGGAGTCAAGCCGTTGAGAACGACTAAGGTAATAACTCCAAAATTAAAAGATTTGTTTTAATTAAGTAAAATTACAACGGCTACATTGAAATAAATTACCTTGTAGAGTATTAAGATCAATAATGTATTGATCAAAGTCAAATCTTAAGAAATAAAGAGGATGAGAGATTAATGAGAAGGGACATCAATGTTAAGTAACGAATTTGTGAATAAAGGATTACGATGGTGGCATAGAAAATGAGTACTATAAAGGATTACTATGAGGATTTATAATTCTTGTATTAACTCAGTTGAATGAAAAGTGATTAAATGAAGCAACTCTTGTGGTAAA
>NC_030858.1:14702787-14890494 GCF_000208745.1 Theobroma cacao | reverse complement strand
TATTTAAAATTTAGACCAATGGAAACATGCCATGTGTCAAGCTTAGGATATTTTATTATTTAACTTAAAAATCAGCATAAATCAACCCATTATCTCTCCAAATATTCAGCCAAGCAAGGAAGAGAGGGAAAGAAAGGAAGAACAAACCCTAGGTGAAGAATTTCAAGAGAAAAGTGTGGGAAATTCAAGGAAACAAGTGACAAAAGGTAAAATTTCTTGATTTTGACTTGTGATCTACCTTTCCCATGCATTTCTCTTTATTTTCCATGATTAAATTACATGTTTTCATGATGAATTCATGGCTAGTCAAAATGGGTAAGGAGAGAAAAAGATGTTGGATTGATTTGATTTTAAGATATGTTAGTGTTTTTAGTTAGTTTAGCATATTTAGAAACAAAACAACAAGAAAGAAATTCATTTTCCCCATGAATCTTCATGGCCGAATCTTCCTTGATGTGTGTGGGTGATGGATTGTTATTATTTCAAGAGAAATGGCTTAGAAAATGATGAATAATGGTGAGAAAATTAAGTAGGAAAAATCACGGTGTTAGTGCACTGTAATGGCCGAATTTTTCCATGAAGAAATGGGAAGGTTTTGATGCGAAAATTGGTGCTATTTGAATAATGTTTGGTGAATTGAGGTATTAGAAATGAAATGGAGCAATTTGGAATCAAATCGGATACAATTGTCATTTAATCGGATAATAGGCCAAATTAGGTCAACATCGCATTTAAGCGGTAGTCGGATAAGTTGCATATCATATCATACATATACACCGAGCCTGAATTGATTTTATAATGGTCAAGCATTGATGTGGTGAATTATGTATTGTACATTGTGGATAGGTGGTGAGTAAAGCATACTAGTAAAAGTACAGAGATTGTGCTTGAAGACTGGGATTAGGAGTACATCGACTCCTAGAACTGTGAGTAAACTTATTATCGTCTTAATTATCTAAAGTAGTTTTATACAATTGTGTGATTTTTAAAAAATGGGTTTAAATAGTAAATTGCTATGTTTTAGGAAAAAATTGTGATTTTATAAAATGATTTTATAAATTTTTTGGAAAATTGAATACTGGTTTTGAAAATAGAGTAATTGGAGATTGTCTGCTTGTGTTATAAATTGTGTTTTAAATTATATGACCTATAGCAATATGTGAGAATGAATGGCAAAGTCGGTATTTGTATCAAAATTATATATACTATATATTCAGCCTTGAGAGGCTAGGTTGCGATAAATTGCCATGTCATGCAGATAAAGATTTTATAAATCAGGTGGTAGATAAAATAATCCATAGTCACTATAGTGGTGGGGGTTTCCGTGGACTGCCTATGAGAGGGGCACGGTAACCCAATTATATATTTACCTCCGGGGGGAGATGTTGGATGAAGTATCTCCTGGGGTAAAGATTTGAGTGCACTTCACGTGGACCACCGCGTGAGAGTGAGACTCAGCCAACGTCAATGAACGACTGTGTGTCAGATGCGAAAACATGTTCATGGGTATGAGACATTTAACAGCCTTGGCGATCTCAGTGGAATACCTTGACGAAGGTACCCGCGAGAACGATTTTGGCAGGAGCCAAGTTTTATGAGATATATAAGCCATGTTGATTAATTGAGTAAACTGAATATTCATGTTATGAAACATATATTGGAAAAAAATATTTTAATTCGTCTCCATTTACTCACCTTTAGATAGTTTAGATTGTGTCTGTTTACTCACTGGGATTTTATAATCTCACCACCCTCCTTTCCTCACATTTCAGGCTCGGGGAATTCCATAGTTAGCTGACTTTGACAAGGACCTTTATTGGGACTTGAATCGGCAAAAGCTATAAGTTTTCAGCTTCCGATACATTTTGGTTAGATGTGAGACCACGTGTCACTGTAAAAGTAATTTTATGCTTTGGTTATTTGTTTTATAGTATATATGAATATAATTAACTTTTACGCTATAAGAATTATTTTTCGATAGCTTTATAAAAATTATTTTACAAGAAAATAGTTTATTTTATTGAATATTTTATTATATTCAAATGGTCAAATTCACTTCAAATGAACATTTTAGATACTTAATTTGTTTTTAAATCACTAAATATATATTTTCTGCTTACCTACTACATTTTTAGCAAGTTTTGAGATTTTTTATGAAAAATGACGAAAATGCCCCTATGAGCCAGAAAACAATATGTTATGTTCTTATTTGAAAATGACTCGTAATCTTTCGAATTACGATATTTGATAACTATTGCTCCCCGTGGAAGTGCGAAAGTTGATACGAGAGCCTTGTGAGGTTTCGATCGGCATTCGAGGTGAAGAATGTCTGTTGAGGCTTCGCGACGGTTGTCACGAGCTCGATAAGAGTTTCGGGTCATGACAAAACCTATGGAATCAAGTACTAATTTAAAATTTGCATTGGTATAAACTCATCCAGATGCCATGATATTCCTATTAAAAGATTTCACACATACACGAATATCATTCAATAATGTGCTGGCATTAAAATTGAATGATGCTTATATTTTTCCTTAGGTTAATAATTGATAGACATACTTTTGAGGAAACCATAGGGAGTCATCAAGTTGGTGCACTTTATCTCTAGTAGCAGTACAAGTAATAGTAGTAGTAGTAACTATATTTATTTTAGCTTTCATTAACTGAATTTGATTTTTGTAAGTTAGTTTTTTGTCTATGTTTTGCTCTAAGACTAGCACTCACCATCAGCAAAACCCATGGCTAGAACTTCTCTCACCTGCAAGGCTACAGACAAAGGGAAAGAGAAGAGATTAGCTAGGGATTCCCCTGCCCTACCACCAAAGAAAAGAAGCAAAATCATTCAAGGTTCTTCAACCAAAACAAAACGGGAAAGTCAGGGGAAAATGACAGCAAAAATAAAAAGGTCTATTGTAACAAGGGTTTTCATCGAGAAAGGTAACACTTCAAACTCTCAATTTAGAAATAAGGCACATGCTTATAGGTTTAAAAAGATAGAAAATGCAACCATCTCATGTGGAAAGTTTTTCGATTGGCCCAATTTTGATGAAATACCTATTATAAAGACTGATTTGCTGAGGTATTTTGATGAGTTAAAATTGAAAAATATAAGCATTTTTGGAGATAAGGCATTTAGTCCAATACTAGTTAAAGAATTTTATTCTAGTATTGCTCTGAATAAGGATGAATTGGTGAATCTAGAAGAATTTGTAAAAGATAGTCTAAATGCTTTTTTGAGTGGAAAAGAATTTCAAATTACTGCCAAAGATTTATGAGAATTTCTAAAAACAGAATTTGAGATAAGAGAATTTAGAGTTCTAGAGAAATATGACCTTTGTCCTTTTTGGGAAACAGTAACTGGTAGAAAAAAGAATTTTCCTTTTAGAAGTTATGTAAGTGACATTAAGAATGCACAGTTGAGGATTTTTCACTACTTCATTGCCTCTACACTTCATGAGAGAGTTAAGTAAGTGCATAAGATCTTTAGTTAATAGAGTCTGCTTTCAATGAGATTCCACTAAATGTAGCTAGATTTATGATTGAAAGAATTAAAGGGATATAATTGGGAGATAAAGCAAACCTACCAAATGGTAATGTCATTTCATCTCTTATTAAGAAAAACGAAATTTGAAGCTTAAGGTTTCAAGCAGATTTGATGAAGAGCAAAGATCAAGGAATTTTCTTGGCTAGTCTATTAAAGATAGGATACAAGCTGGACAAGAAAGAATGTATCAAGTCCATTAGAGGCACCCTAATCCCCAAGACACAGAAACTTTCTCCACACCTCACTCAAGAGTAGTCAACCCCCCTTTCAAAGTGAAATGATGCTCAATCTTTTAATGAGAATTGATAGGAAGTTGATTGAACAAATTGAAAAGATGGTTAAAATTTAGGAAAAACTCATGAAGACCTCATTCTCAAAGAAAAAGGAACTAAACCCCTACTTTTGACAATCATGTTATAACCGCAAGTGCCTCAAGTGAAAAAATTACCACAGAGCAATTTGACATTCATGCATCTGACCATAAAGATGAAACTGTTAAAAAAAAGCTGAAAATGAGAACAAAGATCAAAATCATGAAGTCTTAGAGAAAAACCAACTAAAGGGATTAAGAAGGAAAAATAGAGTGAAAAGTGACAGAAAAAAATGATCAAGAAAAAGAAATAGAGAAAGAAACAAAAGGTCAAAAACCAAATCTAAATAAAGGAGATCAACAACTACAAAAGCAAATGAAAAATCTCCTGAAGAATTTGAAGGCATACTGCTATCAGATTTCATTGTTGAAATGTTTAAAGAAGACACAGTTGACCAAGCTAAAGGAAAAGAGAAGAAAGAACAAGAAGCTCAGTCAAAACAAAAAGAAAATGAAGTGATCACTCCCTAACAAATTTAGAACAAAGAGAAGGTAGAAATCACTAGTTCAATTTCTGAGAAACCTTTTGGAAAAGGAAGAAAAACAATGGCTACAAAGACCAAAGTCTTCAGAAGAAGAAAATCTGCTAGAATAGCTGAGTCCACTATCAAACCAAACCTCAAACCTGCATCCCCTAAAATCATATCCTCTAGATCTTTTTTATCATTCGACCTTGAATCTCTTCATTCCCATCATGTTGATCTTCTATCTATCCACTTAGAACTGATGAATCATCAGACTTTGATAAGAGGAAATACAAATTCAAGACCCTCTTTTGATTGATGACAAAAATGAGGGAAAAAATGGAAAATTAGGATTAGGTTGAACAATGTTTAATGTTTATGGTTATATGTTGAGCTGAATGCTTATGTTTTGTGCTGCTATGTTAAGTGATAATTGTTTTTTTTTTTTGTGCTGAACTGCTGGTTTAGTTGAACAATATGTTAAGGGATATTTTTGTTGAATGTTCATCTCTATGATCTTATGTTGAATGGTTATATCTATACATTAAATTGGCAAGAAAATTTTGAGTTCTTTATTATTTTCTATGCACATATTAAAGGGGAGCATATACCTAAGGGGTGCAATCCTTAAATCTACACATAGAATTTATTGCCTTAAAGACATTACACTCTTAATCTATGAGTGTTTTATTATGATCAAAAAAGGGAGAGAATGTTGACTCCATATGTTTTTTATGATAACAAAACATTCCTTATTCATTAATATCTAACTTCATTATTTAAGTGTGCAGGATATAGATTATTTTCTCTAAAAAATTTGTTAATTAAAAGAAAGTCAAGAAGCTCGCTAAATTTGACAATAGGTCAATCAATTAAAGAAAGAAAGAAGAAAGTGATTAGTGAGGATAGAAAACTATCAACTTATTGACATGAAGCCTTAACTAGTTAAAGCATAACAAGGCGCTGGATAAAAACAAGGCAGAAAAGCCTTAATCAGTTAGCACTAAGTTTAACTAATTAAGGAGGTAATAGAAGTTGAAAACAGAGGCATGTTAATCGATTAAGGAATGGGATTAATCGATTAGATCACAAGACTTGAAGTATCTTCAAGGACCAAAATCCAAAGTTGAAATAAAGTTAACCGTTTGAGGAAGCTAAAATAGAAAATTTCAAATTTGATGAATTTTTAATTTGTTAAAGCTAATTTTAATCAGTTAAAGGTGAAGGGAGATAAGCTTCAACTTAAAGGAAGTCCACTGGATAAAGAACTTTGAAAACAGAGAGTTCTTAATCGGTTAGAGAACATTATCTGCTTATTTAAATTTAAATACTAGAGGACAAAATAACATCAGAGTTTTTCCTAATGACTAGACACTATCCTTAATAGCAAAATTTGACTCCCTAAGTGTAAATTGAAGCTCCAACAGTCAAAGAAGCAAAAGAGAAGCTAGCAAGATCACATATTGAGCAAAAAGCCTAAAAACCCACTCTTACACTACTATTTTTCATTCTTATTTTTGTAAAAGTGTTTGAGCTTGTTTGTATTCATCTTAGATCAATAAGGATGATCAAATGTACTTCTTTTTCTTCTTTTTTCTTGGTTAATTAGAGTGTGGGAAGCACTTTAAAGGTATTTATAAGAGATTAAAGCTTTAGTTGTAAGCTTATATTGTAAAAGCTTGGTAGAAGTTGCTAATTCTACTGGTATAGTGAAGTTGGGTTGAAAATCCCTGATTGAGAGATTAAGGTAGTAGATGTAGGTCAAAAGGACCAAACCACTATAAATTCTTGTGTATTGTCCATTTCTATTTACCTTTTCTGTACTTTGGTGTCTTTTAACCTTAGCAAGTTTGAATCTTTCCCTTTATCTTACAAAGAGTTTTAAGCATAAGAGCTGACTTCAAAACAATTTTTAGAAGTGTTATTCACCCCTTTTAGCACTCCTTAGGGACCAACAAGTTTTATATACACTTTTCTGTCTACTTTGAATTTGATTAGTTCTCAATTTCAACAAATTGAAAGGAAAAAATTATGGGAAAAAAGAAAATGTGAATTAGAAAAGAAATTAGATGAACAACCCCTCGTAATTGTACATATAAAGACAAACAACACCATAAGCATTACCTCTATTATGTGATTACATAGTTTAAGTAACATTACAATGAAAATAGTGAAAAACATATCTGCAAGCACTAATACAAAATGAAGTTTTTATTAATTAAGAATACATACAAAATTCAAGTGCTTACATTTCTTGACAATGAATTTGCTTTAATTATTGTAGCCTCCTTATATGAACATAAATATAATAGAAATTTTCTAACATACCTTTAATTGCTTTTAAATTTGTTCCAAACTTTTATGTTTTTGAATTTGCCTTCCTAACTTCTACAAATATTAAATCAACTCTATATTTTTTTTTCTAGATGCTACTTACAACTGGAGTTGAAGGAAGATTTAGGATAGATGGAAGTCATAGCATTCAGACTCAGAAACAACTTGGAAGTCATATCTTTAATCAATAGCCAAGTTGTAAAAGAGCTTTTCCCTGAAACTATACCTTAGAAACAACTTACCAGCAACCTTGGAGAACAATCGCCAAACAAGAAAAGAAAAACTAGGTCATTTCAATTCTTTAACCTATAGGTTACAATTGTTCAATTACAATTTCACAAATCATTTGAGTCGCCAAATGCATTTATTGTTCTTTAGTTTCAAAATTAGAACTTGTAAATAAAAGCGTAACCATTTAGTTATTGAATATTGGCATTGTCCATGCATATTTAACTACATTTTTGCAAACTAGTTAATTCATACTATTATTTTTCTATATACAACTAGTATTAAAATTGCATGTTGAATACAATATTCCTACTATGCACATTATTTTATCATAATCTAAAAAAATTTCACAATCTAAAGTCTTTATATATTACTATTAACTTTTGATAACTAACATTTACAATCAAATGAAACACTAACATAAAATCTTCTTCATACAATACAAGTTAACGTTCAAGAAATTAGTGTGAAATATCCCTAAGCCTGCTATAAGCCTTTTGTTCACCTTTTGTTATTTAGCAATTGCAAATCAAAATACTTTCTCCCTTTTGTATGAAAGCAACAACCTTGCACAGATACGGTTAAATATCCATCGCTCAAGTGCAATTCATCCAACTTTTACATATAACAAACTACAAAAAACTTATTGGTAATTGTATAGTAGGAAGCCTTCTCATTTTTGTATGAAGGCAGCAGCACCACCAAAGCTACCAAAATGGCTACAAATACAATACTTATATCTTTTGTAAGAAAATATTTTGTATATCTAAAATGTTCACCAACAATTTTATATGCTGATGAAATTACCACTACATGCGTACTTCTCCAAGTATCTTAAACTAAATTAAAAATATATATTATTTAACGCTTCTGGAACGTAGCGCATGGGTAGCACGTTAGTAACTATATTAAAAGGAAGCCTCGAAGGGCTCTTGGCTCGACACTTGGTATTTTGCATGCGAGGTAGCTGGCATTTTGTATGAATGACACGTGGCTTGTTGAAGATGTTTATGGATTTTTGCTTTCTTGGTGGTGAAAGAGTGGAAGGTGTTTTGGTGTTTTAGTTAATCATGTTGGGTAAGAATAACTATATTAAAAAGAAGCATTTTCAACACCTTTTATGACTATTTAGGTGATTTGGGTGGGTTTTCATTATTTGTGAAGGGTAAATTGAGTTAAATATGAGTATTCATGTGATTTTTGTATTAGGTGTTGTAGGAAAATTTGGGAAAAGGGGGGGCGGGTTTTGGTCTTTTTGGTCTGATTTTCTTTTTATCATTGAGGTTGTTTTGGGTTTTTCATGAAATATTGATGGTATTGTGGTCTATTCATATTTTTTGCTTCTCTCTTAGGTGTTCAATGCTAACTATCTTTTCAATTTCACGCATTTTTGGAATTTTGAAATGGACTGCTGACTTTGGTATTTTGACTTTTGCTTTCTTCTTTATGTTGAGGTTAGTTTTTCCTTTGTATAATAAATGTGCTTGTTTTCATATTTTTAATTTGATATGTCTATCCAATCAATGCTCACCATCCTTGTCGAGTCTTTTCTTCCTGTCAAGGGCAAGAGAGGTAGGCCATTTTTTTTTTATAGAGAGCAACCATTCTAGAAATTTCTCCCCTGCTCACTTCCTTTTGGCTTTCTTCTTCTCCATTTTTGCTCCTCTTTTTATTTTCTACTTTCACTTTCTTCTTCTATTTATTTCTCCCTTTTTTATCATTTTTTATTTTTGGCTTTCTTATTTCTTATTTCCTTTTCATTCTACTATCTTTTTCTACTTTGACTTTCTTCTTCTAATCTCCCCTGTTTCTAGAATGAACGATATTTATCTTTCAAATGATTTTTTTTCAAAGGCTTATTAACACATCCTTTTAATGACTTCTTATTTTTGGATAACTACATTATACTTTAATTTTATTGTTAATACTGCTAATTAGTAATTTTTTCATAATATTTGTTTTATTTCTTTAATGGTACTTTTGTTTTTCCTATTATGGTTTTGTAGGAAATTAATTGTCTTTTCAAGTAAGGTTAGTCTTAGATTTTTTTATGTGATTAAATTCATTCTTGAATCATTTGACTTTCTAATTCTTTAAAATGATATTTTATTTGCTTAATTATTGTTATGTTTTCTTTATAGTATGTAGCAAAATGGAATAACAAAGGTTGCTACTAAAATATTTCAACTCCTTAGAATAAATCTTTCATTGGAATAGACTATTCTTTTATTATAGTTTGGTGTGAAAGACGAACAAAAAAAAAACTGAATACAATGTCAATTACTTTATCTATATTTGCAATCATGAAATTTAAAGCCTTTGCTTTTTTATATTGTTTTTGTCTTACAGTGGTTGAATAAGTGTAGATCAACAGTACTATACTCAAAGAATGTTGCCAAAATGATCTCGGTGCAAGTTTATTATCTGCAAGTTGACAATATTATGAGAAAGTTTATTATTTCACTATTTTATACTATTTTGCTTATATGGGATTTTATGCTTTAGACTTGATTGTTGTTTTCATTATTTTGTTATCTGTCATTTTATCATTTAAAAACCATAGTTGTTATTACCAAGAGTTTACTTCTTCTGTTCTTTTGTTGCTTCATTTTGGTGTTACAATGAAGGCTATAAATCATCAATAAGAGTAAGTAGGAGATAACTAATATTTCATAGTTTAAGTATACTTTTTATTTTTTTAACTATTTTTCTTTTATGACTTCTTATATTTGGATTATTGCATTATACTTCAATTTTTTGGTTAATGCTGCTAATTTTTTCTTAATACTTGTTTTAGTTCTTTGCTAATACTTTTGGTTTTCCTAATATGGTTTTGTAGGAAATTAATATATGTACATTTTCTCTTGATAACTATCTTGCTATAATTATGAAATTGTCCAAGTAGAAATGAGATTATTATATATTATACCTTTTTTTTTGGATTTGGAGAAAAGAGATTCGAACTCTGCTCTTTAGGTAGGGGGATCATGTACCAATCAATGAGTCAAATGCTCGGGTGCTCATTATATATTATGCTCTTTTTAAGCACAAATTGAGATAAATTGAATAAATTTTAAATTCTATTATATCTTATGTTTTCTTTAAGAGAACTCTTAAATTGACAATATTATGATTAATTATGGTTTAGAAACTTTTCAATCAAACAAATAAAACTTTATAGTTTATTTCAAATAATATATTGGTGGATTACATTTGTCCATGCATAAAACATTTTTATTTTTTTATAGAGTTATTACTAAATTATGCTATTTTTATGTTCATGAAACATAAAATCATGCTAGCTCAAGTGCATCGCATAGACAACACTCTATTTATCAAAACACATAAATTTTGTATTAATCATGCAACATAACTTTCACAGTAAGTTGTTTTTATTTGTTATTTTTATTTATTTTAATTATTTTTACTTATTTATAATATGCTTTATCATTCATCTTGATATAACGTAAATAGAGTACTTCTTTTGCTAAGCACAAGAAGGTTTGTTCTTTAAAATAATATAAAAAGTAGTTATGGATAACATAATATTATTTTTTAAGTGATATAATATTGTTGAGTTGTTGAAGGTTTAATAACATAATATTATTTGAATGTTATGGATTACATTAACAAAACTATAGTATTTAACATATAAATAAACAATAATTTCTTAGTCAATTTTACTATAATATACATTAGATTTCCTTTTCTATGACTTTTAGCTAAATACTATCCTTTATGTCTAAATTAATTCCATTTTCTTAGCTAAATACTTTCTTCATAGATTGAGTGCAATGTCACCTAAAATCTTACTATTGATTGGTTTTCTAGATATTTCATTGAGCATACAGAAGACCTAAATGGAGCTACTCAATTTACCAAAGCACATGCTAATTTGATGATGCATTTAATAGTATTATTAAAATTTTTAGTATTATAGTGAGTACACGACAATTCCTTATGTCATGTTTGGTATGAAGGCAGAATGAGATAGTAATTATCAAAATTAGAATTAGAGTCATAATAGAATGGTGTGATTAATGATTAATTTGGTTTATTAAAATGCTACTATTATGAAGGTTTGAGAATTTGGGATCAATTTGTTTGGTTGTCTATTTGAATTAGTTATAATAAAGACAAATTTTCTTTCTTTTCACATTTGTCACTGCATGTTTCATTTTCTACTCATTTTTTTAAGATTTTACAAAGTATTTATTTTTATTAATGTGGATCGAATTATTTTTAGGAATGACTCTATACATGTGATCGAAATTTATGTAAGCTTCATTCTTTATATTTAGAAATACTATTGTAAGTTGCTCTATCTTTTTTTTTTAGCATTTGTTTATGTGCTTAAGTTGCTTTGGGGCACTAAAAATGGTTGAATATCCCTTAGTTGGTTCTAACATTTTGTTAGGTGGTTGTTCACTATAGTGTATATATTTTTTATGAAATACTTTACTACTTTATTGATAGTATAGATTATACCTGCATATGTACTATTTCTTATTTACTATAATAGTTTTTTGGGAATTTAACAAACTTATAAGAAATCAGTTTGACTATATTGAAGATTTGGTGCTATGATTGAATAATTTCTTATTCTTATTTATTTAATTGCTTTAACTATCAATAAATTTATTTATCAATATCCTTTCAATACCTGTATAGCATTTTAATTAAATTTGTCTTCCTTACCACTTTGACGTTTATATTTTTTATTTATGGTTTATAGATTTGCTGGTAATCACATTTTGATTTTGATTTGATATTTACTTTCTTCTATTAATTCATAAATGTTTGACACCTTCTGTTTTACTTTGTTATCATGTTTTTGTCTTTTATAGATTTTCCTTTTTGATTGTTGGTCTCATTGTTCTATTTTTTTTTTTTTGCAAAATATAATATACGTTTTATATTGATACGTCATTTTTTTTTTCACAAATCAATTTATTGCTTACTTTCACTTGTAGACTACAATTGTTTAATTGCAAATTCACAATTCACTTGAGTTGTCAAATGCATTTGTTGTTCTTCAATTTCAAATTTTAAACCTATAGACAAAACTATAATCATTTAGATGTTGAATATTATTTTAATTGCAATTTCACAAACAAGTTAAGTGATACTATTGTTTTCCTATGTACAACTATTATTAAAATTTCATTTTGAATATAATATATTCTTATTATGCACATCTATTTTTTCATAATTGTAATATCCCGTACTATGATATGGTGGCTAATAAAGCTTATCGAATGCTAATTGAGGTTAATTGGAATATTTAAAAGTGATGAAAGGTGAAAAGAGTATTTTAAGATAAAATATTTTGCACGCGAAGAAATAATAATAAAATAATAATATTTTTATCGGAGAAGAATTTGCGAGATAAAAAGTGATTCAGAAGTGAATTGAAGTATAATAAGGTATTTTAGGTGCCAATGAGACAAGTGAAAAATTTTAAAATAAAATAATATTAAAATATTAATATTTTATTCAATGTCAAAATTTTTCATGAAAAGGGAGTATATGGTCAATCTAAGTGGGGGAGAAGACAAACGAGGAAATTTTGAAGAAAAATGACTTTAATGGGGCCCGCGTGCATGTATTAAATAAAGATAGCGCGGGTAGATAAATATTTTAAATATTATGGGGACACCACGTTGGAGTACAAACTTTATATTTTATTTGTACATATGTAAAAGAAGATAATGGAAAGAAATTGGAATTAAAATATTACGGAATGATACAATTAAAAAAGGTGAAAACCTTGGAGGATAAAATGATAATTTTGCCATTAAAGTGGAAGCTTTGACTCTTCATCCTTATCCTTGGCTGATCCTTATCTCTTCGAGATGGCATTTTTTCTTCTCCATCTCCTTCCTCCCACGCCATTTCCATACTTCCACCCCATATTCACTTTACTCCCATGCAAATGAAGAGAAAAATAGAAAGAATCAGCTAAGGAAAGAAAGGAGAGAAATGTGGAAGGCTTGGGTAGTAAGTGATTCAAGAGTAATTGAAGAAATATCAAGCGGGTCTCAAGATTCAAGAGACATAAGGTAAGGGTTTTTGTGTTTTAAGCTCATGGTTGGTTAAATCTTTGGAAAAATGATGTGTGAATCATTTTGTGGCAATTATGGTGACCATGGGTGTGAGGAAATTATGAATTTTGTTGGGTGAAATCCAAGTTAAAACCAAGTGATAAGCTTAATGCTACAATTTGAAGCTTATGATTGGTTTAATATTGTGAGAATGATCGTATGCATATGTAGTGCTATTGTGATGTCATGGGTATGGTTGGAAGGCAAGTATATTAATTGGAAGTTTGGTGTGTAGATATTTGTTGTTAGGAAAGGTTTAAAAGGTTATGGATGTTGGTGTGCATGAATGAATATTAATGTAATGCTTGGTGGCAACATGTAAATGAGGATGGTGGTACATGTAGACTTAGAAAATGTTTGATGGAAGTAAATTTATAGTTGCTGCCATGTGCTAGGTAATTATTGTGGAAATGATGGATAAACTTGATAAATATCTTTAGACAAGATTTATATATGTGTTAGAGTCATAAATAAGTTGTCGGTATCCATAATCTAAAGTATTACGCAATTAAAAGATAAAGGCCACTTTGGTAAAGAATGTGTCAAGATATAAGTTAGTTGAATAAGGATTCATGATTGAAGGAAAAAGAGAAGCAGAAATGAGGTACACTAAAGATATTGAATTTGGATTGTTGCTAGGAAGTACAAAAGTAAAGGTAGTGTACTGTGGTAGCGTGCCGGAGGAAATAATGAGTGACCGACAAGTAGCAATAGCTAGATACGTTTCCGAACTAATAACGATATAACATCCCGCTATCGCAAGGTGAGTGAACTTACATTTAAAATGCTTTGAAAAAATGCATATGTGTTTGAATAAAATATTTAAATATCCTTGGTTGATTTCTTTTAAAATTTTGCATGGGAACAAGCTTTTCACAAGTAATTCTTTTACGTGGTTGAATAAATAATGTGTTGAGTTATGTACTTGGAATGTTATGTTGATTTGCCAATTGATTTGTGGCATGTGTGTATTAGAAATCTAGAAATGTCCTCCATTATTGGCAAAATGAATAATGTTATTCTTTTTGAGTGTTGGATAGTGCAATTATGTTTATGACCAGTAAAATAATGAATTATGTGAGATATAATACTATGCAAAGATTTTTGTTATGTGTTGATATGTGTGTTATTCTTTGAAATGTAATGTTGTTGATTAATATAACCGTGCGTGTGTGGTGTGGGAGTGCACATGACGGTGCCAGTAATGGTGTGGGTAGGAGTGCGTGTGATGGTATTGAAATATGCGTGTAGGGAGTGCACATGATGATATTGAAATGTGCATGTAGGGAGTGCACATGATGATATTACCTTGTGCGTGTAGGGAGTGCACAAGAGCTGATGACCGGTGGTTGCGTGTATGTTTATATATTTATACGCTATAGAGATGTTTATATATGCTTTAGAAATGTTTATATATGCTATGAAAAGGTTAAGGAAATATTATGTGATTGTATTGAATGTTGAAAGCTGATTTTCTTAAATGTTTTAAACGAGTTAAAAAACAACATGGAATCGAGTTTTGTTTATGGCATACAAAATTTCATTGTTTTCAAAACGAGTGCATCATGTTTTCAAAACCTTTCCGTATTAGTTGCTTGTTCCTTTTTTATGTTCACTCACTGAGTTTATACTCATTTTTTTCAAATTCATGTTTTAGTTTCAGGATCGAAGGTAGTTGGATCCTAGGTCGAGGTGCTCCCTCTTATTCAACTTTCAATAGGTTCACCATACAATTAAATGTTAGTACCCACGTCCAGAGTCACTCTATTGACGGTTAGGGTCATTGTATGTGTATATGTATACTTAATGTGAATTGCTAAGATTCATTTGTCAAACTATCTATGTATATTATGATCGATGATGCCATTATGAGTAAATACTTAGGGTTTATGAATTGTTTTCAAAGAAATTATATTTGAATATTATGAATTATAGATTTTAAAAAAATATGGATGATAGATGGGCTAATTTATAGGTTCATATAGCAAGGCTTGCTTGGGCCTAGTGGGTTTTGCCTATTAGGCCCTTACGTCGGTCATGGCCCGAGATTTGGGCTGTGACAATAATCTCTAAGAATTTCACATTTTAAAGTCTTTGTTTATCACTATTAACTTTTGACAAGTTAGCATTTACAACCAAATGACCTACTACAAGCCTTTTGTTCACTTTTTGTTAATTCAGTAATAGTAAATCAAATGCCTTCTCTTTTTTGTATGAGGGCAGTAACCTTAGGTAGACCCTGTTAAACATCTGTCATTCAAATGCAAGTTTTTCATCCAGCCTATGTATATAACAAATTGCAAAAAAGTTTATTGGCAATTGTACAGTAGAAAGCCTTCTCATTTTTGTATGAAGGAAGCAGAACTACCAATGCCACTAAGATAGCTATTGATATATTGCTATATCTTTTGTAAGAAAATATTTTGTATATATGAAATTTTGATCCACAATTTTATTTGTTGAAGAAATTAACATTACATGTCTATTTCTTGAAGCATCTTAAACTAAATTAAATAAAAATAGTACATCTCGAGTACAAAGCACGGGCACCACGCTAGAAATAGAGAAAAGAAGGCATCAGCTCACAGTCGCCTCATCAACAGAAGCCACATGTTATTAGAATTTACTTGTTTGTATTTTTATATTAATTTTTAATGACTTAAGACGTGAGAGTATTTTTTTTCCTTTAGTATGGATCAAGTTACACTTATTTAAGTAATCTTAATCATTACACACTTTAAAATCTTTTTGCTTAGATATATAATCTAATACAATATTCTAGTTTTGTAAATTATATTGGTTAATTTTTAAGTTAAGTAAATCATATTTTCAAATAATCAAATTTAATATATCTAATTGTTTTGATTGCATTACATTCAAATGTATACAATTTAAGGCAATTTCCCAAATTTAAATGCTATGAATATTAAATTAATTTAAAAAGACATAATATTTAAAAAAAATTTAAATTATTTTAAAAATTCAAATAAATTTATTTTGTTATGTTCAATCAAGTCCTTATACTTTTATCTTGAATCAAATCTATAACATACTTAACTCATTTTACCACGTGTCAGTTAAAAGGGTATCCACGTCGAGACTTAAAGAAAAGGTTTTAAAACTCTTAGAGATTGAGCTGGGCCCCGACATGTGACGAGTTGGGAGCCAGCAGGGTTTTATTATATTGGGTTTTTCATCTTTTGATAGGTGGATTCTTGCTCCGTGTACAATGCACAGGTCGTAACTCTAGTAAATCCTTAATAATTGACTAATTATTATTTGTTAAAATACCACTTATCATCTTATGTCACATGATATTAACGTGATATGTTGTCATATCATAATAAATAATGACATGACATAATGGCATGATCATGTGACAATATTTTGACCTTTCAGAGTTAATGTCATGTTAATATCACGTGTAATAAAAAGATAAGTGATATTTTGATTAATAACAATTAGTCAATCATTACTTATTAAGAGTTTATTTAATTTAAAATAAAAAAATTGATTAAATGTAATAGAAAAATAATAATTTATTTAAAATTTTTAAATAATTTAAAGATATTTTTCAAACGTTATGCGTATATGAATGTACATTGTTAAATCCAACGTAAAGAATAAAGTAATGGATCTTATATATATATATATATATTCTAACAGTAGTTGACAAAATTCCCCGTTCTTGGGCTGTACGGTTTCTTTTGATTTTATCTAAATTATAATAAGAGAGAAGACATCCATATTAAACATTTCAAATCAAGTAGACAAAAAGGGACTCCAAGTTGTGCTTTGTTACAAAAAGGCAACTTCTTTTTCAATGTGAACAATCCAGCGATGACGATTTAGAAAGTGATTTCCAATTAACAAGTCTTCATGGCTGAGAATGTTGGCACTGTTGTGCTGTGAAAACATGATTGATGACATAACTCAAAATTAGTAAACAGATGTTTCAGTTTTGGATTTTTCATTACCTCTTGCCTCTTGCTCACTGAAATATAATTTATTTGCATATACGATGCTCATTTAATCTACTATATAGTTCCTACAATTAATACGCAACAGTTGTAGCATAAAGTAAGCGCACTCCATATTATTCTTCTATAGAAAAATCACACTATTGATTTCCAGCTCCACCTCTCCTTAGCATTCACATCAATGGAAAAATAATTTAATTTTGACCAATTCCCAAAATCTTATTTGTAAATTACAATCCATAATTTAATCATCTCATTGATAATTTATTAAAGTGAAAAGTTCTTGTACTTTTAAGTTGAATCAAATAAATTTTTATGATTAATGGTTGGTTAATTGATATTAATAAAACGTCAATTATCATTTTATATCCACGTAATGTCTATATGATTATTATCTATATATAATATAAAATAATAAATAATATTTTGATTAATAATAGACAATCGATTATTATTTATAAAAATTTATTTAATTTAAAAATTAAAAATATAAAAATTTAATTTAAAACAATAAAAGAATTGTATTATGACGTGAATATAATCAAATTATTACGAATAATTTGAATAAAAATAAAATTATAATTATTACGTGTCACTTGTATGCAATATGACAATGGTGCGAATCGCGGTTTTGCAAGGGCTTGCTGTTTTGTACATTTCCGAAGCAGCAAACAGAAGCTCAAACTTAGCCAAAGTCGTGCTCTGGCATTAGCGCTTTTTTCCTGTTTATAGCAACATTTTTTTTTAAAAAAAAGAAAATTTCCCTTGACTAAAACTAATTTTGTCATTTTAGAGCCAACTCCTTCACTCTTTCTGTCGCTTTGAACACTTCCTCTCTCTCTCTCTCTCTCTCTCAAAGTCTTTTTTGTTTCTCTCTTTGTGGAAACTGGAAAGAAGGAATCTTGGGGTTTTGAACAGTTAATCTTTGCGGCATCAGTGTAACTGGGTAAGAGAATCTTCCTCTGTTTTTGCTCAGTCTTTCTCTTGTTTTTCCTTTTTAAAAGTTCACTTAGGGTTTCAAAAGTTAGTTTTTGTCTTCACTAACTATTGCTTATATTTTCATTTCTTTCTATTATTTGCTTGATTTTTCTTCACGGGTTTTTCATTTCTTTCATTTCTTTTGACTTTCAATTAGCTCTTCAAGCATTTTTCTTCTCAAATTTTGTTTTTAGTTTTTATTAATGGACTGTGCATATAAGTATTTATTTGGTATTTAAGTATGATATAGCTAATTCTGTTTTTTAGCTGTTTCAAATCAAATTAGCTCTGTGTAATCTGTGTTAATGAAATTGCTGGTCATATATTCTTTGCCGCTGGAAGTTTCACTGTAATTAGAGGTAATAATTACCAGGATTACAAGATTCTGAAAGAATTGGAAACAGGGCATCGATATTCTCCTGTTTAGAGCTTTTACTATTTTCTTGTGGTCTGTAATTTGGGTCATGGCTGGTGTTGTTTTTGTTTGCGGTTTTTTATTATTGGGATTGGTTCAGTGTACTAGAGAATGAAGGTTGCATGATTTTGTCTGGTAATCGTTCAAAAAAAGTGTTTTTATTATATTTTTGTTAATCTAAAAGCTATTGTCGTCTTCATTACTTTGACATGCACAATGATATCTGTCTGATTCATGGCTGCCCTTTTAAGATAGAAATTTAAGTCAAAGCAAAGTTCTTCTTGTTGCATCTTGAATGAATTGAATATTCTAAATATTTCCAAGTTTATTTTATTAGATGACTTTAGTCATTAATGAGTCTAATTGTTTAATAACTCATGTCTTTTGTACTGTTCTCCACCCATTTAAACATGACTTGTACTCATCATTATTTTTTTCCCAATATCAAATTGATGAATTCATGATTTGCAGCTTTTCTTTGCAACCAATATATGTGCTAACTCTTATCAGCTTTGTTGGTCTCTTGATGTTTGTGGTGAGGTTGTTTTAATTAACACTTACTTTTACTTGTGTATATGAACAATGTCAATGAGGGAACTGCCAATATTCATAATCTTGTGGTTTTGTTTTTATGCCTAAATTTCTGGGAATTCCATCTTCAGGGTTTGCAAAGTGTTAGTGTTGCCATCAGGAGTATTTTTCTGTTAGTAAAAGTAATGTTAGAATGGAGTTATTTCTGATTGATCTTCACCTAGTAGAATTAGATATTCATATTTAAAGTATGCAATGCATACTCATCCTTGTGTTTGTGTTTTTGTGTCAATCTGACATATAACACTCTTTGAGTAATATATATATATATATATATATATATATATATATATATATAATACTCTTCTTGATCTTCTAAAGTTGGCAGATAATGAAGTGGTTATAGTTTGTTGGCAGTCCAGTTTATTAGTTACTGGAAATATGCTAAATGATGCTTTGCTCTGGTATAAGTTTAGTTATTGAAGTATGCAAATATTAAGTTGATTAATTATTGTCAATTTATGTTATAAGTTTGTGGGCTATCCTGTTTATTACCTCATACATATATATAATACTCTTCTTGATCTTTCTGAAGTTTGCAGATAAGGAAGTTGTTATAGTTTGTTGGCAGTCCTGTTTAATAGTGCTGGAAATACGCTAAATGATACTTTGCTCTGGTATAAGTTTAGTTATTGAGGCTGCAAATATTAAGTTGATTAATTATTGGCAATTGACCTTTTAAGTGTGTGGGCTATCTTGTTTATTAGTTACTGGAAATATATATATATATATTTATATACATATATATATTTATTATAATACTTCTTTGATCTTCTAAATTTGCAGATAAGGAATTGGCTATGAGTTTGTGGGCAATCCTGTTTATTAGTTACTGGAAATATGCTAAATAATACTTTGTTCTGATATGAGTTTAGTTATTGAGGTTGCAAATATTAAGTCGATTATTGTATTGTGAATTCACCTTGTTTAGTACTTTTTTTTCTTGTTTCTGAAAATTATCAAAACATTACTTGTCCCAGTGTTTAGTCTAAGAATTTTTGCAATGTTTTCATCTCTTCTAGATCGAAATAGGATATCATTTGGCTGCCATTCAAAGGACCATGTGAGATCTCTTATCATTCACCATAAGGAAGGAGCGGTGCAAATTTCTCATGGCCACTGAGAGTCCAATTAGAATTTCAGAAATGAGTGGAAAATGGCCCACCCATCAGGAGGCTGCAGCATTTTCAGCATCATCTACTAATGTCGCAGCAGAAGAATTAAGACTGCTTCAAAGGGGTCATAGGTATCTTCCGAGTGGAACAGAGGCAGTCCCTAATCGTAGTGGAAGTGCTCCTCCAAGCATGGAGGGTTCTTATTTGGCCATAGATAACCTTATATCCCAGCAAAACCCCACTGTTAATTTGAACTCAGCTAGTTTGAACAGTGCACTAGAAAAATGCCAGTCTGAAGAACAGTTATGTGCTCATCCAGCTTACATAGCATATTACTGTTCAAATGTCAATCTTAACCCTAGACTTCCTCCTCCACTCATCTCATGGAGGAATCAGCATCTCAAGTGTCAAATTGGTAGGTTTGGCAATAATCAGGTTTTGAGTTCTATAGATGACAGTGGTAATACTTTTTTGCATTTCTCAAAAGGCTCCCTTTCTACACACAAGGAAGTGCCAGAGGATGATCAGTCACCCCGACAATCTTCTGATGATTTG
Source organism: Theobroma cacao (assembly GCF_000208745.1). NCBI lineage: Eukaryota > Viridiplantae > Streptophyta > Magnoliopsida > Malvales > Malvaceae > Theobroma > Theobroma cacao. Next base: position 14,869,816 of record NC_030858.1, on the reverse strand, counting down.
ATAGAAAGCGCTAATGGGTTTTTGTTTGGACAGGATGCAGCTTCACTGGTTGGCCAACAGAAAGAATCTGTCAATTTAGTACAGGTAAAGATCTTGGTAACAATTTTATTTGTTGCAACATGTCAAATTCCCTAATTGTTAATTAGCATGCTTGGGTGCATTTGTCATTCTTTTGTTGAGATTGGAAACACTCCAGCTTCAATTGACAGTAACCATACAGGAAGTTTTTTATTTACTTCTTGGGAGAGCTGCAGTGGGGGGGGTGGGGGAGGGGGGGGGGGGGGGGGGAGGTGGAGGTGGTTGTGAAGCCTGAAGTTTGTTGAAATCCCTCACAAGTTCTCACGTTGTTTTGTTTGGGTTGCGTGTTTGTAACTGATAAGTTTTTGATTATAAACTTACAGGAAAACTTCCCCTGCACTTCATCACCTGTATATAATCAGTCTCAACCTCTAAGTTATGGAATAACAGAAATGGATTATTGTGACGGTGATTCCAATTCCCTGCATGACCTCTCTATTAGTGCTGCAAGTACTATTACATCAACTTTGGACGCAGATATTGGGCTATCATCAAGAGCTGATCAAAAGACTATACCTAGTTCAAGCTCATTGTCCCACCCTTGTACAGCAACCGCATCGTCCGTGCCTTATCTTCAAAAAGGAGTTCTACATAACAGAGATATCCATCTGAAGGATGAAGCTATTGTTGGCGATGCTAGTAGTTCAGATGTTTCTGTCATTGAGTCTGAGATGAAAGGTCTTAATATATCTACCCTGCGCCTGCAAAATTCTGAAAATCATAAGAATCAAGAACAGAAGCGACGTAACTATCAGAATAGTTTGGTCCAACACCAAGGACCATTCCAACAACCAAGCAACCCATTTCAGGTTCAAACTGCCAAGTCCCAATCAACTCCTCAGGGAGTAAATGGTGCATACATTGGCATGGATCAGTTTATGCAAGCCCCCTCCAAGTTTGCAGCTGAGGTACAGCCGGTACTCCAGTCATCTGGGTTCACACCACCATTTTATGCAACTGCAGGATACATGCCTACACCAAATCCATTTTATACAAACGTTCAAGCTCCAGGTTTACATTCTCCTCAGTATGGTGTAGGTGGATATGGTTTTAATTCTTCTGCTGTTCCCCCATTTATCACTTACCCACCCAATGGTGCTATTCCATTTGTTTTTGATGGCCCTATGGGCCCAAACTTCAATGCTCAAATGCCTGCTGTTTCATCTGGTGGAAGCATTGCAAATGGAGCTGATATGCAACACCTTAACAAGTTCTATGGGCAGTTTGGATATGCAGCCCAATCTTCCTTTGGTGACCCCCTTTATATGCAATGTTACCAACAGCCATTTGGGGAAGCGTATGGTATTTCTGGTCAGTATGACCCTATGGCTAGGGGTGGCATTGTTGGGAGCCAGAATAGTGCTTTTGACTCTCATAAAGGGTCAAACCTTGCTGCTTGCACGGAGGATCAGAAACTACAACATCAGCGAGGTGGAGGATCAAGTAATCTGCATACAGGTAGAGGAGGGTTGATGAGCCCTCATTACGTTGGAAACCCTCAAAACATGATACAATATCCGTCTGCATCGTTTGCTAGTCCAGTTATGCCTGGATCTCAAGTAGCGGGGACAGGTGTTCCTGTTGGGAAGAATGACATTAGATTTGCAGCTAGTTCTGGTATACATTCTGGATGGCAACCTCAAAGAGGATTTGAGAGTTCTAATGACCCCCAGATATATAATTTTCTTGAAGAGTTGAAATCTGGGAAAGGCCGAAGATTTGAGCTATCTGATATTGTAGGACATATTGTTGAATTCAGGCAAGTTCTAGACTGCAATTAATATTCATTTTGTTTATTTATTTATTTATTGGGTAAATTACAAAAAATACCTTGTGGTTTGACATGAAAGACAATTGCTGCCTACGGTTTAAATTCTAACACTTAGCCACCCTGTGTATTTGTCATTTAGCATTTGCAATTTGCTTGACATGTTAACTCTATAGACATGCGAGGGTCACATGTTTTGCCTCTTACTGGAAACTTCTTCTTGTTTATGCTGATTTCAATTCTAGCATATCAAAAGAAAAGCTAATACAAGAAAATTGGACTTCTCTTTTGTTCCCTTTTACTGTATCTGACTTTCTCACTCTAGACTTATATTCTTCCGGCCCAAATATCAGAAGATATCCGCACAGAATCAAAATCCTAAGAACAAGTGAAACAAAATAGCCATCCAATGCTGCCACTCCCAAATTCAAAATTGAACACATACCCATCATTCTCCAAGTCTGTATACACAGAAGGCAACAATCATGATAGCGACTTTGTGCTTTCCAAAATGATTAACTTTTTCAAAACCTTCATTTGCATGAAATTGATCAGAGCCTTTTAGACTAGTTTGTCAAATTAAGGTATGGAGATAAAATTTTTAAGAGAGAAAGGCTTGGATAAGGATGAAAGAGAAAAAAAAAAAAGAAGGAACAAATTAGGGGTGGGAGGAGGGAGGGTGCACAGCTGAAACTTGGAGCCATGCTCCAGCCTTTGCTTCGGAAGGATTTTTCTTCTTTTGGCTAGAAACCTTGGATGATTAAAGAGAGAGAAATTACATAGGCTTAGAGAGAGAGTTGAAAGTTTCTGGCAAATGAGAAAACGGATGGAGAAAAGAAAAAAGTTGGCTACATGGCTGAAAGTGAGTGGGATTAGTTAACAGTGTTAATCTGGTGGCTAAAGGAAAAATCCTCAGGTACTTAATTCTCCCTTTTTGAATCTGAAGGGGCAAAATTTTCACCCTTAACCACAGGGTATTTTGTGTAGTTTACCCTTATTATTTTTGGCACTGGAACATTAAATAACAGCGGGAAGTTTCAAATATAGTGCTGATCAACATGGGAGTCGATTTATTCAGCAAAAGTTAGAAAATTGTAGCATTGAGGAGAAGGCGTCTGTGTTCAAAGAAGTTCTTCCACATGCTTCCAAACTGATGACTGATGTCTTTGGTAACTATGTCATTCAGAAGGTGTGTTCCAAAATACCTACCAAAACTTTTATATATATATAAATATATATATATAATATATATATATATATATATATATATAATAAACTACCACATTTTGTATAGTTTGTAACTTCTGGTTATCTGGGTTTTCTGAGTTAATCTTTTTACATTGTCTATTTGCAGTTTTTTGAGTATGGAAGCCCTGAGCAGAGAAAGGAACTTGCCTATAAGCTTTCTGGTCAGATTTTGAATTTTAGTCTGCAAATGTATGGCTGTCGTGTAATACAAAAGGTATTTCTGATCTCTACACCATACTAATGGGTGCCAAGCATACGTTTTATCCCATTTTTGTGCATCTTTAAACTTGTAAATCTGAATTGTCTTGGCTGCTTGTTTTTACCTTTCATTTTCTGCTTTTCTTGCATGTAAATAAGGTAGGAGTCTGTGTTAGCTTTCCCGAAATGTGTTCTGATGGTCGTTCTTTTATTATTTACTTTTGTTTTGTATACATATTCTACTATGATACAACATGCCACTTATTCTTTATGTAGAAGAAAAGTCCATTCTAAGGAGAATGCTTAGAATCTTGACATATATTTTACTAGGTACAGGAAATAGAATTATATGTACATAATATAGTGCTTCTCTGCTAGATTCTGTGGATAGATGTTCCTATCATGTTTAAGTCTATTCCTGATTAAGAAGATTCATATGCTCTTTTCAATATATGCTGAAGAATTTCTTCCCAATGAATCTTTTTTTTACTGGTAATATGTATGATTGTGCTTTTCAGAAGTGTACTGGATGCTGATTTTCGTATACCTAAAATGTTTCTTAGATTCATTTGTTGAAATTTTGTAGCAATGAGGATCAATAATGGGCCCCAACTTTTCTATTTCATAACTAATTCTGTCTTCATATTAGAGCCATAGGAATCTTTTTGTAGTAATCTACATCTTGGCAGATGTATTTGTTACTTGTTGATGTCTTTGAGGGGTTGGATCTGAACTGGATCATTCTGGACTAAAGCTTGGTGTTTGTGTCACACCAAGTGCTTTAGAGAAGTAGGCAGGGTGCTTCAATCCCACATCAGGTAGGTTGGGGATTTTCTGGTGATTCCCTCTCCAATGCTTAAGTCAGTAGGTGTCAAGAAGAGAGAGGAGAGGGAAGGAGAAGATGAGATGAGAGAGAAAAGAGGGAGCATGAGAGTGAGGAGTGGAAATTGTACTTGGGATCATGTGCATTAGACTTGGCAATTTGTGTTCGCATGACTTAATTGTGTTGTGTAAACATAAGGTATTAATAGTTATATGGGTAAACACGAATACAACATGATTAGTTGAATGTGTCAAGGTCATAAACACATACATGGATATGTTTGTTAAAAGTGTAACACGACATGATATGCTTAACACGTTTATTAAATGGATCGGATTAAATTTATTACGATACGACATGATTGCTAACCTGTTTAAACTATTAACATGGTTAAATTAAAACATATTTTGTTAATAATTTAATTATAATATATATACAAAGAAAATATTACTCTATTATTCAAATTTAAAACAAATAATCATAAAACATCCATAACAAAACAATAATATCCATTATGTGAAAAATCCATCAGCATCAACATAAGCATAATAAAAATCCAACAAAAACATCAACATCAACATAAGAGTACCATAATAAAATCCAAATAATATTCATAATCCATCCGCATAATAAAACATCAAAAGCCAAGATTGAAGACTCTTGTCACTGCCACATATCATTCTCATGCCACAAAACCTATTTATAAAATAGAAACAATATATTAATAGAATTAGATAAAATTTATGCAGGTTACTTATATGGGTCATAAATGGGTAAACAAGTTATATGGGCTGATAACATGATTAACTAAATGAGTTAAACTGGTTAAGCAGGTTTGATACATATAAGACATGCAATTGTTGTCTTAAATGTGTCGAAACGATTAATACACAGAACACAATTACCATAAACTTGCTTAACTTCGTGACTTGTTAACATGTTGTGTGCAAAATTGCCAAGTCTAATGTGCATAGCTGTCATATTTAGCCTTCCCTTTTAGGTACAGGTGGTGTCTTTTGATACAGCCACATAGGCACCTCGCCATATGTGGGTTTCATGGGCTACTTAGATGACTGTCCTTTCAGGGACAGGTGGTGTCTATTGATAGCCACATAGGCGCCTTGCCATATGTGTTTTATGGGCTTCTTAGATGGTTCGGCCTTAGGCCAAGTCATAACATTACTCATATGCAGATGCGTTTTTCATAGAAAAACAGACAGTTATTGAGGGCAATTTAGAGTATGCTACTGCTTCTATTAAAGTTGGAAGTTGAACTTTTGGTATATTTGTAAAATCCATGGATATATGGGTAGTTCTTTTATACTTTGGTTAATAAATTGACCCAATGAACTAGTTTTTACTGTATTATTAACAGTTAAATTGCCTAACTTATTTGTCTTGGATTATTGTGCATAATTTGATTAAATACGTAAATTACCTTGGATATAAAGTTTCTGTGTTCTTCTATTTTGTGGTACATGCAAAAGTTCACAATTTCTGTGCATCTGCCATGTGTAAAAGCAACTGCTGTATATCTATATCTGCTTCCTTCTTGACCTTTAGCAGGTTTTGTTTTCCTGTTGTTTTGGTGGCAAGGGTTGGTTGCCGTTGTTCATTAGCATGGATGCAAATACATTTAGTAATTTGTTGGCTTGGGCTGATTGGTAGCATAGCTTTACATTGCTTATATAGTTACATTCTGAACTTAATCGTGTGGATGTTTGTTTATTATGCTTGTGTTTTGCTTCATCTATTGAAGATGATGTTAACAAATATCATAATTTCTGGAAACACACTTTTTTTGCCGATATAAGGAGGTGATTCTTTTCAGTTTTTTCATCTGTTTTCTTTTCCAGGAGGCTTTTAGTTAATGTTTTGAATAATATAGGTTGCTTTGCGTGCTAGATTCTGAGATAATTGTCATTGTAGAACATAAAACTATCTTGTTTGGCAGATATCAAGTATTTGCTTCTTTTAAGAATTGATACTTGTCGCTTTCCATTCTGAGAACGAAATTAGTTTTGACTTTATATGCGCATTTAGGCACTTGAAGTTATTGATCTTGAACAAAAAGCTCAGCTTGTTCGTGAACTGGATGGACATGTTATGAGATGTGTACGTGATCAAAATGGAAATCATGTCATACAGAAGTGCATTGAGAGTGTTCCTACTGACAAAATTGGGTTTATAATTTCTGCTTTTCATGGTCAAGTTGCCACACTTTCTACTCATCCTTATGGTTGCCGTGTCATACAGGTAAGATTACACTTAGGTGGACTATTGGAGCTTTCCTTCTTTCCTTCTCCTTTTTCATCCTTTTCTTGACCATAGAACACTATGGAGCTGTTTTTTGTTTCTTGTAGAGGGTTTTAGAACATTGCACAGACGAGCAGCAATGCCAATTTATAGTGGATGAAATCTTGGAATCTGTTTGTGCTCTTGCTCAGGACCAATATGGGAATTATGTTACCCAGGTTAGTGTTTCTTTATGGCGGTTGGTTGCAATTTTAATATCTGTCTGGTGCAAAGCTTGTCAATTTTGGAATTTGTGATTGCTTCTGATTCTTCCAGTAATTATTTATGCGTTTGATATACCCAGATAGCTAAGGCACTCCATTCATTACAAAGTAATGTTATTTTGATAGTTTATACCTGTTTGCAACAAGAAATACAGCTTGGGTTCTTATTAATATCTTCCAAAATGTGTTTTGTTACATCAGTTACCAAAATATTTGACGCGATATGGACATGATTCTTTCATCACCAAATAAAGAATTCTAATCAGGATTAGATGCTCTAATGGCACTTAAATCTTTTTTCTTTAACCATGATACTGTGTTCAGGAAACTTTGACTTCGTTTCAGTTTGGTTTATTATTTTTACTGTTCAATGTAGTTAATGCTTCAAATCATAAAGCTGTATCTTCCTAGTACAATCTTAGTTTATTTTAGTTAGGGTTAGTTAGCAAACCTGACGGTCCATTGATGCAGCACGGGAGAATAAAGAGTAGGAGACGGAGCAATAAGGTTAGAGGGGAGAGAAGATAGGATAGAGATAGAAAGTAGAGAGAAAGATGGAGAAATGGAAGAAGAAAGAGAAAGAAAGAACTTAGAAGAGGGAGAGAGAATTTCAATATTCAAACATCAAAATGCCAAATAATATAACAAAATAAAGTATTTACAGTTACAACATGTAACCCTAGTCCATGATGAAGAGCGAATTCCCAAACTAACCTTATTATAGATCATATGCTTAAATATTCTAGTTATCCTTTATCAGCCACTAATTAGTAGTTGGTTGTTTTAGTTTCATCTTATTACTTAGTTTTGTGCTTCTGCTGAAATAGTCTTGTGGGAACAACAGAGATCAGTGCCAGACCTGAAAAAGATCTTACCTGGTTTGGTGCTAACCTTAAGCCATCAGGAAAAAGAGGATTACCAGTTTTTATTTTTATGTTTTAAGGTCCAGTCAGTAATAAATTGCAGTTTTTGTCTATTGACTGCGACTGGAGAGTGCATTATTTTTTGTAGAAATCTTAGGCTGTGATGGCTGTTCATGAATCTGAGGTACTTATGTTGCTTTTTTTGTAGTAGTTTTTACCCTTTTCATATGATTCTTAATTTCTAGACTTGAATGAACTTAGGGCATGTAGACCGGGGAAGCTGTTTGGAAATGAGTCTGATACTTCATAATTTTGCTTGTTTTGGGAGGATGCAAGTGTCACAGGCCTAGGCCTGAACCCAAAAGAGCAGCCTATTAGGTGAAGTGAGCATCCCTCTGAACATGCCCAAGATCACTCTAGCACATCCAATGTGGGACTCAGTTCACTCCTGCTTGCATAGTCTTGCATTGTACTGCCTCCAAGTCCACATGATAGTACCCCTAGGGCCATTGTCATGGGCTTGGGCCTCAAACCAAAAGACTAGCCTATTGGATGAAATGACCATCCCTTTATATATGCTGAAGATAACCTTAGTATGTATCCAATATGGGACCCAGCACACTGACACACCATGACACAAGCACCGTTCAATCCTATTACTGTTGTTCTACATGTGTGTGTTTTGTGCCTGTGCATGTGTGTTCATGCTCTGATTTTTTGTCTTAGTTGATTCTCATTTTTCTTTAATGTTCTTGATTTGAAGAATGAAGGTTTTTTCAAATTCTGTGTGTACCTTCTCCAACTGCATGAATGAGATATCTTTTCTGTTATAATTTCCTCTTTCCATTGTTGATGTCAATCTAAATGCCATATCATTTGCAGCACGTATTGGAGAGGGGAAAGCATCAAGAAAGAAGCAAAATTATTAGCAAGTTGTCTGGGTATATTGTGCAACTGAGCCAGCATAAATTTGCATCAAATGTTATTGAGAAATGCTTGGAGTATGGTAGTCCCTCTGAACGAGAAGTAATAGTTGAGGAGATTGTTGGACATACTGAGGGAAATGATAATTTATTGGTACGTCCTTATAGTGCTTATGATAAATAACGGTTGTATAAATTGCAGCAATGTTCTCTAGCCTGAAGGAAACAGATTGGATTATGTGCAAGATTTCTACTATGAATTTTATTTCCTATTCATATTTAACAATTGATACCTTTGTGAACTTGAATGAGCTGGGCTGTACATATGACTTTACTGCTTAATTTAAGATATTAAAGAAAAAGAGTAAGAATTGAGAAGAATTGAGCTCAATATGTGTCTGTTGTTTGAGGAGAGGTAGAGAACCAATGACTGCTCCATCACCTGGAAATCGGAGATTGGCATTAAAAAAAAACTAGTTGTTTCTTTCTTTGTTAATATCTTAATTCTCTCTTACTACACCTTCATGGTGCATGTCAAAACACCAGTTTGTCTGTTAAAAAGGAAAATGAAGTCTTACTTAAGTATGTAAGTGTATATATATGTATATATTAATTTATTTTTCATCATATTTGTGATAAATTAAAGCAACAGAAAAGACTTTGAAAGAGAATGGCTTTTATTTAGCATCTGATTTGAGCACATTCTGCCAACCCCTTATCAATTTTCTCTTGGAAGTAAATTATGTGTATAAGATGAATTTTTTGTGTTTTTTACCTTTTCTCTTTTATTAGTCTTAAATATAATAAACTTGATGGGTGTCATGTTCTTAAATGCTTGATTTCACTCTACTCCTATGGAGTGATCTTTGTGGAAATATGTTGTTTGGTTGGTTTATTTTTTTTTTTGGGCTTTACAATTGTTTTGTTTTAGACATGCTAGCTAAGGGTTCATGACTTATAGAAATTGAATGTTTGCTGATCTTGAATAAGAAAATGCTCCTCCTAACATTTTTGTGCCTTGTCTTACTTTTCCAACTCCATCCTACTTGTGAAGGTTCAGATTTTTGTTTTTCTTGAAGTCATTATTCAATCATCCAATTAAATCATAATTGTTTATAGATTGATAGCACTTACTGCATCTGATGTGAGAATTTTGAATATGAAGTTCTATTGCACTTAGTTAATGTGTTCAATTGTTTAATGTTCCAGATAATGATGAAGGACCAATTTGCAAATTATGTTGTCCAGAAGATTTTTGAAACATGTACAGATAATCAACGAGCAGTACTGCTTAGTCGCATCAGATTGCATGCTCATGCTTTGAAAAAATATACTTATGGAAAACACATTGTTGCTCGGTTTGAGCAGCTATTTGGAGAAGGTATGTGCTAGTAGATTCACTGACTTGCTTGTACTCTTGCTTTGACTTATGCTTCCTAAATTTTTAAAAAATTTTGTGGTATATTTCTTTGTGGTCATAAGTTTTTTTTCTAGCTTGATGCCATTGTTAATTATCTCTATCATGCCATGAAGTTGTGTTTTGGTGAACCATTTTAGCTCCATGGGTTTGCTTCTCCCTTTGAAGGCCAATTACTTTATTAATATTTTCAAATCTGTTCGCATCTTCTAATGCATTGATGTTGTCTACTTGTCTTGAAGTAAAGCTTCTAAAGTCACCATGAAGAATGGGAACAATAACAAATATAAGTGAGTGGTGAGGGTGCAAGAACATGATATTTGAGTGGACGGAAAATGATGAGTAGCACATTAGTACATAAAGGTGTTAAAAGACTAGGTAGCACATTAGTAGATAAAGGTGTTAAAAGACTGCATCTTGAAAAATGCCAATAAAATATTGGATTATCTGTCAAAATTAATGACTTAAAGGCTTGTGGATTATCTAATTGTTGGAAGGTGGTTTTGTTTCACTGGCTAAATCTATAACTATTTGCCAGCCAGGGTGGAGTGGAAAAATGGGTAGAGGTGGTCAGACACAGCTGATCAGGAACCGAAGGGCATCTTTTCTTTTTCTGTGGTTGTTTTTCCCTTGATGATAAGAACAAACATAATGATATTTTTTTTTCGGGGGGGGTTGTTTGGGGACAGTTTGCCTCCTTTGAACACAATTTTTTATGACACTTGACAAGAGCAATAAGAATGGTTTTTTGTTTTTCTTTTTTTGGGTGAGTGTATGTTTGAATCTTCAAAATCAGTTTTCAAGAAACAAAACCATATTAATCCAGTTAAAACAACAAGGAGTTCTCAAAAGCATAGGGTGTTCCATTTTAAGGGTATTGAAGCCTCTGAGAGGGAAACCATGGGGGTTTGATGGGGGACAACAAAAATGGTTGAGAGAAATGAACTTAGGAGCCCTCAGATGAAGTTTTGGGTGGTTAGAACACTTAAGAGGGTAGGATACGAGTTTCTGATGAGGCATGACTTGCTGATGCAAATAATCATTTGCATGTGAATGAATCAGTTATACTGTAAGGTGTTTGAGATAGAATTATGGTTTCCTTTCTGTATACTCTTTCTTTCGTTTTGTATTTGTTGGTTGGCTAAGGCATCAGAAGACTGAATGTTGTTTGGTAAAACCGAAAGTTGAAAGAATTGAATATTTCAAGAGCTGAAATTTTAGCTGAAACATTTAATTGAAATGTTGGATAGCTAAAGCTACTGAAGGTTGAATAAATGTTATTAACAATTGTGAAGCTACAATACACCACGTTGAACATATATTTTAGGAAAATTAGATGAAATAATGTATAGTGATATTGGCTATGGTTGTAATGATTACGATTATACTCTGGTATTGATGCTGATAATAATCATGATATTGATGTTTGTAATTTTGCTGATGGTTAAGGTGGTGAAAAGTGTCAAAGGGAATAATGGTGGCAGTTGTATTTCAGCGGCGTTGGTATTGGTGAGGCTGCATGGGTGTTGTTAGTATTTATAGTATTGGAGCCATAATATTCTGATGGTTGTAGGGTTAGAGTAAGGTGGTGACAGATGGTGTGGTATGGTGGTCGTGATGGGTAGCATTCTTGCTGCTTATAATATTGTGATGATGGTGCTAATGGTCTTACTGATGGTTGTAGGGGTAGAGTGAGGTGGTGACAGGGTGTGCATGGTGGTCATGATGGTAGCATTCTTGCTGCTGATAATATTCTGACAAACACTTGTAATAAGTATGTGAGGAGCAACTTGATACCTAAAATGAATTTTACAAGTTGATTGCGTAGTCATGATGTGTCATAAGACTTGGTCAGAGTTGAAGATTTAGGTTTATTGTTTATTGGTTTTATGTTGGATACTTGACATATAAAGCTGTCATTTCCCATTTCATGAAATAATAATAGTAAAAAAGTGGTTATATTCCATGCTATATTTCTTGGAGGATGAGATGCTTGACCATAGTTGATGTTAACCATTTAGAGTATGTTCTTCTCCTGCATACAGAAAATCAGACTACAGGGTCTTGATACAGACATGAAGGGAGTTTCTGGGATGTCCTCCAAGTGCTGTTGAGGCTGGGAAAGCATTGCAGTGAAGGCCTGTTCATTGAACGGTTCAAAGTCTTGACATGGGTTCCTGGGCGGGTGGATTTAACGATGGGCGTCTGATGGCTAAGCCCTATGATGGCCCCTGCTACAGGAAGTTTCAATCATTAGTGACAGTGACAGGGTTTATACTGTTCAACCAGTAAATATATGTATATCTGTCTGTGTTTATGTTTGTGTAGCATAATTATTCTACCCAAAAAAGAAAATGAAAAAGGAAAAATAGAATTATGGGATTCTATGTAGGAGATTGCAATATATTTTAAAGGGGAATTACTTGGAACTCGGAACTCGGAAGGAAGCCCTTCCTGATGCTGTAAAATTATTTACTGCAACCGTTATGCATGCGTGGTTTTAATGGAAAAGAAAAAAAGTATGGGATCTGGAATTTACATCCTTCTTTGTGACTTTGCACAGAAGTTGAAGCTGCCATGACATTGACAGATGGTAACTATAAATGGGGACAAGAGAATTCATGGCATCCCAGAAACTATTATACCTAATGCATCAAAGGGCAGATGCTGGGTTGGTAACTGTATCATTACGGAGCTGGTAATTGGATGGGTCAGATTGGGTCGAGTTGTTTCGAGTTTGGTTTGGTTCATTTGTGGATAGTAGGTGGTTTTAAATCTGAATCATTTCCAAGTGTAACATTTGGATTATTTGAATTTGTGTTAGTTTTTATGTATGTGGTAATATATCTCATGCTGTTGTCAATAGATTATAAAAGGATTAATAAACAACTATGAATTTAGTATTAATTTTCCTCAGATTTCATCTCTACCTGATAAGATTAAAAAGGTATAGAATATTTTCTTGTTATGTTCTCTGGACAAGTAATTATGTAGATAACTTTTCTTGTGTATAATTTCCCATCGACACAATTAGGCAGCTCACAATCACAACCAAACCCAGCAGGATTGGTCACCATAGGGATGCTAATGCAGATTACAGTGGGGCAATCCCAATCCCAATCCTATCCCACCATCCTAAAAATGTAAAACGAAAACTAGCAGAACTCAAAGAAGCTAAACAATTTTAAAGATCAGTGACCAGCCACTGGCAAAGATCGCAAGTTCAAGCCATATGCATTTAAGTCAACAAAGATTGCATCCTAAACGGATTTAGTTGATTCATATGAATATAGTGATTGGTTGTTCACTTTCTCAGAACAGTAACTTAGTTTGGTCCATTTATCTGTAAATCAGGAAATTTGATTTCATTTGTACACCAGGAAAATAAGGTTACATCATGTATCATTCTATCTCTTCCTATCACCTCGGTGTCTTCCATCTCTATCATAATCATCTTTTTCCATGCGTTGATGCCTATCTGTTCGTTCTGCCCTTCGATGTTTATGGCCATGGTCATTTGAACCACTTTTTCTGTAACTTGGGTCATTCCTTGTGTCTCGTTTGTTGCTATCTGCATTTTTCTTCCAATAATCTCTCTCATCCCTCTTGTCCACATAGATATTACGATCACCACTCTTTTTATGATCTCCATTGTGCCTTCTATTTGGAGGACTATCGTTGTCAGCATATCTCTTTCTGTGATCTCCATCATCTCTCCGGTCATCACCACAAATATCTGAACTGCTTTTTCTGCGACTGTGCTCATCTCTCCCTCTTTGTCTGTCCATATGCATTTCTCCCTTAATGTCGTCTTTAAGATACTTTTCATCTCTCCTCCCACCAGATTGACCCACATCCACTCTGTTATCTCTTCTTCTGTTTCTCTGCCTATCCTTATCATTGAAGTCTTTCCCCTCAATAGCATCAGAACTATACTTGTTCACTTTATATCTGTATTCATGGTCATCAGGATCACGGGCTCGATGTCTTTTTCCTTGCCTGGGACTCTGTGGAGTGTCTCCATCAAATACCATCTCATACCTATGACACAACATAATGTCAAAAGAGAAAAGTAAAGAGGGTGTGGAAGGAGCGAGGATGCACATAATACAATTCAACTTTACAAACCTTGAGCTACTGGCTCCACCATGCTGTATGTTTTCATCCTTTAATATATATTTTGAAGGCTGCAGCTTGGTGGAAGGTCCCCCAGTACAGTCCTTGGCAATGTGATCAAGAGCACCACATTTGAAGCAACCTCCTACATCCAAACATACAATCAAACATGGTAACTTCTGCAATTGTGGAAATTGCCTGTAAAAAGGTACATGACACTCGAGACAAACAAAGATTGACAGAAAGGAATTAGATAACATGTAAAGAAGGAATTATAATGGACCTTGGGAATTTCCTTTCTGCAGGCTCCAAATTATTCCCTTTGGGAGGATAATCGTTGCTTGCAATGAACCAAACTTTAAAGAGATGTGTTTACCAACGTTCTATTAATTTATCAAAAATCAATTATCATGGAACCAATATATGAAGCAATCTTTACTCAAATTTGTTGATTTCTCAAACGAAAAGAGAGAGGACAACTCATCTAGCACAAAGACTCCTCACCCAACTTATCTTACACAAGTTTCCTATCCTCCCATCTTTTCATCATTGTGAAATTCATTTTTGCCAAGGTTCTCTAGTTTGGTATACAGCCAGAAAGATTCCCTTCTAGATGTGCAAGACGTGCAATTGAACCCACATGCACTAATTTGGTGCAATTAAGTCCATGTACAGTTACTTTTGGCCAATTAAACATAATTCAGATGGAAAATTCTCATGACCACACATGACCTACCCAATTTAAGCTCTTTTATGTCAGCACACAAGTAAAAAAAATTAGGCCCTTTTCTTGATGTGCCAGGTTTACCAAGTTTACAAAAAAAATCTTGGACTAATTATAATCTCATCCTAGAATATTCATAATAAATTAAAAATGAAATCTTATATAAATCCAACTAAGGTATAGAAGAAAAAACCAAAATCTTACCTAAATTCAATAAAATATAAAAGAAAATAAAACTCCAATCCTTGAAATCTCTCTCATTCTCCTCCCAACCTCTGCTGCTATTGCAACCACCTTTCTTCATGCTTTTTTCAATCACCTTCCACTTGCCCTCTCTCACTTTAAGGTACCCAAGCTGGTTTATGACCGGTTATCAAATATTAATCTTTGTCACATAGTATAGGTCTTTTGTCACCACAAATGGCAGTTTTAGGCTGTTAACTTCTAGCATAAAGGATTACGAGACCAAAAAAATGAGGAGAGATTGTCACATATTATTGTTAGAGAACAAAAACCAATATTAATTCTTTTTAACACCATTGGAAGCTAAGAGAGGAGAGAAAAAGAGATAAGTTCAATGATAAATTTTTTCTGTGGGTCATGTTTGTTGCTATTTCTAGGTTATGTAATGGCAGTCAAGTTGGTTTATTTGGTATTTTATGAGGAGCAATAACTGTGGCCATGAAAAATCTTAATGTTGTTGGTGGTGGAAGCATAGCCATAGCAATGAGAGAGGGAGAGAAAGAGAAAGGAAGATGGCAAACCAGTGATGGTGAACATTAGCAAAGAGGGAACAGAGGAGCACAGGTGTTCAGATATTTCTCATATTCTTGTTCTTAGACTAGATTTATTTTTATTCATGCAAGTTCATTATTATTGATTATGAAATTGGGCTCAGGTTTGGTTAAATATTTTTCAAATTGCAAGTATGTTGCACATGATAACAAGGACCCAATTTTTACCGTATACTCCAGCATAGTTGCTGCTCATGTTAGAGTTTCCATTTATTTTAATTGGCTCAGATTAATAATAGAATGTGGGATTAATTGAGCAGGAAACATAGTATAAATTCTTAACTGCATATTCTGCACAATTTTAAGGGTTTTCTACTTGGTTTTAAGCCTTCCTATTTTAGGTATTTAAACACTTTGCAGATGTCATCTTTTGTCTTCAACTTTTCCATTCTTAGATCAATAGAATCCATCTATTCAGAACTTGATCATCTAAGTTGCAAGAAATTCCATATACTCACTCTAAACATTCTCTAGTCATGCAACTGCAAAAATGCTCAGGAGCCTACTCTGCACTAGAGTTGATCTGCACAGGTTCGCTAACTAATTGGACAGAGAAATGTCAAAGCAACTTGACATAAGCTGGATATTAGGTGTTTATATCTCCTGTTTATATTTGTTTGTAACAAATTATCATTATCTATGTATCAACCAGTGCCAAAGCACTGAGGATGTGCAGGGTACTTAAAAAGCATGCCTAGGGCCTCAAGCATGTTGTCTAATGCCATGCATGGGAATGTAACCAACACAGATTTGTATGTAAACTGACACCAGTGTAAGCCATGTATATACTCTGGCAGTAAATTTACCTTGACCCTTTTGGTGATCCTTGCGCCTGTACTGGGACCAAAGTTTTGCAACACTTTGACTAAAATCCACATGTATCCTTCTATCATCAATCAAGGCATTATCCATCTGCCATGAAAAATTAGGTCAACCAAATTTCCATGCCCAGGATAAAACAAATTGCAGAAAAAATATCTGATTAAAAAAAAAAAAACACATGTTAGCAGCTGTTCTAGAACCCTTGACGTTTAAAACACTTCTCAGCAAGTTTTCCCAAGAGCCTGATGTTAGGACCACTGCCATCATTATCATGTCCATAAGAAAGATGTTGCATCGCTTATTCCCAAGGACAAGAATCATGCCCATTGAAGTGCTAAATAACTTAGGAATGAGTTTTATTTGCATTGTATATTTTTTATCAGCTTGATTGTAAATTTAATATATTTAGGGCATTTCAAGTTATATTCATATTAGTTTTGCTTATTTAGCAAGTACTAGGTTTAGAAAGTAGGCAATAAATGCTGATATTATTTTTGATTTAAGCAACTTTTGTTGATGAATTAAGTAACTAGATCTGAGCATTGAGATTTTCCCCTTCCTCTACTTCCTAATGGTAAGTGTTAAAAATTTTGACAAAATGCTGAAAAGACGGAATTCTATCAGAGCTCTAGAAGAGCTACATAAAAGTATGTTGAACTCTCTCCTATGCCAAAGAACCCCCTCCCCTATCCCCAAGGTGGAACTTGAGACCTCCAAATTGCAGTCTCAAGTAACAACCATTTTGGGTGCATCCTCAAGGACTACTACAATCCTGATTGACAAATCAGGTAGTTGAAACAAAGAAAAAATAGTTTTCTTCCCAATTAAATCCTGGAAACCTGAGACTTTACAATGAAAACAACAATAATAATTATAATTCCTAGGAACATGCAATACTAAAGAAAAGCAAGTAAACTTTTTGTCTTATATTTTACCTTGAAATATGCTTGTTCACATGCCTCTTTGGTCTCAAATTCTGTAATAATAAAATATGCTTGATAAGATTCTCTATCCAAGAGAAAATAACATAATAATAATCAGGTTATAAGTGCAAATGAAAACAAGAAGGAAAAAACCTTGATGGTACCTATGGTTTGCAATTTTTTTTCCACAAATACATATCAAGGCCCATGGTTCATAAAAGTAGTTCTACAAGAACATTTTTGACCTCTTTGTTCTTTTCCATACCTTGAACTACTCCTTGTTCTTTTCCATACCTTTCTTGAACTATGTTACTCAGACTTGAGAGTGAATGTTGGATATGGGTACATTCAATTTTTTTTCTTAAGTTTTTCCCTATATTTAGAGGGTCAAACCTCCACACCCATGTCCGTTGGATATGTACCTGACAGAGTACTTCAAGGAAATGAAGTGTCAGAGCAACATAGTTCTTGACTTACTTCCCCTGAATTCACTAGCTGAATAATTTGCCAACCCATTCTCAAAATAATAACAAAACAAACTTAGATTTAGCTGTAGCTTGATAAACTAAAAAATTCAACATTGGAAAATAAAGTGCTGAAGTTTTACTTAAGGAAAATTTAAGTACTGAACCTTGACAATATAAATCGTTTGATATGCTGCTGAAAATTATAGAATTGAGTAGATCTTTATTTTTTTATTTTTGTAAAAGAGATATGAATTTATTAGGTTTACAATAATAAAAGTTAAAGAAGAAAGAATATAAAATGTAACTAAATGATAAAAATTTCATTCAATAAGATAGTGAGTTTTTGAAATAAGTTATCAAACGCTTTCAAAAAACATATATAATCTTCGTAAATTTAGTTTTCAATGATTTTAAAAGTTAAAGGTTTATCGAATAGCACCTTAGTAAAATATAATCATTGCACTAACATGTGAAGCCGATGCAGGGGTTGTGTTTACCCTTCAATAGCTCAAATTGCTTATCAGTCACCACAATAATCTTGTTTCATAAGTGCCTAACAAAGCAGGTAATAATCTATTACACTCAGACTCAAGTATGGGAATAGCATGTCGGTCTGTATCCAAGTGTCTTATTCATCAATTGCCCTAAGACACAGTGACACAGTATAAAAGGCCCTAAAGAAGGATATGACTGTCAAGTAGTCACTTTCTAATAATTTTTGGAACAATCTTGTACACCTTAAGTATATACCAAGCTTCAAATGGTTTTTATTTACTCTTTCAATTTTCCCACCTACCTCTTTGTTCAAAGAGACCTAATCTTTAGAACAGAATCAACTGCACACCTTTTAGCCTATGTTTAACCTTTTTCTTCTAGCCTTTGACCACTTGATCTCAATGGTGACCACTCATAAAAGACACATGGCTGAAGCAATGCCTCAATATGAACTAACATTAATTAACAATTACACATACCCATAAAGATCAGGTGGATGTGTAATCATGAAAGCTTAAGGCGGCACCTAAGAACTTGATGTAAAACATTGTCTTATACAGCATCCATGAGTCAACTACTATTTACAAATTCGATAAGAATAGAGAAACAGAACCCAAACCAAATACTTTGATAGGCTCACTGTAATCTATTTTGCCAGCATATTATACTTTGTTTCATCTTCAGTATTCAAAACAGTAACTGTCAATCAAAAACAATGTATAACTTTCACTTAAGATTTGGATCAGAGCTAGAAAAAGGTTCCAACACATTCTGTAGGCAAGTTCAAAGTTGTCATAAATTAAAGAGTACAGCGAGAATACCATTATTTAAACCAAACTAAAGTAGACCTGAACATCATTGTTTTCTACACTACAAATAACAAGTTATAGATGTTCTTCGATAAATATAAATAAATAAAATCAAGATTCCACTCACCAATGAAAGCATAGCATAAGCTGTCTCCAGTCTTATAATCACGGATTACCTCAGCCCTGTCATTTAATTGCAGTGAAAAATACATCCAAAGTCACAAGCATCCCAATATCACCAAATATTAAGAATATTTATACTTACGATAGTACAGTTCCAAAACGTGAAAAGATAGTATGTAAGTCCTCATCCTGCAGTTAGAAGAGCCAATCAAAAAGTGTCTTCAAATGCAAACAGTAAGTGTTGGTACTTTGGTTTTAACATTCTGTCTTGTAGGAAGGAAAAGTTGTCACGGATAAATTAGCAAATAGGTCTTTTCCTCTGATTAAGACAAAGGAACAAGTAGCATAGGATGCAAATTATCAGGTTGAAGAGAGCAAAATGTTTAGAACAATAAAAGAACCCCTCATGTTCACAGCCAACTTTTCCTTCCTTGTCAGTCCTTCCCTCTGACAAACTTACCTAATCAAAGTCCAAATAAATAAAATAACTACCGAAATGATAATAATATATATATATATATATATATATATATATATATATATATTATTTATCACCACCACTGAATACAAAATAAGCACTCACTTCAGTGACTGGATTCAGTTTACAAACAAATAGAACATTCTCAGGAGGCTTAATCTCAGCATCAGGAATATCCCCAATCTGCAATGGAGATAAGACATTAAATAACTTGAATAGAAGGTCACATTCAAACAAAAAAACCACAATCATCATGGATGTAGGAACCTACACTTTCAAGTACAACTGCTCTTGAATGGGCATCCTTTGCACGGAGAACCTCCTCAAGTTCTGCAGTACCTAATTGTTCATCCATGGGAACCCAATCATCTTCAAGTCGAACATCATCATCAACCTAGAAGCAAGTGATGAGAAACTAGTTGTGACTATGAATAGAAAATACTTAACAACAGCAGCAGTATATTCATTGGCCTGATATAAATTACAAATATGACATGAAATTTGACCATGTTTACTCATTCTTAATACCTAACATCAGTTTTTGAGTACAAAAACACTAGTATCAATTGCAGCTGAGCATCAAATTGAAGAGGTCAGACATCCCCATTTTTCTACAGAATCACAATCTGGATCCCTCACAGGTGCATAATGAAGTACCCACAAAGTACCAACTTCAATATTCTCTCCTATATTCTACTATTCTACTACTACATAAAAATACTACAAATGGTAGTAGGGAAAACAAGAATTACATAATCAAATAGAAGAAAAAAAAATAAAAAATGTCAAATAACCAACCTGTTGCAAAATTTACTCAAGTGAGTCATATGCTAGTTTAAAATATAGTTAACAGTGTGTGAGTATGCATGTACACAGTATTTTGGGAAACACAGAATGAGCCTTGTCCAAGTCCCCAGTCACTTTTAAGCATGCAAGGAAAAAGCATCATCAACTTCCACATACATCCAACTCAGATAAATTACTTCTTCTATCTTTATACCTTCACTCATTTCCATTCTCAACCACTCACATCCCAAAATCAATACCTTCATGTTTTTTTCCTCTTTTCTCTCTTTTTGATATAGAGTTGAGAAGGGCAGCAGAAAGAGAGTTGAAAAGGATCAAAGAAAGGGGCCAATTTTTCTGCTGTAATACAGCCAATGTTCAATCAGCCCAGAGAAAGCTAGCAAGATATATATTTAAGTACAGATAAACTCAACTCGCTGAGCTCAAATACTTTTAGATATTGACTTGAAGATACAAATTATCTGCTACAACAGTAAAAATCATTAAACCAACCACCCATTTAAAGAAAAAAAATGAAGGCATATTCTGAAATTGACTGTTCGCAGGCTGAGTACTCTAGGTACAAAACAAACCATTGAAAACTCAACCTCCCATTGAAAGCTTTTTTAATTTTTTTTCTTGGCGGGCAGGGGGAGCCTTTCGGTCCTCTTTAAAATTCCTAGAGGCAAAATTACTGATGTTTGGATGCAATCAGCCTGTTTATATTGAGAACTATTATAAATCAAATATAACAAAAAATGAGCTTTGAACAGAAAAAAAAAAGAACGATGCCCCTAAAGCAGCTGCCTGTTTAATTTGTCACTGAAAAGTTAGCAATTTCTAGTTTAGAAGTATCAAGTGGGAATCTGGTATTATGTCAGACAAAAAGCAAGTTAAGCAAAAGGTAAGAAAAACATATATATCAACACATTCAAAACCATTAGAATTCCTGGCATCCATAAGCTCACAAGAGGCAATGTGAGACAATTCAATTTCAGTTTATTAAGCATCATCACATATGCTTCTAAGATTTTCATAACATATAGTATGAGACTTTTTCTGCTTCAAATTGTTAAAGATAAGAACATTTCAAGAGACTATGTCTGTGCAACATCTTACTTTAGAAAATGAGTAAGCATCTCAAATGCGGAACTCATAATTTCAAAAGTGATATGCAGATTACTTGCCATTCATCCAACTATTTTGAACCTTTTAAAATACAAATAACTAACATCTGAAAGAGTCCTTACCTCATCCTTTGGTTTTCCTTCAGGGGAAGCATCGGGAATCAACTCAGACAATTGGGGAGGATCATCAAAGGGATCCTCTAATATATATGTGTGTTTGATTCTGGTCAATGTTTAATAGAGACAACTAATCAAATATGGTAACAAAATAAATTCAAATGAACTACTACCAGAGAACAACACATATGGTCCACAGCCCAGATTTTGCAAAAAGAAGATATACAGAATGGAACAAGATTCTACCTGATATTCTTATATGGCCTGTTCTTCTCATCCACATAAGCTTCATTTATCCTGGTCAAAGTTGCAAACCCTTCAGCAACCTCCCCAAACACCTACAATGATAGCTCTCTCTTAAGGAATGTAGGATATTATAAAAAAAAGGCATACAACGTCAGAAAATGAACCTCGACCGTATAAACATTAAAAATTAATGATCATATGCATTCAATCAAACCATTCCTTATCACTCATAAACATAATGACTTGCATATTTCCTTTGGTAACTCAGGTTCTAGGGACAAATGACATATGTTGCTCTGAAACAAGTGTGAGTTTCCCTGGCATGTACCAGAAACAGGTGCATTCAATTTTTTTTCCCAAGTTTTTCCTTATATTTGGAGGGTCAAGACCACATATCAATGTCCAATTTCAGGCTGAGATATGCGTCTAACATAAGTACCTCAGGAAAAATGAAGAGTCAAAACAGCAAAGCAAATAACCACTCTGAAAGGAACCACCGGCAACTCATAAAATCCAAAAAAAAGTTCTCAAATCTCAAAATCATTTCAGCACAAACTCTTAGAAACACAAACATGGGACGTATGAAGGAATACACTAGCTAGACAGCACAGAATATTCTTCTTGTGCGCCACAGAAGCAAATGAACAGATTTGTCATATACCTAGGGTAAACTTATAAGAAACTTTTAAGTTTCTAACAAACAAACGCCTACTTCCAATCAACACAGGAATCAATACAGAAATACCACATTGAACTCTTTCAACCACCTATCTCAATACCTCAGCTATGGTTAACCTACATGGAAATACACATAAAGGATTTATACTAGGGAGTCAAATGAAATTGTTAGAAAGCCTCCCAAAAAATACTGCATAAGCTGCAGTTTACAAGAGTTTTCATATTTCATATTGAACTACAAGAAGTGAACTGGATTGGGACATGATATCTAGAAAGTTATAATTGCTTTGTTTCATAAAAAACTGAACGTAAGTAAAACGATCAAGAAACTTACTGTGTGCTTCCCGTCAAGATAGTCTAGATCGTCACGAAGTGTGAAATAGAACTGAAAAGAAAAAGTAGTGTTATAAGCAAAATTGTGAGTTAACAATTGCAAGCTGCTTCACATAATGCCTAGAGCTACAAACAAACCAACAACTCATCTTACTGAAGCCTTGTTCTTTGTAGAACATGAAACAAATTTCTTATCATAAAAATCTAAAATAAGAGAGATATTGAGTAATCATGAATCAAGCAAAAGAACCTCATACCTGGGAAGCATTAAGGTTCTCCCCAGCACTAGCCATTGCAACAGTGCCTTTCTTAGCATGCTTCAAATCAAGATGAATCTCATCACCGAAAAATCGAGCCTGATCCCCATATAGGAATCTGAACGAAAAAGGAAAAGACTCATTATCTCTCAATGGAAACTACTGAACAAGAAAGCCAAAGAACTGACAGTCATAGTAATCCAGTACAAAATACAAGATATCAAACTAGTAAATTCTGGCATGTTCAAGGGAAAATCGAAAAGAGAGCAAAATCAACAACCAATGAGGGCATTTCTTGTTTCTTACTTATACACCGAGTCTCCACCAGACCCCGTCCCAGTTGGGTCCCCTGTTTGGGCGGTAAAATCCTTTTGAACCGTGTGAAACAGACACCCATTATAATACTTAATCCTGCACCCAAAAGCATTTAAGTAAAATGGAAAAAGCCAAAAACTTTTACTACGAATGAGCTACAGAAACCATTATGAAGTACTAAACTTTAGGAATTAAAAAAGAAAATGTGGAGAATTGAGTTTTAGGAAAAGAAGTTGCCTGCAAAGCTTTAAGAAATTTTTGGAGGTCAAGGGGCATTTGTCTGTGTACAAATCTATCACAATATCGCCTAAGCTTGTCACTATTAGAACTGACATCGTTTCCTGACGCTCTGTTTGGTAGTGAGGAAGGAAAATGGAGGGAAGGGAAAAAGGAACGGAAGCGAAGGACGGAGACAGAGAAACCGGACAAGAAGGGGAAACGAAGAGGAGATAAAGGTAGAGAGCTGGGGTTTGGGCCTGCGGCCGGCCGTCGGCAGCCACGAAAAAGACCCAATAGCAATAGTTATGGAGGTGGAGGTTGAAGCAGAGAAACCTTCGACCGACGGAGGACGCAGAGGGGCAATGATCTACAATCAACTGGAGGTTTCAAGACCCAAAGCCTGTGGCCTCGGGCCCGAGGACTTGGATATAGGTTTTTCTTGACCCGGTCCAAATCAGTATATTATTTTTTTTTGGAACAAAAAACAGTATATTATTATATTAATAAAAATATTTATTTATTCTTAAGCTTCAAAAAATATTTTAAAACATTAAAATAATTATCTAATATATTTTTTAACATTATAATATGAGTGGATCAAACCCAGATGCAAAGCATAATTTTGCAAAAACTCTTTTAAAACATTAAAGTGATTGATAAATGAATATAACACATGGAAATAGATCATCAGAAAAAAAATTTTATTCATTGCTACACCGTGACATTGAATTTATGTTGTAAGATTGCATGATATATGTGATAATAGTTGGTGTTGTATCTTTATAGATATAATTATTCTTATCTTCTGATATCACAAATTTTATTAAACATAAAGATATTTGGAGTACTTCTAAATGAAAAAGATATTTGGAGTAGTTTTAAAACCAATTTATTTTCAATTAAGTTTATTGAGTTTTCAGTTGTTTTAACTTATAAGTCGTTTTTAAGAAAATTTGTTTTCAAAATTTGAATCTAAATAATGCAGTCGAAGGGGAAGATTGTTAGATTTTCTCAAATAATTGAAGTGTAGACTTACATTATTTAATTTATTTTATCTTTTTATCAAAATTAGACTAAATTAATTTGGTATTCATAATGAGCCAATATTATAATCCATAATATGATCTAATAATGTGGCTTAAGCTTCAATATTATATACGGGTTTGATATTGTGTGCTTGTGTAGGAAACCTTAAATAATGGAAAGGATTCAGAATTCATTATATAAAGATAAGTCTAGTTCTTCTCTTCTAACACATTAAGAATTCACCCATCAGAGAGTTATAGATTAAGGAGAAGAAAGATCCTAACGCACTGAATCCCAACAATTAATCTGGATTGTACTATTTTTGTTGTGAAAATCATGAATCAAAAAATCGAGTATGATTTTGTGTTTTGAATTTCTACTATGGTGAATCTTGGGTTAAATATAATTTATTTTATATAAAATATCAATGTAACTCATTATTAGAGTCTCTCTAAACTAAAGTTTATGAGAATGGTGTCCTGTTTTTCGGCAAAGTGTTGGTTAGGGTTAATTTCATTAGTCATTGGTCTTTAGTTTTTTGTTGCTTGGTTTGTTTATTTTGAATAAGTTGTCAACTCTAAATTCATTGAGGAGATTAACGATAGGTAGAAGTAATTCAAGTTTCTAATGAAGAAGCAAACTTTGTTAGGTTAGATACCAGTGGAGATTTGGGCCTTTTGAACAATCATAAAGAATTCTGCTTGTTGGGAACCATATGGGACAAAAGGAAAGTCAATTTGGATGCTATGATCAAATGTTAAGCTCTCTGTAAAGGCTAAATGGATGATTAATGGTTAAAGAAATTAGAGATAATAACTTTTTGTTTAGTTTCGATGTTAAAAAGGATTGTCGCGGCATTGGGTCGAGGCCTAAACCTAACTTTGTTAAATTGGTTTTTTTTTTTATTCTTTTTCTTTCATTCTCTAGCCGACTAACACCTCCCAACCTCTCCTCCTTCATTTTTCCATATTCTTGCATCCACTTCACTCTGCCACTAGTGTTTTTAAAGTCTAAGTTTTTCCATTCATTCCATTCACAAAAAAATGATTCACCATTCCACTCTCCACATATTCAATCAAGTAAGTGTTCTTCAACAATTTTTATTTGTTTTGAGATTTTTATTTTGCTGATAGTCATTGCCATTGTTAGAGTCCATAGATTTTATATATTAAATGGGTAACTTGTACATGGTTGATGATGGGTATGCAGATTATTCTTCTTATCTATGCTTTGGGTTAGGCAAAGGTTTGTTTAATTGAGGATGATTATAGCAAATTTTTTGTTGCTTATGGGTTAGGTTCATATAATTTTATGTGCTTGCTAATGCATTTGTTAAAAGTCTTATTGTTTATGGTGTGAGTTGGTAGAAATTTGCTTGGTGGATGATAGGCTTATAGCAGTAATTGTAATTTTGGTTTGGGAAACAATTAGACTATGGCATTCACATATTTGGTGATTTTGGAAATAAATTGTGCTAAAATTATTTGGTTTGATGTCTTTTACACACTTATTATATTTAGTGCTCAAAATTTTTTTTTGGATAAAATTGACCTCTTGTTATTTTGGTTGGCTTTTGTCTTGGTTGGTTATTTTTGGAAATTTTGCAGTAATGGCACCTAAGCGTTCAAAAACAAGTTCAAGTGGCGTGTTTGATCAAACGAAGTTCGTCTTTACTTATGCTTCAATAAGATATTGTACTTTGCTGATTAACAAGGTGCCCATCCCTAAACAAGGTGTAAATATTCCTCTAATCCATTATCAAGAGATGCATCATATGATTGAAGAATGACATTAGCAACGCTTTTGTGACCCACCTGAAGTTGTAGTTGTGCCAGTGGTAAGGGAGTTTTATGCAAATGTATTTGAGTATGTTGATGGTGTTGCTTTTGTATGTCGGTGTATTTTCAAAATCAAAGGTTATGTCACATAATCAAAAGCTATTTTAGCTCAAAGGTTATGTCACATAATAAAAAGCTATTTTAGCTCAAAGGTTATGTCACATAAAGTGACATAGTGTGACTATTGGATTGTAGGTAGGTTTTCATGTGAATGGTTATGCCTCTTGATAAAATGATATTCAAAAGTTATTATAAAAAACATCATAACTCAAAAGTTTAAATATGAAAACTTATTGTTTCAAATTATAACTCAAAGATTATGTTTTATGGAATGAATAATTGTTCTTTTATAAGATGATTATTGAAACAATACCTTTATCACAAAGTTGTGTCTGGCAAAATGTAAAGATGTCTTTTAGACAAAATGGTGCCTTAATAAAAGGGTTGTGTCCTTGAAGAAAAGACACTTGCAAGCTTATATAAAGGGCTTGTTGCCAACCATTTTGACACATCAAATCAAAAACAAAACAAGAGCAAGAAATGTATTGTGTTTTATTAACATAAATACTTAAGTTCCCATCAACTACAAAAACGTCCAAATTTCTTATAATTTACTTGCTGCAAAAAGTAGGTTCTAAGGCCGAACTACTTTGCAAACCCATAGGTGTATCTAGCGGTCTACTTTCGTAAAATGCAAGACTAAGTTAGACGTTGGCTTCATTGTATCCCTAAGGCTATTCACATTATTCCTCTTTGCATATCGAGTGGTGGGGCCGAAATAAGTCTTAAAGATAGTGTCTATTGAAAGGCTTGTCTTGAAGTTAATTTTGTCAGTTCATAAATTCCATCTAAACCCCATTTGCACCAACAATTTTAAGACTTATTTTTGTGGTATTTAAAATGGCTTCACTTAAAGAGATATCTACCAACATTATCAAGTTAGATCGCTTTGAAGAAGGAAACTTTATTCGATGAAAGAAAAAGATGCACTTTCTCCTTGCAAGTCGCTTATGTTCTAGATACACTAAGACCAAATGAAGAAGGTGGTGAAAAATTCGTGGATAAAACTTGTTAGAGGTAAAAATGGGATAATGATGACTACATATGCATGGGACACATTCTTAATGGAATGTCAGATGCATTGTTCGATGCGCACTAGAATGAAGCTAGTGCACAACAACTTTGGGACAAATTGGAAGCAAGATACATGGCTAAAGATGCAAGTAGCAAAAAATTTATGGTTAGTCGTTTCAATAATTACAAAATGGTTGATAATCATTTTGTTATGGAGCAATTGCATGAGCTTGAATGCATTCTAAATAGCTTTAAGCAATATGGTCTTAACATGGACGAAGCTATTGTGGTATCTTCAATAATTAATAAGCTTCCTCCTTTATGGAGAGACATTAAGAAAACTCTAAAACATTAAAAAGAAGAAATATCTTTCGAGGACCTTGGTAATCATCTTCGTATAGAAGAAGATTATCGCAAATAAGAAAAAGTCAAGCAAGATGAAAAATAAAAAGATTCTAATGAAAAGAATCTTGAGACTTCGAAGGTCCATGTGATGGAACACCAATTATCAAATAAGCCGATCTCACACAACAAAAGAAAACATTTCGTGGGTATGAATGACAAAAGTCATAAGATTAAAAAGAACAAAAAGGGGCCATGTCTCCATGTAACAAACTTGGACACTTTAAGGTGGAATGTAAACTTTTGAAAAATAAGACACAAGACGTGAACAACAACAATTTTGTGGCTATGGTTTCTGAGGTTAATCTTCTCCAAGATGATGGAGCATGGTGGATTGACACTGGTGCAACTAATCATGTATGCAATGACAAGAGTTTCTTCAAGACTTTAGAAGCAGTTAATGATGGAACTGTGCTATACATAGGAAACTCCTCCACTACACAAGTGAAAGGAAAAGGCATTGTTGAACTTATGTTTACTTCTAGAAAAATACTTGTACTAAACAATATTTATTATGTATTGGAAGTTAAAATGAATCTTGTGTCAGGTGCTTTGTTGAATAAGTATGGTTTCAAATTAGTATTTGAAACAGATAAGTTCATCCTTACAAAAAGTGGACAATATGTGGGAAGTGGATTTTTTGTGAAAACATGTTCAAACTTAATATTAATAAGAATATTACTAGTTCTACTTATATTGATGCCTCGTTTAATATTCATGATAATAAAGCAACTTTATCTAATTTATGGCATAATAGATTAGGTCATGTTCATTATAGAAAAATGCATGATATAGCTAAATTAGCTTTAATACCCAACATTGATGTAAATAATGATATGTGCAAGACATGCATGGTTACTAAAATCACAAGAAGTTCATATCCTAAGGTAGAAAGAAACTCCAAATTACTTGCATTAATACATTCTGATGTTTGTGACATGTATAGTACTCCATTTAGTGGTGGAAAGAAATACTTCATAACATTTATAGATGACTTTTCTAGATATTGCTATGTTTACTTATTGCATACTAAAGATGAAGCAATGGAGAAATTTAGAATTTATAAAAATGAAATTGAATTGTATTATGCATTACTTATTAAATGTTTATGAAGTGATAGAGGAGGTGAATATTATGATCCCATGTATTTTGAGTCCACTGGTATTATTCATAAGATTACCACTCCATACAAACTAGAACAAAATGGTGAATGGAACCTAAGAATCGAGTTCTTACGAAAATGGTCAATGCTTTGCTTTCTAATTTAGGTTTGGGAAAAGGATTTTGGGGCAAAGCCTTATTAACGGCTTGCCATATACTAAATAGAATCCTAAACAAGAGGAGTAAAACTACTCCTTATGAGCTATGTAAAGGAAGAAAGCCAAACCTTAATTATTTAAGAGTTTGGGGATGTTGAGCCATAGTAAGAGTTCCGGAACCAAAGAAAAGGAAATTAGGTGAAAGAGGAATTGAATGTATATTTATAGGATATGCTAAACACAGCAAAGTCTATCGTTTCATGGTGATAAAGCCCAATGATTCATATTCCATTAATATAGTCATAGAATCAAGAAACACTATCTTTGATGAAACAACGTTCAATTCAATTCCAAGACCCAAAGAACTAATAACAAAAAGCGATAAACTTTCAGAAAATGGCGAGAAAACTATTGAGCTTCAAAAAAGTAAAAGAATTAAAAAAGCCAAGACATATGGATCCAATTTCCTTATGTACTTAGTAGAAGGTACAAGAGAAGAAATAAGTGAATACTTACCTTATTGCTTCAATGTAGAAGGTGAAAGTGATCCTCAAACTTATAAGGAGGCAATGAAATCGAGATGCTTCCTTTTAGAGAGAAGCAATACAAGATGAGATGAACTCGATAATGAGAAACAAAACATGGAAGTTGGTAGACCTTCCACACGGTTCCAAGCCAATAGGCTGTAAGTGGATTTTTAAAAAGAAAATGAAAGCTGATGGAACCGTAGAAAAGTTTAAAGCAAGGCTAGTGGCAAAAGTCTTTAAACAAAAAGAAGGTGTTGATTATTTTGATACATATGCATCGTAGCGAGAGTAGCTACAATTAGAGTGCTTATAGCACTTGCATATATACATAAGATGGTAATTCACTAGATGGATGTTAAAACAACATTTCTAAATGGTGAGTTAGATGAAGAGGTGTATATGGAACAACTTGAAGGGTTTGTCTTTCTTGGTCAAGAAAGAAAAGTATGTAAGCTTGTAAAATTCTTGTATAGATTCAAACAAGCACCTAAACAATGGTATCAAAAGTTTGATGAAGTTGTGCAAGCTAACGGTTATAAAATCAATCAATTTGACAAATGTGTCTGTAGTAAGTTCCATAATGGTAGAGGTTTCATCATTTGTTTATATGTAGAATACATGTTAATCTTTAGTACTGATTTAGAACAAGTAGAGAACACAAAAAGGTTATTGTCACAGAATTTTGACATGAAAGATATGGGTGTGGCATATATTATTCTTGGTATAAGAATAACGAGAGACAATAATGGCCTAACATTATCTCAATCTCATTACATTGAAAAGATTGTAATGAAATACGATAAGTCAGATGGTATGCCAATGTCTACACCTTATGATTCTAATTTAAAGCTTGTACCTAACAAAGACAAGCCAATAACACAAAATAAATATGCAAAAGTAATTGGATGCCTAATGTATGCTATGGTCTATACAAGGTTGGGTATTGCTTTTGCGGTTAAGATGCCAAGTCGATTTACAAGTAATCCAAGTAAAAAACATTGGTATGCTATTCATAGAATTCTAACATACTTAAAGAGTACAAAGAATTATGACATTTGTTATTCAGGTTTTTCCTTCAGTTTTATAAGGGTCTACAGATGCTAGTTGGAACTCAAATAGAATGGATCATACTTCTACGACTGGTTGGATTTTTAGAATTGTGGGGTGCTATTTCTTAGGAATCTAAAAAACAATCTTGTCAAACGAACTCTGTTGGCTCCATTAGTTTTTGGTGATAATAAAATATTCCCATCATTTGTGTCTAATATCTCTACTTGAGTGTACAGGACAAAAATTGTATGCAAGTAATTAATAAATCATTCAAATGCACATATCAAAGAGCAAAGGAATAAGGAAGTCACTATTGATCAACAAGACAGAAGCCCTTTAGTCAATTAATAAGGAGTTAATCAGCTAAAATTTAAATAAGAAGTTAGCGGGCTAAAGAGTATTGAGAGAACCAACTTAGTTGATCAAGAAGTAAGTTAATCGACTAAGTGCACACTGCCAGAAACTGGGATCAGAAGACAGAGACGACTTAGTCGACTAAGATATTGGTTAGTCAACTAAGAGCATTCTGTCAAAAAATTTGAATCTTACACTAGAAGACAAATTAACAGTCAGAATTGCTACCCAAACTATTTCTAACGGTCAAAAACTGTCTAACTCACTTCAAAGATAATTTTCTAAGTATAAAAGGGACTTCCAACGGCTAGAAATGCCAATGAAGACTTCCAAGTACATAAAAGAGCTGAAAAGCTTGCAAATACTCTCTGCTCATTTACTGCACTCAAACTCCTATCTTTATAATTGTGATCTGTACTTCACTTTGTACCATTTAGATCAACCTTGTGATCATAGGTACACTTTCATCACTTCTCTATTTGTATTCTT
Organism: Theobroma cacao; assembly: GCF_000208745.1. NCBI lineage: Eukaryota > Viridiplantae > Streptophyta > Magnoliopsida > Malvales > Malvaceae > Theobroma > Theobroma cacao. The sequence continues at coordinate 14,838,131 of NC_030858.1, read as the reverse complement.
AGAGTGAGCAAGTCACTCTAAGGGATTGATTCAAGCTAGGATTGCTTGATTGGCTATAGGTTCTAACTTAACCTTGAAAAGTTAGGTGTTGGATTTTAGTTGATCCCGGTAAAAACTATTGTGAAAGGTTTTGGCTAAGCCTGGTAAAAGCCATTGTAAAGCTTGGTGAAAGCTTGTGAATTTCACCTTTTATAGTGGATTGATTTGGAAAATCCTTGGTTGAATAATCAAGATAGTGGATGTAGGTCTTAGACCAAACCACTCTAAATTCTACTGTGTTGTCTACTCTGTTTTTGTTCTTATTTTTATTCTTTTTTTTCACTTGCATTTGTTCCCACTTAGAGCTAATTTTTGAAAGAGCCAAATTGTGCTATTCACCACCCCTCTAGCACATTTACTTGGGAGCAACAGACTCCACTATGGCTGCTGAATTTATAGTTTTAGCATCTGCCACCCAAGAAGCGGAATGGTTGAGAGATTTACTTTATGAAATTCTGTTGTGGCCTAGACTAATGGCACCAATCTTGATACATTGTGACAATTAAACAACTGTATCAAAGGCATATAATCAAGCATACAACGGAAAGAGTTGATATATTAGACTTTGACATAGCATTGTAAGACAAATAATTAGTGATGGTATAGTCACTATAAGTTATATGAGGTCTTACGAAGATTTAGCAGATCCGTTTACTAAAGGTTTAAAAAAGAACTTGGTAATAAAGACCTCAAGAGGGATGGATCTCAAGCCTATCAACTAAATCTCCAATGGTGGGAGGTCACCTTGACACTTGTGGTCAACTTGCAAGTCTTGGGTACTGACCATTCTACCACATGGATGATTGCAAACACTAATTTATATTTTCCATCCTAAGGTGTATAGTGCTTGGTTCGCGTAATGTGAAAGGTAAGGTTGAACGAAAGTTCTTAATAGACCCATAACATGTATATGTTTAAGTATTATAACTACGGAGTACTTTTGATAGGAGCTACCTATGTTTAAGATGGAGCCTGGTGAAGATATCACCAGCATGTTAGATAGATTTACAAACATCACAAACAAATTAAGTCAACTAGACAAACCAATTCTCGAGCATGAAATTGTAAAAAGACTTCTTAAAAGCCTACCTAAAAATTGGAAGCCTAAAGTGACAACCATTCGAGAAGTCAAGGACTTAAATGTCATAACTTTGGATGAAATTTGTGGTTATCTCTTTACTCATGAGCTAGAACTCAAGGAAGAGGAAGAAGAAGATAGGTGGGAAGCTAAAGAAAAGAAAAAAAGCATTGCCCTAAAAGCCAGTATTCTTGAAGAGGAACTAGACGAGCTATCCTGTGATGATGATGAAGAATTGGCACTGGTGGCAAGAAAATTCAGAAAGCTGATGGGCAAAAAAAATCAGAGACTAGCTAGAAGAGGGTTTAGAAAAGATCAAGGTTCTTCATGGAGAACTAGAAACAAAAACGACTCCAACAAAAAGGAAGAGCTTACATGCTTTGAATGTAAGAAGCTTGGACATTTCAAGTCCGACTGCCCCTTGCTGAAAGAAGAAACTCCAAAAAGAAATAAGAAATCAACGAAGGTAATGGTGGCAGCTATTTGGTCAGACAGTGATACTTTAAGTTCTGAAGCTGAGGAAAAAAAGCCTGAAGAAAGAGCAAACTTGTGTTTGATGGCACGGATGATGAATCCGAGGTATCTTCATCCCCCTGCAATATTTCTATTGATGAGCTTCAAGATGAATATGAATGTTTATATGATGAATTTGAGAAACTTGTTTTGAAATACAAGACTTTAAAGAAAAAGTCTGCATCTCTAGAATCAGATTTGGAAAAGATTAAACTTGACTTTAATTCTATTTTTGAATAAAGAAACTTTCTGCAAATTGAATTGGTGTTGGCTCCATTAGTTTTTGATGATAATAAAACATTTCCATTTATTTGTGTCTAATACTTTTACTTGAGTGTGTAGGAAATTAATATATGAAATTAATTTATTAACTCTTCAAAGAGTATTTTTGAAAGAAAAAGAGCAATAAAATCAACAAGATGTAACTGAATAACAAGGAGGAAGCTTATTGGTGAAATAAAGAAGAATGTTGGTTGATCAAAGTTTTAAATTAAAGAAATAACGGGTTGAAGAGTTTGAGAAACAGAATCAACTTAGTCGACCAAGACAGTCGACTAAGTGCTCCATGCCAAGATCTACAAGTCAAAAACAGAATCAACTTAGTCGACCAAGTCAGTCGACTAAGAGCTCTCTGTTTGCAATTTGAACCAGAGCACTACAAGACAGATTAACGGCTAGAACTCATCCTCAACTATTTTCAACGGATATAAACTGCCATTAAAGTTGCATCTCCAAGTATAAATGGGTTTTCCAACAATTAGAAACAATTTTGAGAAGCCTTGAATGAGATTTAAACTATAGAAAATAGAAAAACCAGAAAAGCTTCACTGCACTTGTCTGCACTTAAACGCCTACTCTTTGTATTTGTGTTTAGCACTCAATCTTGTACCACTCAGATTAACCAGTGATCACTCAGATCAACTAGTGATCATACGTACTTTCTTTTACTACCTATCTTGTATTCTTAGAGTGAAGAAGTCACTCTATGGGGTTATTCAAGCTTGGGATAGCTTGATTGTTATAGGTTGTGGTTGAGTCTTGGAAAACCACTTTGGAGTTTTAGTTGAGCCCATGAAAAATGAGTGTAAAAGGTTTTGGCTGAGCCTGGTAAAAGTCATTGTAAAAGCTTGGTAAAAGCTTGTGAATTTCATTGGTTGTTAGTGAATTTGTGGGAAAATCCTTGGTTGGATAATCAAGGTAGTGGATTTAGGTCTTGGACCGAACCACTCTAAATTGCTGTGCATTTTATACTCTGTTTTTGTTTTTCTAAGTTTTGAAAATTAGTTTCCAATATTGTTAAGAGTCAAATTATACTATTCACCCCCTCTAGCACATATTATAGGGACCAACAATTAGTATCAGAGCTAGTTCCCTATTTTTAAGGCTTAACATCCTTTGGGATGATCCAAATGGCTCAACAAAAAATAATAGTTTCTGAGGGATAATCAACAAACAGACCACCTCTGTTTGATGGCTCTAATTACCCTTATTGGAGCACTAAAATGTTAATTTATATTATGACTATAGATTATGAAATGTGGGACGTCATAACTAATGGACCCTTTATGCCATCAACTGTGAATGTTGTGACAAATGAGTTGATGCCCAAGCCAAGGTCTGAATGGACTGAGGCTGAAACTAAGAAAGTTCAAATAAACTTTAAGGCTATCAACACATTGCATTGTGCATTAACCCCTATTAAATTTAACAAAGTCTCAAGCTGTACAACAGCTAAACAATTGTGGGAAAAACTTAGAATAATCTATGAAAGGACTTCTTAAGTAAAGAAGTCCAAAATTGCTCTTTTAACACATAGTTATGAAATGTTCAAAATGGAGTTTGGTGAAGACATCACCAGCATGTTTGATAGGTTTACAAACATCACAAATAAATTGAGTCAACTAGTCAAGCTTGTCCCTGACCATGAATTAGTTAAGAGACTACTTAGAAGCCTACTAAAATCTTGGAAGCCAAAAGTGACTGCCATTAGAGAGGCTAAAGATTTGAACATCATCACACTCGATGAGATTTGTATTTCTCTTCTTACTAATGAGCTAGAGCTTAAGGAAGAAAAAGAAGAAGATCGAAAAGAAGCAAAGGAAAAGAAAGAGAGTATTGCACTTAAAGCCAACATCCTTGAAGAAGAGCTGGAAAAGCTTTCCTATGATGATGATGAAAAATTAGCTTTAGTTGCAAGAAATTTCTGAAAGCTAATGAGCAGAAAAAATCAAAGGCTAATTAGAAGAGATTTCAAGAAAGACCAAGGTGCCTCATGGAAAAACAGAAACAAAATTGACTCCAACAAAAAGGAGTAGCTCATCTGCTACGAGTGCAAGAAACCTGGTCACTTCAAGTCTGAATGCTCATTGTTGAAAGATGAAACTCCGAAGAAAAGTAAGAAATCCAAGAAAGCAATGGTGGCTACTTCATGGTCAGATAGTGACACTTCAAGCTCTGAAATTGATGATGAAAAATATGAAGAAAGAGCAAACATTTGTTTAATGGCACAAGAGGATGAAATAGAGGTACCCTCATCCTTCTGCATTAATTCTTATGATGATTTAGAATATGAGTATGAGTGCTTGTATGATGAATTTGAAAAACTTTTTTCAAAATACAAATCATTAAAGAAAAAGGTTGCATTACTTGAAAATGATTTGGAACAAATCAAACGAGAATTCGCTTTTATTTTTGAGCAAAGAAATATTTTACAAATTGAGTTAGAACACTCAAAAACAGACTTTGAGGTTTTAAAACAAGAGCTGAAAAACAAGTCTGAAGCTTTGCAAATAACTCTTGATGAAAATACAGCTCTTAATGTTTGAAAAATGAATCTTCAAAAAAAGATACATACCACAATAAAAATTCAGCTAAAGCATTACCTAAATGTTATAATTGTGGTAAACATGGTCATTTATCATATGACTATTTTAAGAAAAGAATAGTGCAAAAAGTTAAGAAAATCTAGGTTCCTAAAGGATCATTTGTTGCAACTAACACTCAAGGACCCATCAAAGTATGGGTATCTATAAAGAAAAACTGAAATTTTGTTTTGTACGTCGAGCTGGACTTAAAGGAGACATGTTTAAAAGCTCAACTCAAGAAGAAACAGCCTTGGTACTTGGACAGTGGTTGTTCACGGCACATGATAGGACATGAAATGCTATTTGCTCAGCTGGATAAGAGAAAGAGAGGAACCGTATCCTTTGGAGATGATTTAAAAAGAAGAATCCATGGTATAAGTACGATTGGTAAGAATTCCCAAACTAAAATTAGCCATGTGTTGTTGGTTAAAAGCTTGAAGCATAATTTTCTAAGTATTAGTCAATTATGTGATAAAGGATTTAGAGTGTGCTTTGATTCAACTAAGTGTGAAGTGATAGATATGAGTACAAATAAAATCTCGTTTATAGGAAATAGATTGAAGAATATGTATGTAATTTTTCTTGAAGATGTTAAAGTAAATAGTGAAGTATGTCTTGTTGTAAATATTGAAAATGATAGTTGGCTATGGCATAGGAGATTAGGACATGTGAGCATGAATACTATGTCAAAATTAATTAAGAAAAATCTTGTTGCTGGACTACCTGAGTTAAAATTTGAAAATGATAGGATATGTGATGCTTGCCAACTAGGAAAACAGGTTAGGACATCTTTCAAGTCTAAGAAAATTGTGTCAACATCTAGACCTCTTGAATTGCTTCATATTGATCTATTTGGTTCAATAAGCACTAGTTTAGGAGGAAAATCTTATGGCTTTGTAATAGTTGATGACTACTCTAGATATACTTGGGTGTATTTTCTTGCTCATAAGAATGATGCTCTACAAGCATTCTTAAGTCATTGTAAGAAAGTAGAAAATGAAAAAGGACTAGCCATAGTTAGCATAAGGAGTGATCATGGAGGAGAATTTGAAAATGATGAGTTTGAAAAATTTTGCAATGAAAAGGGGTTGAATCACAATTTTTCTACACCTAGAACACCCCAGCAAAATGGAGTTGTAGAAAGGAAAAATCGAACCTTAAAAGAAATGGCTAAGACCATGCTATGTGAGAACGACCTATCTAAATATCTTTGGCTGAGGTAGTAAATCCAGCAACTTATGTTCTTAATAGAGTCTCAATAAGGCCCTTGATTTCAAAGACTCCATATGAACTTTATAAAGGTAGGAAACTAAATATTTCTCACCTTAGGAGTTTTGGCTGTAAATGCTTCGTATTAAATAATGGAAAACAACCCTTAGGGAAGTTTGATGCAAAGAGTGATGAAGCAATATTTTTAGGATATGCATTAAACTCAAAGGCCTATAGAGTTTTTAACAAAAGGACCTTGACCGTTGAAGAATCAATTCATGTAGTTTTTGATGAGTCAAATGCATTTGCGAAAAGAAGTTCATGATGATAATGATGATGTAGAAGTTCTAGAAAAACAAATGGAGGAAAGAATAGGAACAACAAGTCTGAAAAAGAAACTAAAAATCATTTCTGGTTCAGTGAAAGATATATCCGAGACACTAAGAGAAAAGAAGCATAAAACTAACAAGAAGAGAGAAACAGAGCCCTCACTCCACAAAGTTACCAGTTATTCTTCTTCGAAATTTAAGAATAAGTTGCATGAGTATAGATTCAAAAATATCTAGAATGCACCAATCTCTTATGGAAAATTCATTGATTGAAAGAGTTTTGAGGAAAATGTAGAAATCCAGACCAGTCTATCTGAGTACTTTCATGAACTGAAACTAAAAGATTATAGCACCTTTAAGAATAGGTCTTATAGTCCAAGATTGGTCAAAGAGTTTTATTTTGGAATTGCTTTGAAAGGAAAGGAATTAATAGATTCCAATGATTATGTAGAAGATGGTTTGAATGTTTATCGGAATGGAAAAGAGTTTGTTATGACTACTGAGGATTTAGGGAACTTGCTGAAAATAAAATGTAAAGAAGGTGAATTTGAACTGCTTGAAAAATATGATCCGTCCTCATTATGGGAGATCATCACTGGAAAGAAAGAAAAATATTCTTCAAAAAGTAATTTTGGTTTGATAACCCGTCCTCAGATTTGGATTTTGCATTATTTTATAACAGCCAATATACAGGGTAGAAGTGGAAGCGTTAGCTACATCAGCCTCCAAGACCTCTAGCTGATGGAGCATACTTTTAATGGAGTATCTCTGAATTTGGAAAGATTTATGATTGAGAAAATGAGAAGTGCCTGCAGACTTGATAAGGTCAATCTACCATATGGGAATGTGATTACATCCCTTGTGCAGAAGAAAGGAATATGGGCAAAGCGATATGATATGGACTTGGTAAAAACCAGAGATCAAGCTATTCATTATGGTAGCTTAGTTAAAATGGGGTATGTGCTCGATGGAGAAAAGTTCATTAAAACCTTTAAAACTGGCCCAAGAAAAGAACACAGTCTGCTTGCTCAACCTAAATAAGCTTCCTCCAGATTTTCAAATAAAGTGATTTTTAATATTCTCATGAGGATTGATGGTAAGCTGACTGACCAAGGAGTGAAGCTACAAAAAATGGAAGATAAAATCATTAAGTTAGAAAACAACTTGAAAGAGAAGGAAAACATGCCATTTGAACTTGTGACTGCAGACAATTCTACCACATCCAGCACTGCACCTGCATAACAAGGTGCTGAAAGTTCAGCTAAGTCAGCAGAAAAATCTACTCCTCATGTTGAAAGTTGTGGCATTCAGACTGAAGGTTCCACCCATAAATCTGCTAGTCTTGCTCTACAGACTGAAGACTCTCCCTAAGAGGTTGATCAACCTGCCAAGACACCTTCCCTTGAACCTCAAAGCAAAAATGATTCAGAGATAGAGAAACACCAAGCCTCTCCTTTAAATTCAGAGGAAGTTTCCATCATAGATATCTTCTACCAAATGGTTAAGGAGGGACAAGCTAAAAAAGACACTACCAGGACAGAAACTCAAAAGGATGGTGAAGGTGTAGGAAAAGGAAAGAAATATGCATCAGTTACCAGAGTAAAGACAAAAGTAGGGAAAGCCAAAGCCACTGCAGCACCACCAACTGAGGCAAAACTACCAACCAAAGGCAGGAAGACTATGACAACCAAAACAACTTTTCTTAAGAGAAGAAAGTCTTATAGGTTGGCAGAAAAATCCAGACCAGTTTCAGCCTTCTCTCTAATCCCTATCTTAGACAAGCCCTCACCAGAACCTTCCCCAAGACAGTATGACCTCTCCGAGAGCCCTTTCATTTTCCTCTCAACCCTTTTTACAACACTGAATCCGCACCCTCTGACACATCATATGAATAAAAGCCCCTTCCTTTAATGTTGACAAAAGGTGGAGTAGAATGGGTGCAGGAACCAGAAAATAAAATTGCAGAAACCAGAGAATAAACTCAAAAAAAAATGTTAAGGTAGAGGAACCAGGAAGGAACCAAGGAAAGGAAAGAAGGCAAAATCAGCGGTGAATGAACTTAGAAAAATAGGAGATAGGAAGCAAAAATAGTTCAGGGGCAGTTTCGAAATACTTGTTGATTAACTGTTATTTGTGCCATGGTGGCACTTAAACACTCAGTTTTAATTCTGTTATTTATGTGGTTGTATGTGAATAATGAATGCCAATATGACTATGTTGCTTAATTGTTAAAAATTGAAGTCTGCTAATATTTTGCTATTTTGGTATTTTGACTGTCATGAACAAAATCTGCTGGTGCTATGCTGATATTGATTCAGCAGTATTTGAAATCAACAAACTGAAATCAACATTGATGTGAACAAAATCTGAAATCAATAAATTGTTGACAGCTGTTGAAACATTAATGAAAATCTGTCAACATTTAAAGTTGAAAGTTTAATGATGATCTGCTAATACTTACTTGTTGCAAATCACTTTATGTTGTTGAAAATATGAATACTCTAAATGTACAATATCATTTTCTATATGACGAGAATAAAATTGGCTGAAATAAAATAAGCGAAATATGCACACATTAAGGGGGAGCTTATACTTAGGGGGAGCAATCCTCATTTTCTGCAGAAAACTCAAAAAAATAAAAAGACACTATGCTGTTAATTAAGGAATGTTTTGTCATCATCAAAAAGGGGGAGATTGTTGGCTCCATTAGTTTTTGATGATAATAAAACATTCCCATTTCTTTGTGTCTAATACCTTTACTTGAGTGTGCGGGAAATTAATATATGAAATTAATTTATTAACTCTTTAAAGAGTATTTTTGAAGGAAAAAGAGGAATAAAATCAATAAGATGTAACTGAATAACAAAGAGGAAGTTTATTGGTGAAATAAGGAAGAATGTTGGTTGATCAAAGTTTCAAATTGGAGAAATGGCGGGCTGAAGAGTTTGAAAAATAGAATCAACTTAGTCGACCAAGATAGTCGACTAAGTGCTTCCCGCCAAGATCTGTAAACTAGAAACAGAATCAACTTAGTCGACCAAGTCAGTCGATTAAGAGCTCTCTGTCTGTAATTTGAACCAGAGCACTACAAGACAGATTAACGGCTAGAACTCATCCTCAACTGTTTCCAACGGATATAAACTGCAAACTGCCATCAGAGTTGCATCTCTAAGTATAAAAGGGTCTTCCAACAATTAAAAACAATTTTGAGAAGCCTTGAATGAGATTTGAGCTATAGAAAGTAGAAAAACCAGAAAAGCTTCACTGTACTTGTCTGCACTTAAACGCCTACTCTTTGCATTTGTATTTAGCACTCAATCTTGTACCACTCAGATCAACCAGTGGTCACTCAAATCAACTAGTGATCATAGGTACTTTCTTTTACTCCCTCTCTTGTATTCTTAGAGTGAGAAAGTCACTCTATGGGGTTATTCAAAGTTGGGATAACTTGATTATTGTAGTTTGTGATTGAGCCTTAGAAAACCACTTTAGGGTTTTAGTTGAGCCCGTAAAAAATGAGTGTAAAAGGTTTTGGCTGAGCCTGGTAAAAGCCATTGTAAAAGTTTGGTGGAAGCTTGTGAATTTCACCGATTGTTAGTGAATATTTGAAAAAATCCTTGGTTGGATAATCAAGGTAGTGGATGTAGGTCTTGGACCGAACCACTTTAAATTGCTATGCATTTTATACTCTGTTCTTGTTTTCTTAAGTTCTGAAAATTAGTTTTCAATATTGTTAAGAGCCAAATTGTGCTATTCACCCCCCCTCTAGCACATATTATAGAGACCAACAATTGGAACATTCAAAAATAGATTTTAAAACTCTAAAATTAGAATTGGAAAGGAAAACAGAAGCCTTACAAAAGATTAGTGAAGAAAATACTGCATTCAAAGGTTTGAAAAATTAAACTTCAAAAAGAAATGCATACCACAAGAAAAATTCTGCTAATGCATCATCTAGGTGTTATATTTGTGATAAAATTAGCCATTTATCCTATGATTGCAATAAAAAAAGAAATGTGCAAAAAATAAGAAAAATATGGGTTTCAAAAGGATCCTATGTTGCTACTAATAATCAAGGACTCATCAAGGTATGGGTACCTATAAAGAAAAACTGAATATTTGTTTTATAGGTTGAGCGGCATTCAAAATATACATGTTCAAGTGCTCAACTCAAGAAGAAGCAGCCTTGGTATATGGACAGTGGCTGCTCAAGGCACATGACAAGAAATGAAATGCTATTTGCATAGCTAGACAAGAAAAAGAGAGGAACCGTAACCTTTGGTGATGATTCAAAAGGTAGAATTCATGGCATAGGAACAGTTGGTAAGAACACTCAAACTCAAATTAGTCATGTGTTCTTGGTTCAAGGTTTGAAACATAATTTATTGAGCATTAGTCAATTGTGTGATAAAGGATTTAAGGTATGTTTTGACTCAACCAAATGTGAAGTGATAGACATAAGCACTAACAAAGTCTCATTTATAAGAAAAAGATTAAAGAATATTTATGTTATATTTCTTGAGGATCTTGAAATGGGTTGTGAAATATGTCTTGCGGTAAATGCTAAAAATGATAGTTGGTTATGGCATAGGAGATTAGGACATGTGAACATGCATACCATGTTAAAGTTTATTAGAAAAATTTTTTTTGTTAGACTATCGGATCTTAAGTTTGAAAATGATAAGATATGTAATGTTTGCCAGCTAGGAAAACAAGTTAGAACATCTTTTAAGACCAAGAAAGTTTTCTCCACATCTAGACCTCTTGAATTGCTGCACATTGATCTATTTAGCCCAATAAATACAATTAATCTAGGAGAAAAATCTTATGGTTTTGTAATATTTGATGACTGCTCTAAGTACACTTGGGTATATTTCCTTGCTCATAAAAATGATACTCTACTAGCATTCATAAGTCATTGTAGGAAGGTTGAAAATGAAAAAGGACTAGTTATAGTTAGAATTAAAAGTGATCGTGGAGGTGAGTTTGAAGGAGATGAATTTGAGAACTTCTGTAATGAAAAGGGGCTAGATCATAACTTTTCTACACCTAGAACACCCTAAAAAATGGAGTTGTAGAGAGGAAAAACCAAGCATTGAAAGAAATGGCTCAAACTATGCTATGTGAGAACAATCTGCCTAAGTACTTTTGGGCAGAAGCTGTTAACACAGCATGTTATATTCTTAATAAAGTGTTCATAAGAGCCATGGTATCAAAGATTCGTATGAACTTTACAAGGGTAGGAACCAAATATCTCTCACCTTAGGAGCTTTGGCTGTAAGTGTTTTGTATTGAACAATGGTAAACAACCTTTAGAGAAGTTTGATGCAAAGAGTGATGAAGCTATATCTTTAGGATATGCATTAAACTCAAAAGCCTATAGAGTCTTCAACAAAAGATCTTTAACGGTTGAAGAATCTATCCATTTAGTTTTTGATGAATCCAATACCTTACAAAAGGAAATTTCTAATGATGAGCATGATATGGATGATCTTGAAAAACAAATGGAAGAGATGAGTTTAGATGATAAGAAAAACAATAAAGAAAATTTCCTAGAAAGAGAAACAGAACCTCCACCCATAGAAACCCTACAAAGAATTGAAAATCAGCATAATGACCTTCCAAGGAGTTAGAGATATGCAAAAGACCACCCACAAGAACTAATCATAGGCGATATCTCACAAGGTGTCAAAACTAAGAGTGCAACTAGAGAGACTTGTGAGTTTTAAGCTTTCATATCTCAAATTGAGCCTAAAATATTTGAGGAAAGCTAGATATTGGCCCTGCAAGAGGAACTTGATCAATTCAAAAGAAACCATGTATGGTCATAGTCTCTAGGCGTAAAAATCACCCTATTGTTGGAACAAAATGGGTGTTTAGAAATAAGGTAGATGAGCAAGGGAATGTAGTTAGAAATAAAGCTAGGTTGGTAGCCCAAGGATACAACCAAGAGGAAGGAATTGCCTATGATAAAACCTTTGCTCCAGTGGCCAAGATAAAAGCTATAAGATTGTTGCTTGCATTTGCTTGCTTTATGAACTTGTAGTTATTCCAAATGAAGGTAAAGAGTGCATTCTTAAATGGTTTCTTCCAATGAGAAGTTTATGTTGAGCAACCACTCGGTTTTGAGGACTTTGAAAAACAAGATCATGTTTTAAAACTTCATAAAGCCTTGTATGGATTGAAACAAGCTCCTAGAGCTTGGTATGAGAGGCTTTCAAAATTTCTAGTTGAAAAGGGTTATGTTAGAGGTAGTATTGACACAACATTGTTTATCAAAAGATACTTAAATGATTTAATTGTTGTTCAAATTTATGTGGATGACATTGTGTTTGGTGCAACTAATGAGGCTTTATGCAGGAACTTTGCTAAAGAAATGCAGGGTGAATTTAAAATGAGCATGATGGGTGGGTTGAAGTATTTTCTTGGGCTTTAAATCAAACAAAGTGAGAAAAGAATCTTCATCAACCAAGAAAGATACACTCAAGACATGCTCAAAAGGTTTGATATGCTAAAGCTGATATCAATTTATACACTAATGAGTCCATCCATCAGACTTGATTTAGATGAAAAAGTGAAGGATGTTGATCAAAAGCTCTATAGAGGTATGATCGAATCACTTCTTTATTTAACAACCAGCAGGCCTGATATCCAATTTAGTGTGTGTTGTGTGCTCGTTTTCAATCTCAACCTAAAGAATCACACATGACTGCTGTTAAAAGAATTTTTAGATACCTCATAGACACACAAACTTTAGGCATATGGTACCCTAAAGAATCATCCTTTAACTTAGTTGGATATTCGGATGCTGATTTTGTTGGTAGCAAAATAAATAGAAAGAGCACTAGTGGAACTTGCTAGTTTCTAAGTAGTATGCTTATGTCATGGTCAAGCAAAAAGTAGAATTTAGTAGCTTTCTCTATAGCTGAAGCCCAATATGTATCTCTAGGTAGCTGCTATGCTCAAATATTATGGATTAAACAACAACTAAAAGATTATGAAATTTCAATGCATAACATACCAATATATTGTGACAATACAAGTGCAATCAACATTTCAAAAAATCCTGTGCAACATTCTAAGACTAAGCATATTGAGATTAAGCACCACTTTGTTAGAGATCATGTAGTTAAAGGTGACATTAAAATTGAGTTTGTAAATACTTTACATCAATTACCTAACATCTTCACAAAACCCTTAAATGAGGATAGATTTTGTGAGATTAAAAGAAATTTAGGAATGGTTAGTATGCAGGAGCTTTAAGAAACATTTTGAAATTTTCTCAAAAGACAATAGGCACTTAGTCGACTAAGAGAGGCACTTAGTCAACTAAGAGCATTCTGTTACTTTAAATAATAAGACTCAGTGAGTTAGAGAGAAAAAGAATAAAATAGTGAACAGGAGCAGTATACAGGGTGAAGAGAATGGGTAGAAAATACTATCTAGATGAAAAATAAAATAGGAGGCAAAGTTTGAATTTTGAACAGGAGAAAAACTGACAGTATTTAAGGGGGAGACATACGATTTTTAGGAAAATCAAACTTCCCATTAACTCATTTCCTCTACATTTTCTCTCCTCTGAAACCGACCCACCTAAAATTGAAACCCTTTCCTTTTAAATTCTTGAAACCTTTAGTCAGAAAACCTCTCAAATCAAATGGCAAAATCAGGGCAATCTAAAGAAACCCGAAAAAGAAAAAGGTGAAAAGGCCACTAGAGGAAAGCTCACAAACCGAAATGCAGAAGAAGAAGAAAAAGATTTTACATGCATCTAGAATCAAAAAATCTGGAAAAACGCTGATCATGAAGGGTCACAAAATAGAAAAGAAGAAAGAGAAGGGAAAATCATCTAAGAAAGGTAACTCCTCATCCTCCAAGTTTAGGAATAAGGCCCATGAGGATAGATACAAGAAAATAGAAAATGCCCCAATTTCCTATTGTAAATTCATAGACTGGGATAGTTTCAATGAAACCCCAAAAATTCAGACAAGTATATCTAATTATTTTGAGGAATTAAAATTGAAGAAGTATAGTACCTTTAAGAATCGATCTTACAGTGCCTATTTGGTTAAAGAGTTTTATGCAAGTATTGCATTAGGAAAGGAGGAACTTGAAGATTCTGATGATTATATTGATCATGGTCTAAATGTGTTTATGAATGGTAAGGAATTTGTTGTAATGGCTGCTGATCTAGGGAGTTTACTTAAAATCGAATGTGAGGAAGGTAAGGTTTGAATTCCCTGAAAATTATGACCCATCCTCCTTGTAGGAAATAATTACAAGGAAGAAAGAAAAATACTCTTCAAAAAATTAATGTCGGTTTGATCACTAGTCCTCAAATTAGGATTCTGTATTACTTTATAACAGCAAACATTCATGACAGAAGTGGCAGTTTTAGCTACATTAGCCTTCAGGACTTATGGCTAATGGAGCATGCATTCAATGGTACTCCCCTAAATCTAGGTTGATTTAAGGTTGAAAGGATGAGAAGAGCCTGTATAAGGGACAAGATAAATCTGTCATATGAAAATATCATTACTTCACTAGTACAAAAGAAAGGTATTTGGGCTCAACAGTATGAAATGGACTTGGTAAAAAGTGGAGACCGGGCTATCAACCTAGGTAGTCTGCTAAAGATGGGTTACAAGATAGATAGAGAAAAATTTACTAAAACACCCAAGGTTTCTGCAATACCAACACAAACAGAGGCAACACCCTCACCATTTTCCAGTGAAATGATTTTCAATCTGTTGATGAGAATGGATGGGAAGCTTACAGAGCAATCTTCAAAAATGGTGAAAATGGAAGAAAGACTTGCAGAGCTTGAAAATATGTGAAGGAAAAAGGGAAATCTACTGCTGAGCCTACAGTTGAGGACACCTCAGCAACTCCAAGTCCAGCACCAACAAGGCAAGCTGCTAAAGGCCCTGCCTTCTAAGCTGAGAGTTCTGCAGGCCCTGTTCCTTAAGATAAAGATGCTAAACTAATGATTGACCCTGAAGCTAAGCTTGAAAAGGAAAAAAGATTAGATAAGGGGACTGAAGTTCTTGGATTTCTTGATAGCAGCCCTCCATCTATTCAAGATCCATAACCTGAACCTCAACCATCTCCTCCACATTCTGAAGAGGTTTCAATCATGGGTCTTTTTCATCAAATGGTTCATGAAGAGCAAGCTGAGGAAAAAGTAGCTAAAGCAAAAACACAACAAGCCACATTTACTCCAGCACAAACAACAGAGAAACAGACTGGGAAAGAAAAAAAAAAGCTATTGCAGCTCCACAAACTAAATCGAAACCACCTGGTAAAGGCATCAAGAGAATGGCAACCAAGACCAAGTTCCTCAAAAGAAGAAAATCCACCAGAATTGCTGGAAAGGCTAGACCAGCAACCATCTCTTATCCTCAAGAACCCTTAAAAGTTTCTGACAAATCCTTACCTGAACAATCTCCATAAAAATCACCACCAAAACCCTCACCCGAACCTTTGAATGTTTTCTATGGTACTGATTAGTCCACTCCTTTAACCTCTTCAGAGGATTAACCCCCCTTAAATTTGATGATGCCAAAAAAGGGGATAAGTGGAAAGCTAAGGGAAAAGGATAATAAATTAAAAAAAAATTGTTAAGGTAGAGGTACTAGAAATCTAGGAGAAATTTAGGGCGTTGAATCTGACTAGGTTGTCTATGATAGATGGTCTATGGTAGTTTGTTGGAAATTGAATACTAATCATTGTGCTGAGACACTGCTTATTTATTTTGTTCCTCTGTTGATGACTAATGCTGAAAGTGTGTTGAGAACTTATTCTGATAATATACTGAAAACTTATTCTCATGATATTTTGGTTGGATTGTGAATATATGCAATGCTGAAAAGTTGATGATTAAATATTTATATCTACCATTGAGTTTCTGCTGATGCTTTGGTGCTAATATTGGACTGTTATGCTAATAATTAATTATTAATGTGATATTGTGAGTGAAATTTGGATGAAAATAAATATGAATGTTGATATTTTTGACTGGATGGTTTATGGCATTTAGCTTTGGAATGAATTAAGTCTGGAAACAATATGACAGACAACAAGCTGAAGTAGTAATAATGTTCTGTCATCCTATCACTTACTGGTTATTATTCCATAAGCCTGTATACATAAATTCTGTAAAAAATTTGAACCCTTATGTGTCATTTTCTGTATGACAAGAATAGAAACATGCAGAGATGAATAATAAAACTATGCACACATTAAGGGGGAGTACACACTTAGGGGGAGGAAAACCTCCATTTTGTGTGAAACTGAAAAGAATATAAGGACACTGTGCTGTTAACCAAGGAATGTTTTGTCATCATAAAAAAAGGGAGATTGTTTGCTCCATTAGTTTTTTATGATAATAAAACATTCTCATTCATTTGTGTCTAATATCTCTACTTAAGTGTGCAGGACAAAAATTGTATACAAGTAATTAATAAATCATTCAAATGCACATACCAAAGAGCAAAGGAATAAGGAAGTCACAATTGATCAACAAGATAAAAGCCCCTTAGTCGATTAATAAGGAGTTAGTCAGCTAAAATTTAAATCATAAGTTGGCAAGCTGAAGAGTATTGAGAGACAGAACCAACTTAGTTGACCAAGAAGTAAGTTAATCGACTAAGTGCACACTGCCAAAAACTGGATTTAGAAGACAGAGATGACTTTGTCGACTAAGATATCGGTTAGTCAACTAAGAGCATTCTGCCAAAAAATTTGAATCTTCCACTAAAAGAGAAATTAATGACCAGAATTGCTACCCAAATTGTTTCCAATGGTCAAAAACTATCTAACTCACTTCAGAGTTGATTTTCCTAGTATAAAGGAACTTCCAAGTATAAGGGATTGATTCAGGCTAGGATTGCTTGATTGGGTATAGGTTCTAACTTAGCCTTGAAAAGTTAGATGTTGTGTTTTAGTTGATCTCGGTAAAAACTATTGTGAAAGGTTTTGGCTAAGCCTGGTAAACGCCATTGTAAAGCTTGGTGAAAGCTTGTGAATTTCACCTTTTATAGTGGATTGATTTGGAAAATCCTTGGTTGAATAATCAAAGTAATGGATGTAGGTCTTAGACCGAGCCACTCTAAATTCTGTTGTATTGTCTACTCTGTCTTTATTCTTATTTTCATTCTTTCTTTTCACTTGCATTTGTTCCCACTTAGAGCCAATTTTTGAAAGAGCCAAATTGTATTATTCACTCCCCCTCTAGCACATTTACTTGGGAACAATAGACTCCACTATGGCAGCTGAATTTATAGTTTTAGCATCTACCACCCAAGAACTAAAATGGTTGAGAAATTTACTCTATGAAATTTTATTGTGGCTTAAACCAATGGCACAAATCTTGATACATTGTGACAATGAAACAACTGTATCAAAGGCATATAATCAAGCATACAATGGAAAGAGTCGATATATTGGACTTTGACATAGCATTGTAAGACAAAGAATTAGTGATGGTATAGTCACTATAAGTTATATGAGGTTTTGCGAAGATTTAGCGGATCCATTTACTAAAGGTCTAAAAAAGGACTTGGTAATAAAGACCTTAAGAGGGATGGGTCTCACGCCTATCAACTAAATCTCCAATGGTGGGAGGTCACCTTGACACTTATGGTCGACTTGCAAGTCTTGGGTACTGACCATTCTACCACCTGGATGATTGCAAGCACTAATTTATATTTTCCATTCCAAGGTGTGTAGTGCTTGGTTCCCGTAATGTGAAAGGTAAGGTTGAACGAAAGTTCTTAATAGACCCATAACATGTATATGTTGAAGTATTATAACTACGGAGTACTTTTGATGGGCACTACCTATGTGAGTGGAAGTGTGGTCACTTCTAGAAGCTAAAGGCTTGGCTTTAATAGCACTCATGAATGGATGCAAAACATAAGGCCATAAAACGTGTTGCAAAACTAGATACAAAGTGAGCAATGAAGCTTATGTGTGTTTAGTGGCCCGACTAGTCAAATGAAGAATCAATGGTTCAATGCTTAGTCAACCACTCAATTTAGACTAGAACCAACCACACTCACTAAGTGAAAGTTCAAATTTACGGGGATACCTTCATGTATGCAGAAGGTTCCCAAAGTTGTTGGTATTTGAAAATTTTGAAAATGGAGGGGGATTGTTGGTGTATTTTCAAAATCAAAGGTTATGTCACATAATGAAAAGCTATCTTAGCTCAAAGGTTTTTTTTTTTATGTTGAAAGTTCTTGTAAAGCCTAGCTACCCTGTAATTATTTTATTAATAATAAAAAAGTTAAGCACAAAGGAGAAGGGGACCAAAACCTTACCTCAAAAATTACATGAGCATATGACAGAATCGAAAAAACACTAAAAGTAGGGAAATCTAATTTACGTGCATAACTAGTGATGCTACAGTAAAACAGAGATCACCCACTATTATAATAAAATAAGGAATTAAAATAACAAGAAAAATGAATAAGGAGTACTACTCCTTTACAACTATCTAAATCAAACATAAGGTAAATTTAGTCTATCTAATTTAAGCATACCATGCAGTGCACCTTGTGCTTCAGTAACAACACAAAGATTCTGATGTGTGTATCTTTGGTTTGACAGGAAATCTGCAGCTTGGTTACCTTCTTGAAAAATGTGCGAGATTCTATAAGAAATACTACTCAAGCACTTTCTAATGGACGCCAACAAATATCGTATATCGTGAGACCCTTTTTGATATTGCTGGATCATTTGAATCACCACCAATGCATCCATTTCTATCCACATCCTCTCAATATGCCATTCTTTACATATGAGTAATTCTCAGAGCAATGCACGTAGTTCTGCCTGCAAAGAATTACAACGACCTATATTCTTTGAGAAACCAAAAACAAGCTTACCTGTATGATCTCGGAGCAATCCCCCACTTGCTGCACTCTGACGATTCTGGGAACTACCATCTACATTCAATTTATATTCACATATAAATGGTTTTACGCAATGAATAATTTCAGGAGTTGTACCATGTTTAGGGGGAAACAGGAAACCCCACATAGCTACTATATCTTTGTCTCCTTTCCACTGCCACTGTTTCAAAAAGGAATCGTCATACAACTGCCTTAACAATTTCATAGTCTTCCACACCACTCTGTCTGGATACATGCCCAAATGCCTGTGCTTAGCATCATTTCTTTCCAACTATAAAAACCAGCATATGAATAAAGGAATTATGATGCAGATATGACCCTTTTTTACATAATCACCAGAATAATACCATGCCCATATAATCTAAGAAATATGATGAGGAGTCAAAACATAGATTTGAAAAAAATTTGTAAAAAAATTCTAAACCTGTTTCGCTACTAGATTATCCCAAAGAACTTGAATTAGTGATTCCTCAGAATTACAACATATGCATCTAGAAGCCAAATGAAAACCTTTTTCCTTCATCTGAAGTTCAACCGGGATCCAATTGTTTAATCCTCTCCATAGAAAAAAGGAAATAGATAGTGGAATGCTTCTGTTTCAATTAAGGATCCCACCACATTAGGGGATTTGCACTACCTTACTGCCTCCCAAGCACTCCAGGTAGAGAATTCTCCATTCGAAGTAAGAGCCCAGTAAGCAACATCCTCCTGTGATCTATCGAATGGAATCTGCAAAATCTCATCAATTAAATTCATAGACAGGTATAATTTCAATTTATCCACATCCCAAGTATCACCCATATAAAATTTATTAACATAGGACATATCTTCTGGAATGAAGGGAAAGATGTTACCAAGGGATGGTCTCCCATCTAACAATCGTGCCAGAAAAAAAGCTCCTCTTTTTCTAATCTCCATTTAATATTTTGCAATGTCACAGTTTGACCCCCGACCATCCGCTTCCACACTTGAGAGTCACGTAACTTCAGTTGTACATAGTGAGGTATTCGGCCTTTATAATATTTTGTTCTTAAAAACTGTGTCCATAGGCTATTACTTGTTTGGAATCTCCACAATAATTTTAATGTAAAAGCCTCACATACATAATTCAGATTTCGGATATCAAGTCCCCCTTCAGAACATGGAAAAGTAGTTTTAGACCAAGCCGCCCAGTGCATTTTCTTACTCTCAGTAGAATCACCCCATAAGAAGTTATTGAAAAGTCGCTCTATTTTCTCAATCACTGTTGCCGGTGGTTTGAGGACTTGTAGTAAATACATCAGAAGCGAAGAAAGAACGCTTCTAAGCAATGTGATACGGCCTCCTGATGATAGAACCTTATTCTCCCTACCTGAAATACAATCTCGAATCTTAGTAATTAAAGAATAAAAAAGAATTACCTTTTTTGATCCTTTGTACAAAGGAGCTCTGAGATAAGTAACAGGGAGTGTTTTATGCTGAAAATCAGTCGTATGAGATATGATTTGCCTCTTGGAGAGTGGACAACTATTAGTTGTGATAAAGCAGCTTTTCTGATGATTAATTTGCTGCCCAGATACCTATTCATATTCCTGTAAGAACCTCAAAACTTTTTGCAAAGCTGAACGACATCCATTAGTGAAAATCACAATATCATCAGCAAACGCAGGGTGAGTAATGGGCATCAAGCATCCCGATAAATAATGCAATGAATATTATCGACTGAATAAATGATTAAGTCCCCTGGATAGATAATCTACAGCCAAAATAAATAGAAAAAGGGGAAATAGAATCACTTTGCCTTAGCCTCCTCTCGGACTTGAAATAACCCACCAGATTACCATTAATAAGTAAGGAGAACCAACAGTTAGAAATGCATGCCTTAATCATACTTATCCAATGTGCATTAAAACCAAAATGTTCCATCATTAAGTAAAAAAAGTCCCAATTCAAATGATCATATGCCTTGGCCATATCCAATTTTAAGACCACATTACCTCTCCTTGATTTAGCATCAATCCTGCCGATTAGTTCTTGTGCAAGCAAGATATTGTCACTTATAAGCCGGCCATTGATGAAACCACTCTGATTTTCTGCAATGATGGATGGGAGAATTTTGGCCAGTCGATTCCCCAAAAGTTTAGTTACTATCTTATTTAAGGCAGTACATAAACTAATGGGATGAAAATCACTCCATTGATAAGCATTTGGCTTTTTCGGCAGTAGAACTAAGGTTGTTGAAGTAACACCACGTGGAAAGGAAGGACTATTGAAAAAATCCAGCGTTGCGTCAAGAAGATCTTGCTTGATTACATCTTAACAATGTTGATAAAATAATGACGAAAAACCACCTAGACCAGCAACACTGTCTTTATTAATACTAAATAGTACATTTTTGACTTCCTGGAGAGATGGAACTACATACAAGAACTCATTATCAGTGGTGGAGACCATTCAAGGAATGAGAAATGAGTCAAACCTAGAAATATCGCCAGGTTCTGCCTTTAACAGATTTTGGAAAAAATCATTGGCAGAATGTTGGATTAAGTGTGGGTCTTCAAATACATTTCCATCCAAGTCTTGGATCCAGAATATATTACTTCTCACTCTCTTTTTTCGCATCCTCATATCAAAGAATTTAGTATTACGCTCCCCTTTAACCAACCATTTCATTCCAGATTTTTGTTGCCAAAAAAGCTCCTCAATACTTAACTGACAGTTGAGTTTACCATAAGCTTTGTGCATGAGATTTCTATTCAATGATGATGGATCCTGTTGAAAAATTATTTCTCTCATTTCTGCCTCTATTTCCACCAACTTTAGCTTTTCAAAAATGTCTCCAAAAATCTACTTATTCCGTCACTTTAAATCTCGTTTCAACCACTGTTGTTTGAACCAAAAAGCCATTAAACCTAAACCTTGTAAAGAGGCTTGCCAACTTCTTTCAATAAAAGGCAGAAAATCATGGTGTTTTGTCCAAGCATGTAGGAAGCGAAATGTAGATGGACCCTTTGGACGTGTAGTAGAACAGGAAATTAAAAGGGGGCAATGATCGGACCTATTGCGATTCAAATGCTGCACTCGAGTATGAGAAAAGCATTTTTCTCATCTCGGGTTGTAAACCACCCTGTCTAGCCTTTGGAACATATGATTGTTGGTCCAAGTAAAATCGTTCCTTTCAAAACCAGCATCTAGTAAACCACAATCAAGCAACGTTGCGACAAAGTCCTCCATTGAGCCGCCATGGGGAGGGGCACCATTCAAACGTTTAGCACAGCTCACAATAAAGTGAAAATCACCACCCACCATCCATGGTCCCTACATATCCATAGACAATAATCGCAGACTATTCCACAGCTCCAATCTCTCTTGTCTAGTGCACTTCACACAAACAAAGGAAGTAAATAAAGGGTGAGACAACCAAGGCAAGGATAATTTCACATGCAACCATTGAATATGATCTAGCAGAACTTCACAACAAACTTCCACAGAAGAAAAAACCCATATTTTTTTAGAACAGTTGCTAACTACCTTATCAAAACCAAGTTTCCTTTTAATATATTCTACTCTACTTATATTTACCATGGGTTCCAGGATCACCATTAGTTTTATGTTGTGCATCATTTTCAGCTTTTTCAAGCGTCTTTGAACCGCAACACCTGCCACTCCTCTCACGTTCCAGATTAAACAACTAATCATGGATAAGTTTTAAGTGAAAGGTTCATGGAGATGGATTTTTCTTTTTCTGCTCCATCTTTTACCTCCAAGGGATCTGTTGCATTCATAGAATTCCAATTATCAGAGGAAATAAGAGAACTATCCGATTTTCTCATTCTGGAAACTCGCGGATGAAATGCCAAATTTTCACATTCGGGTTTTGCATGGGAGTGCATGGACCCATGCATGTGATCGGCCAGGTCCTTAGCTTGCTCAGGGTTGTTGTAAATATCTACAATGGAAGGCACATAATCATTTTCCATATTAACAACACAAATACTTGGCTTGGACTTGGGATACTCAAATATCCTTCACTGCTTCCCTCGGCACCCATTATTTTTGCTGTCGATAATCGACTTCCATCCTTTTTTACTGCAAGTTTCATTTCTGGGTTCTTTTCTATAGATTCTTACATCAAGAGTCCCTCACCATTATCAACATCCAGCCTAAGAACCAAGTTAGCTAAAATCAACTTGGTCTTCTTCCTCGGGTTTTATCTCCGAACAATTATATACTAAGCATTTTCAGTGGCCCGTGGAGTGTTATCGGGGTCCTTATTCTGTACTGCTTTACCGCTTTCTGACCCATTAATTTCTCCTCCTTCAGTCGATGGTAGAGTTGCAACAGCGGTAAGGTCAGTTGCGGCTTGGTTGGTTGCTGCTGCAGTGTTTTGGGCTAGCATGGCACTGTTCACGTGCTTTGTTTGCCCTTATTTTACGTGTTCCTTCTGATCGTTTCCTTCACATAATTCTAACGTTCCAAAAATGTTCGACAGTGGCACCGATTCCTTCCTCTGGTCTTGTAAATCAATTCCCGAACCCTTGATGTCCTTAACTCCGGTCGTTCTGGCCTTACCAACCGGTTGCCACTTCTTGCTCTGTTTCAACTGGACTGCCATCATCAGTTCTGCTCTTTTTGCTTCTTTTTACAGCAAATTTGTATCTCTCTTTTGCAGCTTTCTTCCATCATCTCTCAAAGTCTTATTCCCGATGGCTTCCTTGGATTTTCTAACCGATTGCTTAACACCAAACACATTGAAACCGAGTGTCCCACATGACAACAATGCTCACAATAGTCGAGCATTTTTTACAACTCAACTCTCTGTGCGTAGCCTCCAATAATAGCCCTAGTGACTCGATCTTTGATCACAATCCAAACCTCTTCAATCAGAGCATTCCTGCAATCATATTCCACACAAACTCGAGCCACACTTGGTCGAGAACCATTAATGGTCGCCTCATCAATAAACAAGGGTTTACCCACAGTTTTAGTAATTAACAGCAATGCCGATTTCTCATAAATATGGGCTTTTAAATTGAGAAAAGAAATCCAAATCGGGACGATTGACGATTCTTTTTCTGTTTCAAAATCTGGGCTCCATTTGAATACCCGCATTTTCTGATTTGCTATGAACCATTGTTGCTTGGTCCAGATCTGATTGAAATCTTGCTTGTTTGATAAGTGAATTAATACGTGTTTGTAATCTAACCAGCGTATTGCATATGCATCGATGAGCTCGATCCCCTTGAAAGCTTGACGAATCTCCTACAGTTTTGGCATGCTGCCAAACTTCCTGATAATGGAGTGAGCGAATGGCTGGGCAAGCTTCTAGATCTCATCCTCAAAGAATGTTGCAGTCGGTCGATCCTTGTAAGTGATTGGATCTCGTGAGGAAGGGATTATAGATGGCTTGTCTCCTACTGCGATTGAAAGGAATGATTTTTTAAGAGCACGGGGTGAGGATGGCAGCTAAGTTTTGTCGCTTATGGCTTGCGGGAAGCCATGAAAGCCTTACGGCTGGTCAAGAATGAATGGCAGCTAAAGGTTTTCTCTTCCTTATGGGTTATGGGTGGACCCCGTAAGGTATAGGGAGGCAGTGGCTGTCGATGGATGTCCTTGGGGTGGGTTCGACGGCCTGTCAGCCACCAAATTGTGAGTGTTTGGGAGGAGGGATGGCATCGGAGTTAAGAGCAATTTTCATTTTTTTTTTGTTTAGATTGTAAAGTTGTACTTATCTTAGCTCAAAGGTTATGTCACATAAAGTGACATAGTGTGACTATTGGATTGTAGGAAGGTTTTCATGTGAATGGTTATGTCTCTTGATAAAATGACATCCAAAAGTTATTGAAAAAAACACTATAGCTTAAAAGTTTAAATATGAAAAGTTATTCTTTCAAATTATAACTCAAAGATTATGTTTTATGGAATGAATAATTGTCATTTCATAAGATGATTATTGAAACAATACTTTATCCAAAAGTTGTGTCTGACAAAATGTAAAGATGTCTTTTAGACAAAATGATGCCTTAATGAAAGGGTTGTGTCCTTGAAGAATAGATACTTGCAAACCTATATAAAGGGCTTATTGCCAACCATTTTGACACATCAATCAAAAACAAAATAAGAGCAAAAAAATCAAGAGCAAGAAAAGTGTTGTGCTCTATTAACATAAATACTTAAGTTTCAATCAACTACAAAAGCGTCCAAATTCCTTATAGTCTACTTGTTGCAGAAAGTAGACTCTAAGGCCGAACTACTTTGCAAATCCTTGAGTGTATCTAGCGGTCGACTCTCGTAAAGTACAAAATGAAGTTAGACATTGGCTTCATTGTATCCCTAAAGCTATTTGTATTATTCCCTTTTGCATACCGAGTGGTGGGGGCGAAAAAAGTGTTAAAGGTAGCTCTATTGAAAGTATAGAGAAATTGCAGTGGAGCCTAATTCAATAAAAGTACAGAGATTATGCTTGAAGACTGGGATTAGGAGTACATCGACTCCTAGAACTATGAGTGGACAATTTATCGTCTTAAATATCTAGAGTAATTATACTTGTTTGATGTTTTTATTGAATGGTGAGTTTAAATTATAAAATATTATGCTTTCCAATTCAAATGTTTTTTTTTTAATAAAAATGAGATTTATACTGGTTTTGAAATCAAATATTGTTTTGGAAAAATTAAGTACATGGAGACTGTGTTGAATTTATGATTTTATATGTTATTGAAATTGTGACTTATGACACTATGGTAGCATGATGGCTAAATTTTTCGGGTTGGCATGAAATATGTGAACAGCTTTGGATTGGTCTCGGTAGACTGGATTAATTTTAATTGTCATATTATGCTATTGAAAATTTTATGGGTCTAGTGGTATATTAAACGGTCACTGCAGTGGTGGGGGTTTCCGTGGACTGCCTATGAGAGGGGTACGGTAACCCAATTATATAATTACCTCCGATGGGAGATGTTGGATGAAGTATCTCCTGAGGAAAGATTTGAGTGCGCCTCATGTTCGGACCACCACGTGAGAGTGAGACTCAGCCAACGCCAATGAACGGTTGTGTGTCAGATGCGAAAACATGTTTATGGGTGTGAGACATTTAACAGCCTTAGCGGTCTCAGTGGGATATCTTGACGAAGGTACCCGCGAGAATGATATTGGTAGGGGCCAAGTTTAAGAAATTCATAAGCTGAAAAATTTTGATGAAAAGAAATTGTTTGGTATAGATTGAAACGAATTTTGTGTTATGAACATTATTGAGATATAACGTTTTTATATTATCTCCATCTACTCAGCTTTAGATGCTTTTGATGGTAATTGTTTACTCACTAGGATTATATAATCTCACCCCTCTTCCTATCCATTTTTTAGGCTCGGGACAGTTTGTTGATAGTTGATTAAGATGAGAATTAATCTCGAAGTTGCATCCTAGGAAGTAAGGGTTCGTAGCTCTACACCTTCTTGGTTAACTGGGGGCCCACGTGTCGCTGTAAAAGTAATTTTATGCTTTGGTTATTTGCTTTTATAGTATATATGAATATAATTAACTTTTACGCTATAAGAATTATTTACCGATAGCTTTATAAAATTATTTACAAGAAAATAGTTTATTTATTGAATTATTTTTATTATATTCAAATGGTCAAATTTTCACTTCAAATGAATGTTTTAGATACTTAATTTGTTTTTAAATCAATATATATATATTCTGCTTACCTACTACATTTTTAGCAAGTTTTGAGATTTTTGACAAAAAATGACGAAAATGCTCATGTGAGCCAGAAAATAATATTTTATTATTTTGATTTGAAAATGACTTATGATTTCTTGAAATGTGAGATTTAATAACTGTTGCTCAACGTGGAGATGTGGAAGTTGATGCTAAGCCTTGCGGGGTTCCAATCGACATTCGGGGTAATGAGTGCTTATCGAGACGTCGCGACGGTTGTCATGGGCCTTATGGGAGTTCCGAGTCGTGACAATTTTATTGGTATCAGAGCATGGTTTAAAGATCAAAGATTTTGATTTTAAAGCTTTAGATTTTAAAGCTTTTGGTTTTAAAAAATTATTTTAAGAAATCCACACTAACACTGCGTGGCCCCTAATTAGGTTAAGTTAGGTTATATTGAATAGGATGAGATGAATTTGAAAGTATCTATTTTACTTATTATATGTGATAAGCACAAGAGGATATAAATGGTTATGGAAATTGTGATGTAAGCTTGAAGGGAAACCAAACGGTTGAGAATGATTAGTGTAGTAACCTTAAATATAGATGAATAACATTGATCAAGTAAACTCCAATAGCCATCATGCCGCGGTGCTAAGAACACTTCCTGTCTAGGACGCGTGAATAAAATGAGACAGATGTGAAGTTGAATTCACAAGTTGACCTAAGGTCATTGAACTTGATTCTAAGTTTTGGTAATTGGAGTTTTAAGGTTTAGGAAGGTATTGATATGAATGAGTTAAAGCTGAAATGGTTAAAGGCGTTCCCTTCGGGGGAAGTAAAAGGTATGGGGTTCGATACTTGGTGTATGCGGTTCTGCAGGGCCGAAAAGCCAAGGGGATCGATACAGATATAACAATACCTTGGAGTGGGCCTCGAAGAAAATGCCACAAAAATGGCTAAGTTACGGGTTAAGTGATCACATGTTGTGAGACATAAGTTTAAGATAGATATCCCTAAGAAAATATTCAAGAGAAGTTATGCCGTGGATCTTGTAAAAGCAAGCACTAAGTTATGTGATTATAAAAAGGAAGCGTATGGAAAAGTATAAGAGAATATATTGGTTTGACTTACTGTAAGAGGGCAAAAGTTGGATGGCCATGAGTGGCTTGTAAGTAACCCAGGAATGTATAGGTAAGTGTGCAAGGGAGCTATGATCGATAGATAAGGGTAGAACTTTAATGATGAGACAGTGTTCTCTGCGTTAGACCTTGATCTATAAAATATGGATATGTATCCACCTTATGAATATTCTGATGTGATAAATTCGAAAGGCTTTTCGCAATGAGAAAACATTAAAGCTTAAGGAGCGAATGGCTATACAGTCAAGTTAGACTCATGACTGACATGTCACATAAGTATGAGGATGGGATACAAAGCAATATAGAGGCATGAAAGATGATTGAGGACAAAAGGATGACTCTGAGGAATTATGATATTGCATCGTATTCAATGATCAAATCAAGGTAGATCTTGGAAGCATAAATGGGATTATAAGGCATATACACATATGTGGGGTTGATGTTGTGATCAACTAAAATGAAGAATGATTTTTAGTGAATTAACATTCAAACTTAATATATGAGGAGTGATGTAGGTAGTACAATGATAAGAAATTTTATCAAAAATTGAACTATGTGAACATAAGAGACTCTGGGAAATAGTCAAGGAGATAATATCAAGGAAATATGATCTATAGCATGGTTAAGTTGTACGAGATGGATTAACATGATTAAGAAGATTGATATTTTATACCTGTGAGATAAATAGGAAGTATGTGGAAATAATGGAAGAAAATACCCCACATTTTCTTTGAGTTTGATAAATGAAATTTTGAGGACAAAATTTTATTTTAAGGGGGGTAGTGTTGTCAAACCCTATTCTATAAAATAATTACGACGTCATTTACATGCTCAATAGAATGTTTGCATATTTAGGAAGTTCGAGAAATCGTTAAAAGACGATATTGCCCCTAATGGTATTATTATGTCGATTAAGCCTCGAACTAGTTCAAATAGAAATTTTAAGGTGAAATTAAAAGTTTCACAGTTCAGGGATGACTCAAAATGGTGATTCGGAGTTTGAAGATCAATTTGGAGTCAAATCGAAATTTTCACTATCCAGGGGCAAAATGGTCATTTGCCACTTGGGGACAAAATGAGAATTTTTAGAAAAGATTTTTTTTGGGCCCCATTTGACTTATTGGAGTATGATTTAAGGCTTAGAATTGAAAAATTTTAATTTCAGTATAATTTGGAGTGTAGGGGTGAAATGGTAATTTTACCACCCCGGGGGTAAAACGGTTATTTTGCACCCCCAGAATATTTTTCCAGCACAAGTTCTTCACCCATCATCATTTTTGACCCTTGAATAATATGTGGTGGAGATTTAAAGCTTACAAGATAAGAATTTAAAAAATAGACCAATAATGTAGTGACATGTGGTAAGTTTAGATTATTATATTATTTAACTATAAAAATCAGCCCACACCATCATGTTCTCTTCATTATGGCCGGCCATAGCAAGAAAACAAAGGGGAAAGGAAGAACAAACCCTAGGTGGAAAGAAATTCAAGGAAAAATTGGTGAAAATTCAAGGAAACAAGTGACCAAAGGTAAAATTTCCTGATTTTGACTTGTGATCTACCTTTCCCATGCATTTCTCCTCATTTTCCATGCTTAAATTACATGTTTTCATGATGAATTAATGGCTGATCAAAATGGGTTAGGAGAGAGAAAGTTGTTAGATTAATTTGATTTTAAGTTATGTTAGTGTTTTAAGTTAGTTTAGCATATTTAGGAACAAAACAACAAGAAAAGAATTTATTTTTCTCCATTACCATTATTGGCCAAATTTTCTAGGGGAATATTGGCTAATGATCTTGATGTTTATTTGAGGAATTATGATGAATAATGATGAATTATGAGTCTACAAAAATAATGAGAATTTTCGGAGCAAAAATATGAATTTTTACCCATTATGGGTATTTTCGTAATTTGCTATCGGGACTGATAATTTGCACCACATTGAGGGACATTAAGTCAATTTGGGTGCAATTGAGGTATAGAAACTAAAAAAAATTAATTTGGAGTTTAAACGGACTCGTGTATCGATTTAATCGGGTAATAGGCTGAATTAGGTCAGCACCGTATTTAAGCAGTAGTCGGATAAGTTGTATATCATATCATGCATATATACCGAGCCTAAATTGATTTTATAATGGTCAAGCATTGATGTGGCGAATTATGTATTGTACATTATGGATAGGTGGTGAGCAAATTTCACTGGTAAAAGTACAGAGATTGTGCTTGAAGACTGGGATTAGGAGTTCATCAACTCCTAGAACTGTGAGTGGACAATTTATCGTCTTAAATATCTAGAGTAATTATACTTGTTTGATGCTTTTATTGAATGGTGAGTTTAAATTATAAAATATTATGTTTTCCGATTCAAATGTTTTTTTTTAATAAAAATGAGATTTATACTGGTTTTGAAATCAAATATTGTTTTGAGAAAATTGAGTATATGGAGACTGTGTTAAATTTATGATTTTATATGTTATTGAAATTGGGGCTTATCACACTATGGTAGCATAATGGCTAAATTTTTGGGATTGGTATGAAATATATGAACAGTTTTGGATTGGTCTTGGTAGACAGGATTAAATTTTATTCGTCATATTATGCTACTGAAAATTTTATAGGTCTGGTGGTATATTAAACAGTCACTGCAATGGTGGGGATTTTTGTGGACTACCTATGAGAGGGGCACGGTAACCCAATTATATAACTACCTCCGGGGGGAGATGTTGGATGAAGTATCTCCTAAGGTATGATTTGAGTGCACCTCACGTTTGGGCCACCACGTGAGAGTGAGACTCAGCCAACGCCAAGGAACGGCTGTGTGTCAGATGTGAAAACATGTTTAAGGGTATGGGCCATTGAACAGCCTTGGCGATCTTAGTGGGATACCTTGACGAAGGTACTCTCGAGAATGATTCTGGCAGGGGCCAAGTTCAAAAAATTCATAAGTCGAGAAATTTTGATGAAAATAAATTGTTTGGTATAGATTGAAACAAATTTTGCGTTATGAACATTATTGAGATATAATGTTTTTATATTGTCTTCATCTACTCGGCTTTAGATGCTTTTGATGGTAATTGTTTACTCACTGGGATTATGTAATCATAATCTCACCCCTCTTCCTATCCATTTTCAGGCTCAGGACAGTTTATTAATAGTTGATTAAGACGAGAATTAATCTCAAAGTTGCATCCTAAAAAGTAAAGGTTCGTGGCCCTACATCTTCTTAGTCAGTTGGGGGCCCACGTGTCACTGTAAAAGTAATTTTATTCTTCAATTATTTGATTTAAAGTATGTATGAATATATTTAGCTTTTACACCATATTTTTGGCGAGTTTCGGTATTTTTGAAGAAAAATGACGAAAATGCCTCGGTGAGCCAGAAAGTAATATTTTATTGTTTTGATTTGGAAATGATTTATAATTTCTTGAAATGTGTAATTTAATAACTGTCGCTTATCGGGGAGATGCGAAAGCTGATGCTAAGCCTTGCGGGGTTTCGATCGGCATTCCGGGTAATGAGTGCTTATCGGGGACGTCGCGGCGGTTGCCACGGGCTCGATGGGAGTTTCAGGTCGTGACAGTTTTAATTTTAATTCACATAAAGATATAGTGATTTGGTTAAAATAGATATTTTTATAAGATGAGTTGGAGACCCTTATAAATAATTGAGGACTCTACGTTAGCAATTCAACCCATTGAAATAAATTAAGGAAGAGAGATAAGATTTATATGAATTGTGAGGGATATTATAATTCTAAGCTTATTTCTATTGATTTTTATCAGATTTTATTTCTACTTTGATTTTTATTCTTGTTAATTAGTTTTGTTAATTTTAGTTTAAATAATTATTTGCTTGCTAACTATTTAGATAAAATTAAATTGTGTTAATTTTAATACTTGGTAAAAGTTTTAAGATAATTCTCTATAAGATCGATACTCTATTTGTTATTATCCTTGTGATATATATACTTGCGTGAGTAAAATTTTAAGCAACATAAGCCTCTTGAAGTTATTCTCCGTTTTCTTTTCTAAACCACCCCAGATGAGGCACCGAGTTGTCACAATGAATTATCTTGCAAACCTTATATTTCACTCTAAACATGCTAATATGTGTGATCCATTTTCATCCCTATGTTGCATTAAGTGCTCAAAAACCCTAATAGTGAATACAATAATAATAATAATAATAATAATAATAATAATAATGTGTGTAAATGTTACAAATTTTAAAAATAAAAATAAGTTTATATTTTATGCACACTATCATGCTATCAAATGATGACATCTGATTATAAAATAAATTTAAAAATTTTCGAGATTGAAAACTAAATATTAATAATTTTTTTAATAAATACATTAAAGATTAAAACAATTTTTTTTTTGTAACAATACCCACCCAGTACTTGTACTCTCGCATTTTGTCCAATTTAGTTCCTATACTAAAAATTCAAGCAATTTATTTTTAAATTTTGAGAATTGCTCTAATTTAGTTCCTGTCCCTCATGGCATCCAATTTGGCCGTTAAAAGGGAAGACGTCAATGCAAACATGGCAGTGGAGATGTGACTAAGAAGTTGATGTGGCATTGCCACGTCATCCAACCATACTTAAAATGGCAGTGCCATGTGGCACGCCAAGAAAAAAAATTCCCTTCAAAAAAAAATCAAAAAGACTAAATTGAAGAAATAATTTCGGATACAGAGACTAAATTAAATAAAAATTCAATGTACAAGGACTAAATTGATTAAAATTTAGAAATTAAATTGAATTAAAAAATATAGCTAAAACACTTTTTAGATTATTAAGTGTCTTTTCTTGTTGGTATCATTTCAATAATACATATATTAGACTAAAAATAAAAGTAATGGAGCCATATATTAGCATTATGGTCGTTGCTTTCAAAGGTACTTTGACAATTATAAATATAATTAAATATGAAAGAAGAGACGGCAAGAACACTTATCTTCTTAGGAAAGAAAAGCACCTCTCTCTCTCTCTCTCTCTCTCTCTCTCTATATATATATATATATAACCTTTACAAGAGGTTTGTAAGCTAACAGTACTTTGACCTAAATCAAATAAAGGCCTTGTACAATATATACCAATTACAAAAGAAAGCCACCTATATACATATAATATTGACAAAAACATGGCAGCAACATTTACACAACATTTAAGTACTTAGTAACAAAAACAAGTACATCATCTAATTATGCAAGGACAACATATAAACCATACAATAAACCACAACAAATTCTAGTCATTTTAAATGGAATAAAATACCCCCATGCCCAGAAGTTTTAATCGAAATTCCAAAAGATCAATTAGTTTTCAAAATAAACACCATGCCCAAAAAAATATTTTTCACTGGACACATAGGTCCAGTCGTTAGTCAACTGTTAGTGTTTCCATTAGTTTGATGACATGATAATATCGAAATGACAATTTGACCTTTTATTACTTTTAAAAATTACTATTATATAGTTTTTATTATTTTTTTGATTACTTAAAAAAGTAAGAGAGCACTGATCAATGCTTTTTTTTTTCAAAAAAATATAATAATAATTTTTTAATTAATAAAGAAAAAAAGTATTTTAGTCATTTCTTATTCTTATTAATGGTGTTTACACTTTTAGGACAGAGTATCTATTTTGAAAACTAATGGACCCTTTGAAATTTCGATTAAAACTTAGGGGGATTGAGGTATTTTACCTTTTTTAATGCTTTCTTGAGTGGGCAAATTAGCAACCGAATCCGATCTACTGATCGCTTCTATTTTGAAATTTCCTATGGCAATATTAACAAAATCAGTGTTAGAATCGCAAAAATAATGCTAGAGCAATATGATCATAATGTAAGTCACAATTTTTCTCACCAATAGCTACCTCCTAGATATGAATAACCTTGAATTCCCATGGCCAGTTACAGCAACCAAATTGATTTGGCCTTCGAGCTTATTGAAAGATGCATACACATTAGATCATCAAACATCCAACCAACAAAATCATAAAACAACATGACATGAATAAGGACTAAATTTTTACTCACATATATAACAGAAATCTATCTTAAAGGAGCTGTAAGTGTTTAGGCAAATTGGGTTTAGTGTCTATAGGCTGTTATCCCCTTTCTTTTAAGGTTTGCATGCTTTAATTTTAGTCTTGGGACAACAACATCTTTTGAATTGAAGCCTTCCATAGTTGTAGCAATAGATTGGGTTCTTTTAGCAACCTTTTTTTTTCCCTCTTAACAGCAATAGATACAATAGACCTAGCAGCACCTTGACTTGCACCAGTAGCTAGTTGACTTCCACTAGTAGTAGGTTCATTTGGTGCATTAGTAGCAGGTTCACTTGGTGCACCAGCAGCAGCTTCATTTGCTCTACTAGCAAAAGATTTCTTTTTTTGACTATGACTTTTTTGTGTGCTTGTCTGACCTAGACATGTGAATTAGAAAAAATAAGTAACTAGCAAAATAAATAATAAATAAATCAAGCAACAAGATACATAATAGATAACACTTACCTAGAGCATTGGACAATTTGACTTATTATGTCCTTCTTAATGGCAAACAAAGCATTTCATTATCCTTCAGACCTTCGACATCCTTTTCTTTGGCCCTTCACCTTGTTCTTTTCTCTTTCTTAGGTCGTCAAGCAGATCTTTTCACATATAGATGTAAGACAACCTCCACATTCTGTGAACACCAAAACATTGGCCCTCTAACAAGATGGAACAGTTGTTCATAAGCCTTAAGGTATTCACTCTTTTTAAAATAGTCTACCAAATACTTTGTAAGGTTCTTTCCCTCATAATAGATAGCACTGATGGCATGTTTGCATGACACTCCACTAATGTCCCAAGCTTGACAGTTACATGTTGCATGCTAGAAAGACATCATGTAACTCTCCCTCACTTACTTTTCAAGATTTTCCCAAAATACTTCATACAAATGGCCCTATTCCAATCCACCTCCCATTTAGCTTCCAACCCTTTAAACTTCTCTAATTTGTTAAGTATACAAGGCCCATACTCAATTTTTCACTTCATCCTCGTATTCCCTATTTTGAACCAATCTCCTTATCACATAAAGCCTAATATCCTCGAACATGTTGATGATTGCTTTGTATCTTGCTTCTATTATAACTCCATTAAATGTCTTGCACATGTTGTTGTCAATGACATCGCACTTGGAGAAATTAGAGAAGAATGCTTGACACCAGTGCACAACATACCAGTTCTCAATCAAGTGGTTGTGTGCAGCCTCATTGATGGAGCACAGAAATTCCATTTGCTTTTTGAACTCTAGTTGGTTTGGAGATCAAATGCATCACCAAAATTGAAACTTTAAGTCTTCATCTCTGAACCTCTTCCCCCACCTCGTGCAGATGTGTCATGCACACTTTTATTGTTCAATAAAAGGAAGTAACTCATTGATAGCACTTGAAAGCCCCTGCAACAAGAAAATAAATAAGGTAGATAATAAGATAATATATATTAAAGAATAAATCTATTGCACGTCTTATTTACAAGTTTTTCAATCTTAAATATCATACTATAGAAGAAAAGTGCATATATCATAATATAGAAGTTTTACCAATTAGATGTGGCAATATCAACATGAATTTACAATAATAGTCAAATCGTAAAAAGAACTCACTTAGAAAAAGTTCAAAAGTGAAAGGAAAAAGCAAGATATTGTTGGAATATGAATTTATTCAAGGGGTTGAGGCATCTCAAGCAGTTGATGTGGTTTTTTGTCAGGTGAGGGTGGGATCAAATAGCATGAACCCATTATATGTAATCCTAAAGCCACATTCTAAATCCTAATCTTTATAACTAATTAAAGCAATTTAATTTGTTTTGCTCAAACATTAAAAGCTTATTTAGCCTGCCCTTTTTTTTTTTAGCTTAAAAGCTATTTTGAAGCTCTTATGAAAAATAATAGCTTTTAAAATTAAGCTAAAGATATTTGATAAGCTGTTTGATAAAATAAATTATATAAGCTCTAATTTTGGTTAAAATTACCATAAAGAGCATGCCATCTTCAATCACCTAATAAACCAAAGTATAACAAATCTACTTCAAGTTTATATACAATTTTAGATGTTAAAATACAACAATTCATAAAAATACGAAATAACCCTCAAACTTGTATAATAGCAAAAGTATTAGATTTTATGGTGAAGAAGAGAAAAAAACCTTTAAGTGGTACCTGAATGCAACTTTGAATTTTGAGTCTTCTTTTCTTTTAATCTTTGTAAGAACAAAAAAATCTTAGATTTTGTTATTCTGTTACTGGACCTTTTTTTTTTTTAATAGTATTGTATAGAGAGGTAGAGGAATGAGAGATCACGATTTTGTGTTGGAGAAAGGTGATTTACAAAAAGAGGGAGAGGAGAGGGAGATTGATTGAGAGAGAGGGGTATTTCTTGATAAGCTTACATGTTTTTAAAAAACAAAGAAAAGAAAACTCCTCTCTAGAGCTTTTTCTTAAGCTCTGTTTTTACAAAAAAAAATTTGTTCCATAAAAAAAACTGTTTTTTTTTTTAAAGAGCTTCTCAAAATTCCTATTTGGCCTAGCTTCTGCTTTTAAGAGGTAGATAAGCTGAAAAAAGGCCAAGTCAAACAAGCACTAAGTGAGATATTTTTGGTGACCTTAAAAGTTAAGACAATTAAAAGATTCAGACTTACTTTTGGTAGACAGTGCCAAATGCCTTATTAATAGTCCTAATAACTATACAAGGCTAGCAGAAAGGGGTTCTTTTTGTCAATGTTAAATATCTAGGAAATTTCAAACATATTTCATACTACAGAAGCTTATAGAGTTCACTAGTTACAGGCTCATTTGGGCATATATTTCATCTGTATCTTTGTCTGCCTATAAAAGATTCCAAAGAAGTAGGGTGGACATATATTTCATATGTATCTCATTTATACGAAGACATTAATAACTCAAACTAGAGTAGACAAAATAGATAAAGTTTTGAGTAAAATAAATACTAGAAAAAGTGACTTTTATAAACAGAAAATAAAAATAGTTTGAGTTATTTATAAACTGTTATTTTGCTTTGCAATCTTACTGTTCCTCTTTTAAATTTGTGAACAATTGGGAATGTTTTGAAAGATCATGCATAGATGGCAACCTATGCATAAGTTTAAGAGATAAAACTTACAATCTTGATGGTGGTAAAAGATGCTTAGATAATTTGCAACATGCGTATTTATTTTAATGTAAAAGCTAAACACTAAATTCATATTAGAATTTCTAGCATGTGATTACTAAAAAGATTCATACAAAAGATATAAAATATACATATAGTACATAACATCAAATTATATTAAAAAAATTCTAATAGTCTTATTTACTATTTTATATTTAAAAAACACCTTTTATATGCCACTCTTGATGGTCCACCACATTCCATCTTCAAAGCCCAAATTAGCATATAATAACTCCAAAAATCATTTTCAATGGTCTTTGTTCTCGATACCATTAACCACTGCCCATGCAAGGGGGAACATTTGGTTGTTCCTATCTCGACTAACGATAACCAGAAGTTGTCTATTAACTAAACCCTTCAAGAAACAGCCATCCAATCCAAATATAACTCTGTAAGCTTTGAAAAAAATTTTCTTCAGTACCCCAAAGCAGATATACCATTGATGGAACATTGTTGCCTCATTTAGTGTAGACCTATCCACCTCTATTTTAATGGTTGATCCTTCATTTGTCTCCAAAAGCTCATCAGCATACTATCTTAATCCTCAAACTCCTTTACATAATTATCTAGCACTTCTTTTATCACTCTCAACTTGGCCCTTTTAGCCTTTGTCAAACTAAATGCCACACTTAACTATTTTCTCAATAACACTCTAATTTGTCTTGCCCTTATGAATGGTATCTTGAAGATTTTGTCTTTTAACTTCCTAGCTAAAACCTTTGTTGTCACTCGTTTATTCTTAATTGTAGGTTCCAAGATAGGTTTTCACTCTAAACGAGTTACCATTCCTATGCTTCGAAGCTAGTCTCTCCCACCTATAGACAATTGTAGCACATTGAGCTCTATCTCTGACCTTGTCATTTTTCTTGTAGATGAAAGCAAACTACTTAGCCATACTATACTCAGATAGAACAACTTTGAAATGTCCTGGATCTTTGAAAGATTGACCGATAAAGAAGTTCGATATCGGTCGATCTAAAGTACAGAATCTCTCACTCAACCTGACCCTTTGTGCCATATCAGCTTCAGACCTAAAGCTTGTAGAAATATAACTCTTTAGGTCACTAGAGTCAATATAATCACCATGTTGTTCTGTCCTTGAAGGCTTGGCAGTTGGGCCTCCAACATTTCCAATAGCTTCATATCAACCTCCAGTAGCTTCAAAGGGGCCTCCAGTAACTTCAAATAGGCCTGCAACTATTGATTAAGATGGCCTTTCCCTATCTAATTCTTCTGATATGGCAGTTAGCAACCTATCTCTACTTGCCTTAAATTCTCTTACTTTCTCCTAAGTCATTGCCAACCCATCCTCCCCTTCATCACTTAACCATGTTGTATCAAAATAATCTTCATTTAAACCTTTTTCATTATCATTAAACCTTTTTCTTCATTCTCATTTGTTTGACTATCACCATTTCCAAATTCATCATCTGATGATAGAAACTTCACATCCTCATTTAGTGCTTTAGGCATTAGAGTACCCTGTTGAGCATTGTCCCCATGCTTAACATAAATAGAAAGAACACCATTCTTCTTAAGCAATCTGCACATATCAAAGACACTTTTGTCATCTAAAATTGCTCTCAAACCACTCCCATCTTCATAATATAAGCTTCTAATCAATCTTAAATGATATTTTAAAACCTTTACCATCTGCATTAAAGTCAGATGGTATTGATATTCAGTGTAACTACCATCTTCCTCGTCCTACTTCTATATACAAATTTGGGTTCAGGAACTAAGGTCCCTCCTATGATGAAAACATATTTGAAAGCAATTGTTATCTGCATGATAAAATTTAAAGACTCAATCAACATACTAACAAATACAAATCCACTATCTGAGCATGGATTGAACATTAAAATTGTTAATGAAGAAGCTTCAATTTCATATAGATAACCAACATTCTTGGTCCAAGCATGGATTAAGCAAGCTCAACTTATTATTAAACCATGAAAGGTAATCATTTCACATGGTTCAAGTGTATTTTACCATAATTTGCAAGCATTTCTTTCATTTATTTCTTATATAACTTATTGAATAAATTGTTGTGTGATGAATGCAGAAAAAAATGAATCAAAATAATAGACGCAGGAATATACTACAACTCAATAATCTCTAGACTTAGGCATGGCAAATTAAAAGCCACAATTTAACAGATCTAAACAAATACTACACATGTGAGTACTGTGAAGTCTAGGAAAAAAACAATTGATGTGTTACAAACATCACATTAACTAAAAGTTCTCTTAATTCATCATATTAGTAACACTAACTATAAGTATCATCTCACAAGAAAATACAAAGATGAGAACCAACTTGGCATGCAAGCTATAAATCTAGAAAGCATAGCTCTAAAACTAACAACTTTGTTTTAACCTGGCATAGAAAGTATTGTCACATATCAACAAAGGTCTATGAGAATTTAAATGTGTTATTGAGAAATATCTAAATCTTAACTAAATGATTGAGGCTCCATATTATTTTGTTTTTATACCCAACTTAATTGAACAAAACTTAGTTAAACTGAAGTTTAAACTAGTTGATTCAGTGAATTAAATCAATTTTGTTCCAATCACATCATCACATGTCAATTTCATTTATCAATATGTTCTTGACATGGGTGCTTTCAATTTTCTTAAGTTTTTCCCTATTTTTGGAGGGTCATACTATAATGTTCCATACACACTTTGAGGTGTTGCTATTAGATATGTTTTCAAAATGGATAATAGCAACAACATCATACTCTTCTTTATGTGCCCTAACCACCTTAAACGTGTTTCTTATACTAATCAAACTAATCTAATATTGCATGTAATTAATATATTATATAAAACCCCAAAAAGATGAATCAAAACTCAATTACACTCTACCAATCCACCAAAAACATATTGCTACGATGAAAATTTGAAAAACATTTTAAATATGCACTAGCATAATGAAAATGGCTGAAGTATATGATTTATACTATATTATCTATATCTATTATATAATTTATAAAAGTGTAGATATGGATACAACTTTTATTGATAACATTATATAATAATGCATACTTTACAATTTCATACATAAACTTATGTATATTTTTTAAAAAATATTTTAAATTTAAATTTATTTATTAATTATAAGGTAATATTTAGTTCACTAATAATATATAAAATATATACAATAAAAAGTGTATCAAGTATAAGGCTTATGCAAATCTGGTGAATGCTTATGCAACCTAAATACTCTTATTCATAATTTTCACGAGTTTCTTGAATAACTGATGCTAGTAGATATGACGTTCTGCTTCTGAAAGGGTTTAGGGTTCTATTGTTTTGCAATTTTTAGGAGTTTCTTGAATTTTAGGGAGAAAAGAAATTTCTCATATAAGTATCTTCTTCCTCTTAATATTTTATTAGTTCTATCATTAATTGGTCAAAGTACCCACATAAATCATCTAATCTGTCAAAGTTGGAAATTGAATCAACGAGAATCTTTGTGCATTACTGTTTTCCTATGTTTTTTGTCTTATCTAATACATCAACATACATTAATACATCAACAACAATAACAAATTAAAAAAACAAAGCCAAATCAACATACATTAAAAACACAACCTAATGTTATAAACAATAAAAAATGAAAAAAACAAAACACAATCTTGGCCAACATTAAAAACACAACCTAATATTATTCATCAGCAACAAGATAAATCTGTACCTTGCTCTTCCAAACCAACTACCTTTTCCTTTTCCTTTCCCATTCCTTCTCTCAATTTCCTTCATTCTCTCGAGCTTTCACTTATCAACTTTCTTAGTTTCAACTTTCAAGCACCCTTGAATTCAAGCTTTCAAGCTTTCAAGGTTTGTCAGTTTCAAGCTTTCAAGTCGATTTGTCGATTTTAAAGCTTCTCGACTTTTGACTCTTAGTTTAAGGTTTAGGTTAGGTTTCACTCTCGGTGTATCATTGTCCCTCGATTTCAGATGGTCAAAATTTTAGGGGTTAATGGCTCTGGTGAGGATAGTGGTGGGTTTAGGGTTTAGCCATTGTTTAGGATTAATTATCAAGGTTAGGGAGAAATGAAATCCAAAAGCCTGATAGTCCCCTCTAATGCCATTTGACTAAAAAAGCCACGTGGCATTTCTTTAATTACCAATTTTTATTCAATTTAGTCCTCGTATACTGAATTTTTATCTAATTTAATCCCTATACTCTAAATTTTTTCTTCAATTTAATCCTTTTGATTTTTTTGGACGAAAATTTTTTTCTTGGTTTGACACGTGGCATAACCGTTTTAAATATGGTTGGGTGATGTGACACCCTAACATGTTGACGTGATAGTCCCACATTAGCGTGTCAATCACATTTCGCAACCATGTCAACGCTGATGTCATCTCTTTTAACGCCAAAATTGAATGTCATTAAGAAAGAAATTAAATTAAAGTAATTCCTAAAATTAAAAAAATTAAATTACTTTGATTTTAAGTACAGGAACTAATTTGAACAAAATGTGAGAGTACAAGAACTTTTAAATTCTTTTTCTCTCTAAAAGACTTCTTGTACAATATCTGCATATCAACATATATAGATTCTTGACTCTTGTTAGTTCTCTCTCAAAGGTTACTCAAGGCTCCTTTGGTTATTGTTTGGTGTCTTTTCTTATGAAAATCATGAAGGAAAGCCTTAGATCACCAAGCACATCACCCTTTCATCAACTTTTTTCTCCCATAATTCATAATCTTATTATTTGTCTACCCTGTCATACACCCCTTATTCTTGAGTTATGGTTGTAGACAAGTATATTAGTGTTTTTAAGATATTACAATAAGCCAGAAACTAGAACCTAAAAGACAGATAAATCACACCTTGGATACTTTGAAAGCGATGCATCTGATTGGTATAGACATGCAAGGTTTCTTCATTGTTGGAGAGATTAAAAAAAATAACATTTAAGAGGAAGTTGGAGAGAAAAGAAATTATTTTTATATTTGTAGTATTGTTTTAAAAAATTATTAATATTATAATTTCAAATTCTTACAAATTTTAAGTTCACTTTTATAATGAATTGACATCATCTGATGATTTGATAATGTATGAAAATTATACAGTGTTAATGCACATAAGCATTTGATTCATTGATTGGTGTCTGATTTCCTACTTAAAGAGTAAGATTTAAATCTCCTTCCTCTAAATTAAAAAAAAAACGACGTTAATGCATCAAATATAAATCTTTAACCTTATTTGTACGAGTTTTGACCTTTTTAATTCATATTGTAAGCTAGAGAAATTAATAGGTGATTGACAATCATTTTCATAATTCTAACCTAGAGAAATTGATAGGCGATTGACAATCATTTTCATACGTAAAATGACAATTGTGTATGACTAAATTGAATTATTTATGAGATGACAAAGAGTTAGCTCTCATTGCATAACTTTATATCATATCGTATGTTTGTATTGAGTTTATTTTTTTTGAAAAATATTGAAATGATTTTTAAATGTCTTTATGTTGCCCTCCTTGATTTTGTAACTTCATCTATGTTACCCTACTTGGTTCTAGAAAGGAATTCATT
The DNA here is from genome assembly GCF_000208745.1 of Theobroma cacao. Taxonomy (NCBI): domain Eukaryota; kingdom Viridiplantae; phylum Streptophyta; class Magnoliopsida; order Malvales; family Malvaceae; genus Theobroma; species Theobroma cacao. The sequence goes on along the minus strand of NC_030858.1, from coordinate 14,795,610 downwards.
TATTATTAATTACAAATTTTGACAATTATCGGTTACAAAAGGTATTTTTGTTGTGACTAGCCTTGTTTTTTTGTAATTAAGCAATATAATTAATTTATACAATTTTTGTACAAATGAAAAATTAAATCATTATTAATTATTAAAAAAATTGTGTAAAATATAATTTTTTTGTACAAATGTAATGTTGAACAAAAAATAATAAAAGTGTTTAATTTAATCTTTATACGATAAAATTTTATTCAATTTAATCCCTGTATTATAAAATTTTATTCAATTCAATTCCCATACTTTACAATTTTATTTAATTTAATCTTTATATTTTATAATTTTTATTAATTTGACCTCGTAGCAATTTTTTTTTTCAAACAAAATTTCAAAAAACAATTTTTTAACCTAACACATCAACGCCACATCATTATCTAACATATCAGTGCACGCCATTAATGGTCAATTTCAACAATCAATTTGACCAGAGTTCAACAAAAGGACTTGGATTGCACAAAATTTTAAAATAGAGACTAAATTAACCATTTTTGAGATAAAAGGACTAAATTGACAAAAACCTATAATACAGAGTCTTTCGGAGTACTTTGACCAAAATTTTCTATAGAGATGTTACCAAGAACTTGAAATCCTAAGCACATTTCTAACCATAGATTCTGAATGAAACTTTCATTAAAAAAAACCTCTTAATACACCTAACTGAGAAATCTTGCATGACAAACGTGGCGTGCATCAGGAAAAACCCACTAACTGCTCAAAATCGACAATGTATTGATGAGGTTTAGAATGTAACAATCGTTGCATAGAAAAACGATGTATAACGGAGAAACTCAAGAGGTCATCCTCACTTTCGCTGCTCCGCTTCAAATTCCATTCGTTCACTTTCTTTTTTGAAAAATTCAAATTCTTGGAGAAGTTTTGCCAGCTTTGTAGCATTCTCTTCTTGGATATGAGTTGGAACCTTTTCTTGATACACAGATGCATTCATTATCTTCATCAACTTCTCCTGCTGCCTGTTACAATCATCAAATTTCATCCTTTAAACCATTTACTTATTGCACCACCACACAAGTAAAGACCACTGAAACAGTAAATTCTGGCAACTCTCTTGCTATGTTGACATCTATCAAATCAAAGATGAACTCAAGTATACATGCATATATCATTCTTAAATAGATAGCACTTACTTCAGTATTTCATCCATCTTGCTCTTGATCTTCTCACGTTCTGCTTCTGCGTTTAGAGCTCCGTGAACCTTCAGATAAACTTTAAGGTGTTCATTGACATTCTCAAATGCACATCCAGCTGGAGCCTCATCTACACCACTCAGTAGAACCTGCAGAATTGTCATTTGCAAAACTTAAAAATCACTCTAAACATTAACCACAAAATCATCTGAAATTCTGAATTGAAACTGATGATTAGACCTGGCAATTTTAGACACAACACGTTAACACAACACGAGAATACACGGGATTAAACACATTTGAGTTTAGCCTTACGTTTTTCGTATCTAATCGTGTCTGACACGTTTAAGACACGAAAATTTTCTTGTCTTAACATGTTAGACACGAGTAACACGTTTAATAAATCGTGTTAATCGTGTTATCGTGTTTTAATTGTGTTATCACTTTTAAATGTATATACATGACACATTTATCAACTTGTTAAAAATTAATAGTCAAAGGCTGTTTTAGCCTTACTTATATAATTTTAAACAATTATTTTAATAAGATTTTTAAATTTTATAAAGATAATAATACAATTATGTCATGTCCAAATCTTAATTTTAAATTTTGTTTTGCTATATTTGATGTTCTTGTTATTTTGTTTTGTTATAATTATTTTTATAATTATTGATTTCAAATTTAAATGCTAAAATTATATTTAATTATAAATATTTTTATTTAATTGTGTTAAACGTGTTAAACATGTTAAACATGTTAATCGTGTTATTAATCGTGTCGTGTCATGTCGTGTTATACGGTTATTAAACATATACGTGTACATGTTTCAAATTTAAAATACAAATAGTATTCGTGTCGTCTTCGTGTTTAACCTTAATGTGTTTTGTGTCTAATCGTGTCTGACATGTTTAAGACATAAAAACACGAATTGCTAGGTCCACTAATGATATCCATTATTCAATATGCTGCAATATATAACAAGCATAAAAAACAGTAACCCATAATAGAAAGATTGTTTAAAATACCTTTAATGATGATAACGTGGCAAGGGTTAAGATCTCTAATTCACAAGATCTAATGATTTCTGCGACTTCCTCACTTTGACAGAATGCAAAGGCAGGTAACCTGAATCAAATATATTAATCAAATTTAGCTGTTATTGATCATGTGACTTAAAATAAGAAATGGACATATAGATGCTGTAATTTATATCAAGGCAATCAAAAGATGCTTCTGTAAAAATTAAAACTAAAAGAAAGAAGCATCACATATTTACCTTTCATTCTTCTGCTTAGCAAGCAGCTCTGCTCTAAGTGACCTAAAAGACCTTACAGTGGACTCCACCAGGTCCATTTCATATTCCACCCTTTCATTTGTCCAACTCTGCAAAGGGGAAAAAATACCACCCATTTCACAAAAACTGAAATTAAACATAAAACTTTTACAAATACTTTGTTCCCAGTCAGCATGATTTTCAGTTGTCAGGTTAACCAAAGCCAAGAGAAGTATTAGCTAAATGAATCTTGGCTTACCTCCATTGGTGATGGGAATTCACATATCATTATAGATTCTTTCCTTGTGTGGCTCTTGACTCCTGGAAGACGTTGCCACAGTTCTTCTGTAACATGTGGCATAAATGGATGAAGCAATCGCAGGCCGCTTTCCAAACAAACCCAAAGAGCATCTCGTGCAGAACTCCTTTCAGAGGAAAAGGCTGGATTATCACCAGCAAAGTAAGGCTTGATTGCTTCAATGAAAACATCGCAGAATTGATACTGCCACCATGAATACACACTGGTCGCAGCATCTGAGAATTCGTATGCATTTAATGACATTACGGTTTTTGATATAGCCTTGTTCAACACTGAGAGTATCCAACCACAACTGAAAGGCATTGTCCCCAGATTTATGGTTGGTGGAGGAGTATAGTCATCTGGAAGTTTACTCATAGCAAAACGAACAGCATTCCATAATTTGTTACACCATTGACGATAGCCAACCACTCTTTGGATATCCAAATTTATTTTATCTGACTAAAATGAGAAAATAACCAAAAAAAAAAAAGTTAGCTGCCAGATGCAGGCTCACTTGAGAAAAATTCAGGATGAATATAAATTTTAATGTGAGTGGAAATAAATCATAATGGAATAAGCACACAGAAGCATGAACCTGAGCAGTGTAAGAAACAAGAGCAAACCGGAGAGCATCTGCACCACATTCAGCAATACCATTGGGAAAATCTTTCACCTGCCCTGCTTTGGCGGTGGCCAGCTCATTAGGATCCAAGTTACCCTCCTCCAGCCTCTTGTGAAGACCTTCAAGTGATACTCCATTTATTACTTCAAGAGGATCTATTACATTTCCCAAAGACTTCGACATCTTACGCCCATGTGCATCTCGGATCATAGGATGCAAGTAAACCTGAAAAAATGAAAATAATCAAGGAATCAATAAAGAACCAGAAGCACCATCGAAAGAGTGCTGTATATAATTTAGGACAAATATTGCACTCACCTTCCTGAATGGTATGTCACCTCCCAACGTAATTCCCAACATAACCATTCGAGCAACCCAAAAAAAGAGAATGTCATGCCCAGTTTCAAGGACTGAAGTTGGATAAAATGCTTTTAGATCATCTGTATCATCCGGCCATCCCAACACAGATAATGGGAATAGACCAGAAGAAAACCAAGTGTCAAGTACATCAGGATCTTGCAACATCTCAAATTTCTTCCCAGGAAATTTCTTCTTAACTTCCGCTAGAGCCTGTTCCTCATTTCTAGCAACCATCCAGTGATCATTATATGCACCAAGTTCCTTCATTTCATCATCTTCCAGTGTCACATACCATGCAGGAATACGGTGACCCCACCAAAGCTGCCTTGAAATACACCAATCACGTATGTTCTCAAGCCATCTGCAATGATTGGAACCTATTACTCATGCTATGCGGCCAATATAATAAGATTATATAACCGAATTATAATAGAAATTTAACCCCTGCCATTGAGCCATTTCCATAGAAAGCAACAAGAGTTATTAATCTAAAATTTGTAGAATCTGTAGTTTCCTTCATCATTTTTTTTAGGCTTTGCTTAATCAAATGCTGCAGTCTAGATCAAATATGAGAATCTGACAACGTCCAACACAAAAAGTCACAATACTCTGGGCAAGATTTATGTATCCTATGACACATTGGCAGCAAGTGAAAAAAAAAATACTAAATGGGTACCTTTTCCATTCAGCAGTATACTGCTTTGGAATGAACTCAAGCTTCCTGTTTTGATCATCCATGGCTGCATCAAGAGCCTGCTTCGCCATGCTACTGCAGTTAACATACCACTGGGCCTTTATCATTGGCTCCACAACATCATTACTTCTTGAACAAAGGCCAAGTCGCATCTCATTATTTTGAGCTCCTCTATACAATTTCTAATGATAAGAAATATAGTAATGAATTTGAGATCTAGCACGTGTGAAATAAGAAATTATTTAAGGCCAAAAATGATGCATATACGTGCATAGAATAAGGTGACAAATTGCACTGGCTTACAGCTTAAAGATTTTACATGATTCATATTAAACACCCACCCGACCAAAAAGAATGTATGTGATTTACAGCATACATGATGCCATGATGCACAACATTGACTGGATTTTAGATTTCTTTTCCTTGTTTCAGGGTTTTTTTAATCATGCAATAACAAATCAAGCCTTCTTTAATCCCATAGAACCATCAATGTCTTATTTTCATCCAAAGACTGACGACATTTTCTTTTCTTGGGGCTAAAGACAACTCAAACCACAATTTACAGTTTAAATAAAATTAAGCAATAATTCTACTTCTCAATTTGCAACTCTTCAATAGCAAAATGTCTACATCAGAAGTAATGCTGAAATCCCAACGGTTCAGAATAGGAGCCATAAATCCAGATGCAATCAACATAACCCTCCCTTCTAGCAACTTCCTTCTAGGCATGTTAGTTATTCTTATTTAATTATTTATTTTTGCTGGGGCTGGGGTTTACCAAATATGTGATCCTAAGTAGAGAGCAAATGTAAAACATGATCATCTAGCACATCCAGCACAGTATGAAAAGGCTCTATTCTTTTTATGTTTGGCCCCCACAGTGGGGTGTAAGGAGGGTAGCACACCCATAATCAAGAAATATAACTATCCATACCACTGCAGCAGAGAAAATGATATTTATAAAAATTGCATGATCTCAAACTGAAAGACAAGTCTTCCCAGATACAGATCAATGATATCAAACATACCTTCTTCTGCAATGCTTCAATCACAGCCTCACGAGCCTTAAACCGTGGCATTCCAGCAAATTCTGGTCCACCATTGCTATTTATTTTCCCGTCATCAGTAAAAATGTTAATAAATTCAATATTATGGCGCTTCCCAACCTCAAAATCATTTGGATCATGAGCTGGAGTTATCTGTACAACATTGAAGACAATGAAAACAAAAATCAAACAAAACATGAAGACAGTGAAAACCAAAAGCAAACAAAACAAGAATTGAAAAACATATAACTATTGCATTTCAAAGTCAACAATTGAACTTTTACCTTAACTGCACCAGTTCCAAAACTCGGATCAACTAGAATTGCATCACAGATTATTGGGAGTTTTCTCCCATTGAAAGGATGAACTGCAAATTTACCATGCAGATGACTGTACCTCTTGTCATGCGGATGAATAGCTATAGCTGTATCACCAAGCATTGTTTCCACTCTTGTAGTAGCAACAACAATTTCACCCAGCTCTCCCTCCAAAGGGTAAGCAAATGATGTCAATACACCAAACTCCACTGGCTTTTCGTAACCAGGGACCTTTAACAAAGTCCTTTCTTTGATGTCTGTATAATCTACCTACAAACACCAAGCAAATTCAAGATATGCAGCAGAAGATGCGGAAACAAAAATAACCTAAAGAAAATGACTTACCTCAATATCAGAAATAGCAGTTCGCAAGCCACAATCCCAATTCACTAACCTTAGATCCCTGTAGAAGGCATAGAGAAATTTAAGAGGCAATGTAATGATAAAGACAAAAGCTTATGAACAATCATAAAATATAAGAATTTTTGTTTTTGGAATAACAATATATAAGATTTAGTACAGTGAAAAAGATATAACCAGTTAAAGCATGAAGATATCGTACAGCAATTCCCTTCGATGAGAAAAGACTTGCATAACACTTGCCATTCATCAGAAAAATGAAATCAACCGGAAACAATTTCTTAAAAGAGTTTTCTTCAGAAACTCAGCACCATGAGTACCATGGAAATATATTAAAAAACCATGACAAAGAAATCCAGAGTTCTGGGTTAGCTTTTTGATGTAATATGATTGTTTCATAAACATATTTGAATCTTGTCTGTTTGATTTATTTTCACTAGAAAGGGGAAAAAGGCACAAAAGATAGAAGAGGATGAAAGAAATCTTTTTTTATTTTGGTTATCTGTTGTCAGGTTACGTAAAGAAAGTGATATAATAAACTAGCAAAAGAGAAAAGATCCTAAAATTTCTTTTCTTTCCCTTCTACTGCCTATTACCATGCCCACCCCCCCCCCCCCCCCACTCCCCCCTGGGTAATGTTTATGCTGTTGGGATTCTATTTTTCTTAACACTTTGAGTTATACAGGGTACCTAAGTAAATTCAAGATTTACCGCAATTGTTTGTTGTATTAACCTATAAGTTGCAGCTAAGAAGCTCTAAGTTATGAAGTCTTATAATAAAGTATGTTCCCATGTAAAGCATACCTATAAATAAGACCCTCCTCATAAAGACGACAAAAGGCTTCCGTCACAGCCTTCGACCTCTTCTCATCCATTGTAAAGCACTGAGAAAAGTAAATAAGAATATAAGAATGAAAAGCAGCAAGAAACACGAGAAGCATATCAATAAAACAACCAAAGATGAATTTAACCATATAGCCAATAGCCAATATAAAGAAACAAGTTTTACACTTAAGCATGTCATTATGTTTTACCTCACGAGACCAATCAAGGGAGGCACCCATTCGCCTTTGCTGTCTCAGAATGGTACCACCGTACTCAGTCTTCCACTTCCAAACCTAATGATTATGAGATCAACAAAACCACAAGAATTTTACATTTGGATAGGAAAATTAATAAGCTCCAACTTGATTTCAGGGTTCAAACTCAGTAAAACTTTCAGAGCTAACACTTTTTAAAAGGCATGGGTTCAGAGCTAAACTCACTTCATTTACAAATTCCTCACGACCAACATCATGCCTCGTTAAGCATCTTTCACGCATTAGCTTTTTCTCCACAACCACCTGAAACATTTTACATTAGAGTAACTTCAAGTCACCCTTGTATATGACAAGCAAAGGGGAAAAGGGAGTAATTAAGTACAATGCAAAATTAAAAAGAAATGAATCTTAAGTTTCAACTGATCCAATTAAATACTAAAGGAACTCAACCTGTGTAGCTATCCCAGCATGGTCCACACCAGGTACCCACAATGCATTATATCCAGACATTCTTCTCCAGCGAATCATTGTGTCCTGCATGCAATAAAATTCACACAAATGAAATAAAATGTAAAAGGCACGAAGCAAAAATACAGTAGGAGCATTCTACTGTGCAACCTGTATGGCACTTGTGAGGGCATGGCCAATGTGTAGGGCCCCAGTCACATTTGGAGGAGGAAGAACCTACAAAATGAGTCCAGTTATTAAAGAACCACAGATTTAGGTTTAAAAAATGGTAAATTCCAATTAGACTCATACAATCACAAATGGTGGTTTTGAGCTGCCTGCATCAGCCTGAAAAAACCCTGATTTCTCCCACCACGCATACCATCTAAACAAACAGAGACAAAGAATGCATAAGTTAAAAAAAAAAAAATTAACTTTGAAACCAAACTAACAATCATCTATCAAGTGAACTTCCACACTTACGACTTCTCCACAGCAGCTGGACTGTATTGTTTGGCCATCTGAGAAGAGAGTCTCTTTTTCTCACCCAAAGGAGTATCTGGATCCACAAAATCCTGTGGATTCTCCTCATCGGCTTCTCGCTTGACATTTTTCTTTGCACTCTTTTTCGGAGCATTCGATCCTTGTTGTGCCTTGGACAAAAATACAACAAATGATTTTAAAATTGCTAAAACCAAAACTAACCGCATATACAACACAGTTTCACAAGTTAGTAAGCAGAGTTTCTTGCTGCTACCTTAAGTTTGGCCAACTCAGCTTTTTCAAGGGCCTTGAGTTTCTTCAGTTCCTTCTCCCTCGCCTATCGTACAAAAATGAAGTAGGATTAAAGAAGGACACTTGAGACCAATCCAGATTGGTATGATTATAAACTTAAATTGAACATTTCATAGTAGAAAATGAAGTAAAATGGAAAAGAAAAAATAAAATAAAAAAAGACTTTTTCTTCTTTCTTCTTCTTGCGTTCAAGGTCTTCTTCAGTCTCAGGCTTCTTATCGGGTTGCTGAGACTGCAAATTCAACAAGAAAAGAAAATCAATGAAACAAGAGATTTTTGCGATTGATCAAAAGCAATGGAAAAAAAAAGGTAACGAGATTTATTAAGTAGTAACCATGGCTGCGATGCGAAGGTGAGAGAGCGAGAGAGAACGGCGCCAACAAGGGTTTTAGTCTGCTCAAAGAGAGTTTTTGATGCTTTAGCTTTGATGCGTACAACAAGTAAGCGTTTCGACAAGGGGAATTATCGTGGTGTAAGGTTAATGGGCCAAGACAAGGTAAACCCACCTGCTAGTGTTCAAAACGGAATAATTACTGAAAATGTTTGTTTTTCCTATTTTACCCTTAATTAAATTGTCTTTTTTTTTATATATACAAAAGCACCGACAACGGGCAACCTGGAAAAAAGGGGTGTAGGAAACCCTCCATCTGGCCAACCATCAGTGGTTAGTTTAGGTCAGATACCTCCAGTTGCAGGCGAGAAGGTAGAGAAGGTGAGGGAGGTGTCGACAAGTTGCCGCGCCTAATTCGACGCGAGCTTGGCTGTCTCCGGTCTCAGCAGTCCTGATCCAGCCATCCAATGATGTTTTTGCTGCTGCTGGCGGCCTCCTCTCTCTCACTCCCACTTCTCCATACTCTCTCCTAAAACTGAATTTTCAAAAGGACAAATTTGTAATTTTCATTCTCTTAGTGGTTTATATGAAGGGTTACTTTTATTACTTTCCATATAATTTTGTTTTACTCAAGTGCATTATATGTTACCATTGATTTTTTTATTTTTTAAATAATAATTATTATGTATAAATTATTAAATTTCTAAAAAATATAAAATAATTTTTATAAAATTGAAAACATACAATTACTTATTTTAATTATTTATTAATTAAAAGTGAATATTATTAATTCAACACTACAAAATTAATAAATACATTTTTCCAATGAACTAAAATTTTTTTATACATTTGCAAATTAAAATTAATGATCAAAAAATTACGAATTGCAATATTCAATTGGTAAAGATTAGAAAAAACACAACAGGATAGGCAGAACATGCCTGAATCAAAATCTGAAATTCTCTTGCAACAAATAAAATTTTCGTCGGTAGAGAAGATGAATTTCCATACACTTGGTTCCTAACTTTACATTAAAACAACAATGCTACATATTGGATACTGACTACATGAAAAGGTAAATGCAACCAAAGCTTTTGGCTTTTTGTACCATATTCCCTTAAATATTTAAACAAACAAACAACATCTTAAGTAACATGTCAACAAATAGACGGCAAAACTTATAGAACCCCTCCCCGTCACAAAGGCTTTAGATATAATACTAATAATAATGTAGCCATCAGAAGCGAGACTTCCGTTTCCGAGCTGTGTATTTGGTGTCTGGGGGCACAACATTACCTTTCCTTCTCATCTGTTCCTTCTTCCTCAACACCCATTCTCTGCCCTTGCCTCTCTTGTTTATTTTCTGCTTTTTCCTCGGTCTGTGCCTGTCTGAAATGCAAACCTGCAAGAACCCCAAAAATACCACAACACTCATGAATAAGCACAAAATAATAATCATAGTGCATGCCATTTATCTATTTATTTATTGCTGTCTTTTCTAGAGAAAGGGAAAGCCTTGACCAGAAAAAGGGTATTAGAGTGTGTGATATGATAACTCACCGTCCGATTTTCTTCATCTCCGCTGCTCTCATCATCAGAGCAACTTTCTCCATCTTCACCTTTTCCATTAGGAATGGTTGTGCTGAGGGATGGTGGACCACAAGTGAGGACAAGGTATTCTTTTCTACTTTTGGTACTGGAAGAAAATTATCGTCACGTTAGAGTGGCACAAAAGACATCATGAAAATACCAACCTTTCAATCTATTTAACAAACAGGATGTTGTATTGGAGCTTTCCTATGTGGTTTTAGAATATTTACTAAAACTCATAAATGCATAGTTTCACTAAAATTACATTCCATTCATTAGGAGAAATAGAAGCTTCCCTACACCACCAAAGAAGATAGATTTTAATAGATGGTCGAATGTAATATAAAGAAAAATGAAAATGCAAAGTATGGGAAATATATAAGATAAAAAGAAGCAGAATACTAACATAAATATGCACAAAAGGACAATATAGCATAAAATATAACCAGTAATAATGAGATGTTATTTCATGCAATACATTCCTTCGCCTTACAGGAAGCCAAACAAATGGGGAATGAAAATCTTAATTCATTTAAACAAATGACGCAAATCAAATGGTCCACTGAGATACATAAACATGTCAATCTAAAACAAGTTCATTGACAGTGAGCAAAGGCACAGAAGGAAGCGTATGCTTTCATGGAATATAGACATCTCTTAGTACCTATGATAACTGCCTTTAACTCCAAGTATCCCTCCCCCTAAGCATGCACACAGACACAATAAAAAGAAGGCAATTTTAGAGCCCATCATAAAATTACTCACATAGAATTACGTCATACCTGTGTGGGAAATCAACAACCACACCACCAGCAAATCCAGCACGCATTGCATAACTCAAAATCAGCTCATGTTGGGCTAGATTTTCAGGATATACTTGGAGCACTGCTCTTGCTCCCCTCGCTAAGCATCTATATAATGATCCGAAAAAAGCCCTAAAAAATTATGAGAATTATCAAAACACAATAACATGGCCAAAATGCATATTCAATTTGCATGTATCGATGGTATGTCTTTTTTGGTTCATGAAAATTAAGAAGATAAGAACCACAACATACTTTAATCTCAATCTTGGCTCATGAGAGGACTTGTCAGCATTGCATAACCACTGCATGGCAGAGCAACATAGGGAAAAAAAAATGAGCAAGCCAAAAATGCTTCATCTACTTTGCTTGTAACCTATGTGTATACAAAACCAATTCGAAGAAAACAGCTTATGAAGGTTCTGAAAAGTTGAAACCATTGGTGATCATAAGTTGCAGGCTTAAGTCACATTTATTCCTCCATTCATTTCTACAAATATTGAAGGGAAGTTTTGCACAAAAAAATATCAATATTCCAACTCATTAAAAGTTCAAGAAAAATAATTATTTCTTTCTTCACAAATCACCAAACTACATTTCAAAGACTTTTACTGCAAAACCATGAGGAGAAATTATACACTTAATCGCAGGGATGTAATCAAATTTAATACTAGAGTAAATACTTTACTTGATAATAATCCAAACTTAATTGCTCCTCTCATCATTCATAAATTTAAGACACAAAAACAAACAAATCGTAATCTGCACTCTCACCCTATCCCTATGTTTTATTTGTTGACCATACATGGACCCTCAAGGTTATTCCGACAGGCGTTACGAAGTTAACCTCTTTAACAACAATAGTAAAATAGCCTTGAATTTTTATGATAAGGGAAAACAATAGCCTGGGTGTTTTTCTCTTTCATTAAAAGGATAACCTTATAATGCACACTACTAACAAAGGAAATCTCATAAATAAATACTTAAAATAGAATCACAAGTAACTTTTAGGCAAAAGCAAAACAAGTGTGAAAGTGCCATTCACCTAGAAATGATTACTTCAATGAACAAATTCATGCACAAAAATTAAAGCAACGTTTCAAAATATGACAACAAAAAAAAGCAACATTTGAGATCTTTAAACATATAAAAAACAATAAGGAGATAATAACATAAAGAGGCGTTGGAGTGTTAACTACAGGTATAACACCATTGCTAAAAATTTCTCTTAAGGAAACCAAAATTATCTAGTTGTCAAAGCCACATTAAAGGCATAGCTAATTTGTACACTTTTTTCTCTTCCCAAACGTATGAAAAAGTTTCAAGTGTAAATCAATCTACTAGATATATACAAGGAAAACTCCTGCTTAATTAAAACAAGTAAAATTCTAAAGTTAAGGACTAAGAATAAAATAAGACAAAGAAGACAACAATGAACTCAGTCAAGAACTCAACAAAAATGTTTAAAGTTATAATTTTATATAATTCAATAGATTTGACAACAAATTATTTAAAAGGGTGAAGCAAAATATGAACCAAAAGCATACCTGAACAGCGGAGATACTTATAGCCCCATCGATAACTCCAGGACGAAGTCCTAAACCCTGAAAAAAAAATATTATAATAAAGTGTTTATTTTCAGAAAGATATATTCATATCATCATTTTAATTTGAAAAGCTTGAAATTGTTGGCAAATACCTGACCCATATCACCAAGTAATAAGTCACCCTCTACCTCTTTTTCCAGCGCAACATCTGGAAATAGAAAAAGAAAAAAAACTCTTACATTCATTTCCTTTTAGAAAATAAATGAGCACCATAAAAGTAAGTTTCCACAAATTTAAAATTTAACTTACTCAGCATCGACTGAGAAATATCTAAACCAACCCATTGGTGTCCATTCTCAGTTATTGTTTCCCCACTAAGCCCTGATCCACACCCTAAAATAAAAACAAATTACTCAAAATTAAAAGTCAAAACTTATGCATAATTTATTGTTTAATATTAATATTTATATGGAGAGAGACTAAATATGTACCGATATCAAGGAGCAATCTGGGGACTCCATCATCAGGCAAAGCGAGAAGCTCCAGCGCTCTCTCAGAAAGCTTCGTCTATTTTTCAAGAACCCGATTTTTTAAAACTTTGTAATTTCAACAGGTAATAAATTGCTACCAAAAATTAAAAGAAAATTATTAAATTTCAAGTGAACCTGAATTTCGGCAATACGAGAAGAGGAAGTGTATTTTCGAGCCTCAGTATCGTCGTAGAAAATCTCGGGCGGGGCTTGCAACTCGGGCCGACTCGACATCTCCTTCACTCACTTCACTCACCCGTTTCTTACTTTTCTTTTCTTTTTGTAAGAGTAAGTTTCGGTGAAAAAGGAGGGAAAAGAAAGGCAAAAGGGGTAAGAGAGAAGGAGACGGTGGCGGTAGGAAAACCGGCGACAGCAGCGTGAGGGAAGCCGAGAGTGTGAAAAGGGCGGCTGGAGTTTTGGAGGTTAAAACATGAAGAAGATGAGAACGGCCCTTTTCGAGGGCTTGAACCTTTAAACCCTGTGTTGGCCCAATGATCCAAAAGATTAAGGAAGAAAGCCCCAAAAGAAAATTGAATTTCTTGAACAAATTTTCATTGACAGGGTTGCCAAATAAGGAATACTGACGTGGAATTTTATTCAATAAAATCTATTTTTTGTTATAATTTATTCGATACATTATTTAAATTCAAATATCAAAAATTACCAAACATATAGATTTTTTTCATAAAATTTTGAATTCAAACATTTATTAGTCTCTCTTTTCTTTTTGAATTTAATCATAGTCCAAGGACATATATATATATATATATGCTTAGAACTATTAGAACGCATTTCTTCAATAGAATTTCTTTTTTTTATTTTAAATTTATTTTAAAATAAATAATTAGAATAGATTATAATAACTTTGAAAACAAAAAACCATTCATAAACTAAAAAAATAATTGATATATTTCAATGAAATTTATTTTCCCATCTTATTTTAAACATTTTACTGCATTTCACTATAAGTAGATAGTAGATAGCTCTAAAAAAATAATGACCTAAAATGCAATTGGAAGAGCACTAGATTATAGAATATTTCTTAATATTTTACTATCTATTGTCTACTATATAATAAGTCTCATGTACTGAGAGCTCTAGAGTTTGACACTTTTGTTGATCTTTTGATGTTTTCATAGGAGTATTTTGGGTTTGTATGTGAAAGCTTCCTAAGTACTCTTTCTCTTTTGTTATTTTTGTTCTTGTCTTTCTTTCTTTTTTTCTCCCACACTTCTGTCTCCTAGGGCTTTCTTTCTTCATTATCCATGTTGTTTAAACCATCGTTGTTTCCTAATAGAGACAGAGGAAGAAAGAGAAAAAGAGAGAAGGTGGAGAAGGGGAACAAAAAGGAAAAGTAGAGGAGAAGAAGACAGGGAAGTATGTTAGAGTAGACCTGGCAATTCGTGTATTCATGTCTTAAATGTGTCAGACACGTTTAGACACGAACACAACACGTTTAATATTCGTGTCTTAAATTTAAAACACGTACACGTATACGTTTAATACACGTGTAACACGACACGACATGATTACCACGTTTTACACGTTTATTAAATGTGTCAATATACGACACGACACGATTAATAATACGTTTAACACGATTAACACGTTTAACACGGTTAACACGTTTAACACGATTAAATAAAAATATTTATAATTAAATATAATTTTATTATTTAAATTTAAAATCTATAATTATAAAAATAATTATAACAAAAAAATAGTAATAATAACATCAAAAATAATAAAATTTAATATAAATAACATACATAAAATTCATTATCATATATAAGGTTAAAATACACATCAACTAATTATTAAAAATTATTTATATAAGGTTAAAATAGTCTTTAACTATTAATGTTTAATAGGTTAATAAACGTGTCATGTATACACGTTTAAACACGATAACACGATTAAGTAAACGTGTTTAAACGTGTTTGTCGTGTCTTAACGTGTCAGACACGATTAGACACAAAACACGTTAAGGGTAAACTCAAAACCTGTTTAACCCGTGTCTTTTCATATTGTGTTAACGTGTCGTGTTCAAAATTGCCAAGTCTACGTCAGAGCGTAGTTCCTTGTTGGCTAAAAAGTGGAAGAAAAAAAAGAGATGAAGGAAAAGAAATTTGTGTTTAGTCTTTTTACTCTTACTTTTTTTTTTTTGAAATTTCAATTTGTTTCATGATTTCCATTTTTGGTTATCTTTCCTTTGTTTTTCTTCATTTAATAATTTGTTTTCTTGTGGTTTTTGAATCCTCCTTCTTTTGCCCATCTCAGATGAAGCTTTTAGGAAAAAAAAAATTAGACATAAGGGTCATTTGGCTGTTACAACAAGGGTACCTCTCTTTCAGTTTTTATATTTTAAGCATGATTTAAGTTTTACCTTCACTAAAAGTTGTTTGAACATGGTTATTGATGATTTGGTCTATAACTCCATTGGCTATGCTTTTTTTCCCTTTTGCAGATTATTCAGGTATCCCCTTTACACTTTGCATGTTGATTAAAACATGCATTGTGAAAATGAGCTCTTTTTGTTTTTGTAATTTTGGATAAAGTTTTGAAAGTTTGGGTGTTTGTTATTGGATGAATACTTTTATATTACTTTTTATATTAAGTTGAAATTCTATATTATGGCTTTTTAATTTTTGCAAACTCCTTACTAAATGTTTATTATCAATGTTGGACCTAGATTTAGGATGCTGAGGAATAATGTAAAAATATTTCTACATCCCAAAACGACTTCCAAGATTTATGTATGTTAATACTTTTCTACAATATTTTCAAATAGTCTAACTTTCTTTTTGTCATGTCCAAATTTAAAGTTATGACCGCGTGCAAGAATGTCTATGGGAGTGACTCTCTTAATCCATCCAAACCTAAGATAATAAATTATCTAAATACTCGTATGTGATTCATGGGACTTATCACGATGGAATCATATATAAAACAGGTATAAACATGATTACATTGTATATAAGAAAATATCATATCAATCTGCACGTGAATGTGCTCATAAAGCAGAAGCAACATACATAATAATCCAAATATAAACCATCCTGTGGCAAATACAAGCATGAGTCATCTCATGGCAATCATCCATAATATCAATTATTACATATCATAATCAAAGTCAAAATCCATAATAGTCAAGTATGAATGATTAGCCTAGACCAAACCAAACCCAGCGAAGTATGACTCAAGAAAAAAGGCTGATGACTACTGGATGCCATGATGATCACCTACCAATACTGACTATAAAGATAGCTTTTCCTAAAAGACAACGAGCCAAGCAATCTACTGATTTAAAATAACAAGTGCATCTTACATGTGTGAGTTATAAATAACTCTGTGAGCAAATACAGGAGAATGGAACAAGTTAATAGATAAGAGTATTTATCAAAATACACTTTTAGAAATATGCAAATAAACATTTATCACATGTTTGCAAACCCTGCCTTTTCAGGCGTAACCTTAAATATGAATATGCTTTTTCAAGCATCATCATATAACAATCTTGCTTTATCAAGTGTGTCAAGTATCCACATGGTCTCAATGTCCATTATGTTTTAAATGAATCAAGAACCAACTAATCCCATAGTTTCCAAGTCGTTGTCTCTCAAACAAGTCAAAAAACATAAGTCTATAATAACTCCAAGTTCGTTATCTTTTCAAAGGTACAAAGATAGCTAAATGTTTTATAAAACATAATTTGTAAAATGGTTCATAAACCTTTAAAGCAATATTTATTGTTTGGAAACCAATTCAAGAAGTTCGGTTAAAATTTGAGTTAAACATCAATCATGTAGCGTTTGGAACATAAATCAAGGTTTTCAAATATTTGGTTATAAAACAAATTCATTTTCCTTTTTAGAAAACTTTTTGAAAATATTCAAGTTTCAAAATAAGCTTGATCGATCAATACATAGGTTCCATGTATCGATAAATTGTCTCGTCTATCAATAGATTGGTCCAATCTATCAATAGATTTTACACATAATGTAAATTCAACCTTTCTGAAGCAAACCTATCGATATTTCCTTAAAAGTATCGATAGATATAACATAGAATGCAATATTTCAACCTATAACCCAACACTAGGACCTCATCCAAGACTAACTTTCATTCATAGTCAAGTAATCAAAGTTCAATCATCAAAACAACAATATGCATAATTTAAATCCACATTAAACATCAACTCAATAAAACCATGGAGCACTAGCCTAGGACAAATAAATCACCTAATGTCATCTCACTAGAAAGGTCCAATACATATAGTCACTGACCACAAAAGAAAAAGTAGAACTCTGTTAACTACAAATACCCATTGAGTCCTAGGAAATTTCCTCTCTACCAACTTTAGCTGTAAATCATTATGCACAATGGCTAGCATCTACTATCACTAACTACAAGTCCTTATCCCAATAAGCTCCACCAATCACAATACAAATAATTCATTGTTCAAAATTCAGTTCAATCACAAGGTTGAATCCAATCACCAACATATCATGGAGGTTGAAACATAACAAAACCGGAGTCAATCAACCATATCAATAATCTCATAAATAAATGACCATAAATACCATGGCCTCATCAAAGATAAATCATTTCTTATATCAACATTAAAACCATCAATTATACATCAATCATAGACAAATGAGATGTAAAGGTTTGAATGGCTTGTTTTCTATACTCAAAACTAATTCATAGTAGACATACATGCATAGTATATAGGTTTCATCAAAACATATTTGCAAACCATTGTTCACATCACAAACTCATTGATATTCATTTACATGTAAGGTTATAGAATAGACATGCTTAATTATATTAAAATAATTAAAAAAGCCCCATCTATCCACCTCGATGAAGAATGCCTAGCTCTCTTGCACTTTTTGTCGAACACTCAATTTTTCAAAAACTCAAACTCTTCCACAACACATATTACAAAGTTTCCATCATTAATATTTGGTTCTCTAACAAGATTTAGACTAATAATGATCTTATTATTCCATAAATATTTTCCACCAATCTTTTAATCCATAAATCAACAACTAATCTAACTCTAGTTGTCACTAGCTAGGGTTAAGAACAACTTTACCTTGGTGAGCTTGAGAATTCCAAAACAAACTCGAAACCTAAGTTTTTCATGAACAAAACGATTTTCTGAAAATCCATAAATTTATGGAAATCAAACATTGAGTTTAAGATTTATAACTAAAAAACTTTACCTTCCAAAATCTTTAGAATCAAAATCCAAGATTGAAATAACTTTTTAATGTTTGAAATCCATGGATTTGTTGAAAATGAGAGTTGAGAGAAAAGAGGAAGAGGGTGGCTAGGTTTTCAAGGGAAAACTACGTTTTTGCCAAAAGGGAAAAAGTCCACGGTTTTAAGGCTTTTAATGAAGGTAAAAAAAACCAAAATAATCCATTTTTTTCAAATCTATGCCTAATTTATCGATAGATTAGGCCAATCTATTGATAGATTTGGCTGTTAGGAATTTAAGAATATTTTAGAAATTAAGTATATTCTCATCTTTATTTTTATTTATTTTATTTATAATGAAAGTACATTTTGATAATAAGACGAAAAGTTTGTTTTAAGTAAGCACTAAACTATGGCCCGTGCGTTGCACACTGGCCTCTTTCTATCTGTTTTTTTCTTTCTCTTTTTACCTTTCTTTTTCTTTTTTTTTTCTCTTTTTTTCTATATCCTCCAGTGGCTAGAGGAGGAAGCCCATTTGGGGCTTTCTTTTACGTATGTTATAGATTTATTATCTAGTTATAAAGGTACCAAGATTCTATTGAAGTATTAAAATATATTTGTATAAAGAGTTATACATAAGAAACATGTATTTTATTTGAATCTAAAATTGTTTATAGTCATATAATAAAGCTAGTCACTTTATTATGTTAAGACTATAGTGTCTAGATTATTTCCAAAATAAAGAATGTGATTCACTTCAAGGGAATGAGGAATCTCAAATCATCGAAGTAGTTAACTTCGAGTAATGATACTATAATGTGAATTGGAATTACGTGAGAATTAAGTTTAAGTTTGAATGTTACTTAAAACTTGATCTCACACATTAGCATTCGTTTATGGTAGAACCGAAATCTTGATGGATAGTTGACTTGTGTTTTATCTCTTTACAATCTTTGATATGTCATGGGCATAATCGTTGTATTGTGTTGATCTAGACTTTGAATGTTGGGGTTATAATTGAAGAGAACATTAGGGAACATATATACAATATATGGAGTTTGTAGCGTTAACATCAATTTTAGTAATTTCAAAAAGATTGGTTATTAATCTAGGGTTAGTGAATTGATGAATTAGCTACTTATCGCATCTTGATACTCAAAAGATTAGATCTAGAGTATTGGATGAAATTTGAGGCTAAAGGACAAAATTGACATGAAGGGAAAAATAATAATTTCACATTTTATCATTGGATGGTTATGAGGATTCGCAACATAAGGTTTGCAATTGGACAACCAATATTAAATATTAATATTGGACTATTTCTTGTAATTGTAGATAATCCAAGAGTGCAACCATGAATCTATGGTGAAATGATTTCATGGTTAATAAATTTGAATTATCTTAATGAGATTAAGAATAATTCTAAACTTATTGGAGCTTGAAATATTTACGTTCAAATAGATTCCCCACTTTGCTTTGTAAAATTCAACTTATTTAAGTTGAAATGCATGTATTTTTAATTGATTAAATTAATTATCAAAATGGTAACTTTAGATGTTGTCTTAATTAAGACAAGAATTATCTTAATTTAGACAAAATATAAATGTTGTTTTAATTAAGACAAATTAAGATAAGAGTTGTCTTAATTTAGACAAGAGTATATGCGTTGTTTTAAGACAAAAATGGTCTTAATTGCCTTTTTTTTAATATAGATGTAAACAATAGGGTACCCACTATTTTTGAGGTATCCGATCCTGAAATCGTTTAAATACTGAAGTACTCATACCCTATAAAAACTCGAATAAAATTAAAAATACTACCCAAAGTCGAACCCTATTAGAATAACACTAACCAATATTTATCTGAATCTATTAATTATTTGCTTATTCAAAGTAAATTTTTGATATTTTTCTAGACACCTTTCATAAGAAAAATAACTATAGTTTCAAAGAAGAAAAAGAAAGAAATTCAATAGATACCATATTGGTTAAGCATTCCACACCTTTGTTGGTCCCAAAGAGTGTGCTAGAGGGGAGGTGAATAGCACTTTTCGAATATCACTAAAATTGGTTGCTAGTTGAAAGCTTGTGAAAGGAAGTTGATAAGAAAATTTTGAAACTTGTTAGAAGAGTAATATAGGAGTAAGTAGAACAAAGAAATGAAGGAAAACGAACAATGCTCAACAATTTATAGTGGTTCGGTCTCTTAACCTACATCTATTACCTTGATCTTCTAATCAATAATGTTAAAACTAATTCACTAAAACCAGTGAAATTCCCAAGCTTCCACAAAGTTTTTAAAATGGCTTTTCACAGGATCAGCCATAACCTTTAATGATGGTTTTTCTCGAGATCAACCAAAACCCAAAACTAACTTTTTTTAGGTTAAGTTAGAACCTTCAACATTAAACAGGCTATCCTAAGCTTGATCTATCCCTTAAGGTGACTAGCACACTCCAAGTCAGTAAGGAATACAAATATGAGGTTGTACTTATGATCACTAAGCTGATCTAAATGGTACAAGATGAGATGCAGAAATCAATTACAATGATTGGAGTGAAACACAAGTGGAAATGAGAGGATTTTTTCTAATCTTGTTTCTTTCAAGCTCTTGGAAGCATCTCATACACTTTTTAGCCATTGGGGATGTCTTTTATACTTGAAAAATCAGCTCTAATGGATTTGAACAGCTTCTAATTGTTAGAAATAATGCAGGAACTAGTCTAGTCATTATTTTGTCTTTTAGTATTCAAATTTAATTTTTCCTAATAGTTTGCCTTTAACTAGTTAATTATAGGCTTTAGTCGATTAAGTCTTCTTTGTCTTGTAGTTTGCTTCACTGTATTAACCGGTTAAGAAGGGTTTTAACCGATTAAAAGCTTACTATTTTCAAGAAACCAACTTCAGTAACCTTTCTTTGTTTGATTGATTCTTTTTTTAAAAAGTTTATTTATGCTGATCTTCCTCCATTCTTAATTAGTTATAAAATTTGTTTAGCCACCCAAGATTTTTTTCATTGTTGTTCAGAAATTTGACTATAGAGCTTCCTTTAGACCTTCACTTTTGAATTTTAGGGTATTAACTTGCTTGGTTAATTGATTAAGAGGCTTTTGTTTATGATTCATTTTATGGCCCCTTATCCTGATGAGCTTTGAAGGTTGCTTTCGAATGATTATTCTATTTAGTAACTTATATTTTTATCTTACACTTTTAAGTAATATAGTTAGACATTAATGAATGAGAATGTTTTGTTATCATTAAAAACTAATGGAGTCAACAATCTCCCATTTTTTCGATGATGACAAAACATTCATTGATTAATAATGCAATGTCTATATGCTTATCTTTTAATGAACACTAGAAAGAACCCCGCACTTTACTGCAGATCTATAAATATTGTTTAAATAATTGGTGTAAAAAATTTTGTCAAAAAGAAAAATACAACACAGACTGTTTTAATATTTAATTTTTAGTCAAAATAAAAAGAAAAATCTTATAATAAACTTAATATTATTCTAAAAAATAATAAGAAAATTATATTTATAAAAAATCAAGTTTTCGTCGTCATTGCCTTTTCTTTTGCAAGGAAATTAATGATAATGTAAAATTATATTAAATTCTAATTCTGTCTCAATTATTGCATCATTGTAGGTTGTGATTGATTTCACAACATTATTAGTTGTTGTACATAAGCTAAGTTGGCTTTGTCATAACGAAAAAGGTATGAAAATTCAATTTTGAAACTTAAGACTGAGTTTATTGCATCAATAAATAGAAAAAAAATAATTAATCTTTTTTTTTCACACCATGAACTACATTACTGTGATCCAACCATGATGCAAAATAAATATCAACCCCTTTTGATTGAGAACGGTCTTGGTCTCGCCAATATCTTATAAAATATAACAAAAAGTATGTTTATAACATATATAATATGAAACTGCAAAAAAAAAAAAAAAACAAATCACACCAACAAATTTAATCTCTCAATGAGACAAATAATGATAATTATCACGACAAAAAAAATTTCAAATCTGAATTACATTAGCAAATGCCAGCTACAAAAAGAGAGGAAGGAAAAGGTGAAGAAATTCATCACCAATTACTCACAAACTTTATTGTAAGTGTTAAAAACATTAGACAACAAAAAAATAAAATAATGCAAAATGAATCACATCACCCCTGCTTCAGCTTTAATCACAACGATTTCCCATCATCCTCAGAGAATGTTCAACAAAGTCTTAATGAAATAAACCCAAGCGATAGCTTGAGATTGCAACATTTGTC
Source organism: Theobroma cacao (assembly GCF_000208745.1). Lineage (NCBI taxonomy): Eukaryota > Viridiplantae > Streptophyta > Magnoliopsida > Malvales > Malvaceae > Theobroma > Theobroma cacao. Next base: position 14,772,870 of record NC_030858.1, on the reverse strand, counting down.
GTCCTTTCAATAACTTCCCCTTGTTCTTCCTCTATGTTTATAAGCACACATGAAATAGAAAAAGAGCTGAAATATTTCAAAGAAAAGTGATATATTGATTATAACAAAGATAATTTTTTATCTAATTGAAATAAAAAACTAATAAATCAAAAGTAAAATTTTTATAAACAACTTAAGTATCGTTTACAACTACCATACCCAAAACTTCATTTCAGTGAACCCCAACTCCAATGAATATTAAAATGCATATTTCAGTATGAATACTCCACAACCGAACTAATTCATCTTACCTCAGTTTTAAATTTAAGCATTTAATAAAACATTTTATCAAGTAGATGTATTAATGCTTACTTGCAGACACTATAACCGGTGGCTTTAATGATTGAGTCTTGATTTCATTTATGAAATCACCGTGAAGAGTAAAACTCTGTAGATACACATGCATGAAGAGAATAAAATGAAAAAACTCAAATAAAATATATAGGTAAAAAAAATGCATAAAACTATAGATACTAAAATCATTCACCTGCATGCTACAAAGAATGTAAACATAATCAGTAACTATAAATCAGAATGAACGTAAAAACAGAGAAAAAAATTAGAGAAACATGAAACCATTTACATCATTATGAAAAAATCAAAATATTGAGAAATTAGAAGACAAAATAGGAATATACTAAAACTTGTCACTACTAAAGAAGGCACCAAAGTCTAATAACAGCAACTAAAATGCATCGAATCTGACCCACACCTGCTAATAGAAATTCACTAAAAAATTTATGACTAATAAAACTAAAATATCCAAAAAAAAGCAAATCCACAAATGTAAAACATTAGTGAGGCTTAAAACCCTAACCAAACAGTGTCAAAGTAATGTAAGAACGAAAGAGGCGACAAAACCAAAAAGGCATCAAAGAAAGAAACCAAAATCAAACAATCTCAAAACTTCAACCACTTGAAGAACCCAAAATGCATAAAATAGATACAAAAACCCAAAAAAATGCAAGGAATTGAAACCAACACAAATATAGGAAAAACACATCCAAACCAAAAGGTCTGTAAATCTCAACCGGTTGAAAAAGCAAAAAGGCTGCACAACCCGAAAAATGTAACAAATCTAAACTAGTAGAAAACAACGAATGAAAGAATAGAAAAGGTGCCACAATCGAAGAGAAGAAACCAAAATACCATAGTGAAGCAAACCAAAAAGGTAGAGAGAAAGAAAAAGGAAAAAATCGTAGAAAACTAAACATGAGAGAGGAAGAGGCGAGTAGAAAGAAAAGAAAAATAGATGAGAGAAACGTGAAAATGAAAAATAAGAATGGGAGAGAGAAAGATATGCATGAAATAGGCGATAAAACCAAAGAGACAGAAAGAAGAAGGGAAGCTTCTAAATGGTAGGGAAAAACTTGAAATGCCCTTCCCTTTCGATCAAAAACCCAAGAAACATTTCCTTGACACATAAAAAAATCAAAATTACCCTTAATTTATACATAAATTCCCAAATGATACCAGTCTTTTGACTAAAACCCTAAAATGCCCTCCATATAGAGACAAATTACAATGCCACATGTCATCCCCTAAAAGTCCTTTATAAGTAAAAATCATAATACTTAAAATAATATTTAGCCATGTGTCATCTAAAGAAGGCCACAACGTGGTTCAACTTGGAAACTCCTTTGGGTCTTCTTTTTATATTATGTTATAGATGTTGAGGGATTGCTCCCCCTAAGTGTGTGCTTCCCCTTAATATGTGCATGATGTTTCAAATCATCTTATTGTCCATCTCTGCAGATCAAATAATTTCTATCTATTATTTAGTCAAACAGAAATAGTAGAATCAATGTATATAGTAAATAACAATTCAGTAATATGTGACTTTCAATAAGAAATATCCATGAGTTTCTTAAGCACATATAGACATTCATGACTGTCAGTAATTTAATAACAAAAGATCATTAAGTGAGTAACAAAGGATCATCAAGCATACAATATTCAAGGTCTTCAACAAAGGATTAACAAAATAAAATAACAAATTATCATCCTTACTTTTAAACAAACCAAGCATTAACAAAACTCTAAAACACTACATTAGGTCTAAAGCACTACATTGTTACTCCTACCTACTCCTACTTTCTCCCCATTTTTGTCATCAGTAAAACAGAGTGACTTTTCAAAAAGCTAAATTCAATAAGAGTCAAAGGAATTGGTGGATTCATCAGTACCAAAGTGAATATTAATAGGCTTGAAAGATGATGAGGGTGATGATTGAGTGGATAAGGAACCAAAGGATGAGGAATCAGAGACTTGGAAAGGCTTTTGACTAGAGGGTTTAGTTAAGGTTCTAGCTTTGGTAGGGGATTTATTTACAGTTAACCTAGCAGACAGTCTTCTTTTGAGGAACTTGGTTTTGGTTGCCATGGTTTTCTTCCCTTTTCCAATAAGTTTGATTGGATCTTGTGAAGATGTAAATCCTTTCCTCTTTTCTTTGTCAGTAGCTTTACTTCTTCTTATGGTGGTAGTTGAGCCAGTTGAAGTTTTACTAAATGCAAGCATTTGTACTTTTTCCCTTTACTATTGCTTTTTCAACTTTCTCTTCTCTTACCATATGATGAAACACATCCATGATTAAAGTTTTCTCAGAATTTGTTGGAGAGTTGTTAGTTTTCTCTGACTCTCCCTACTAATCATCAAGGTTTTTTTGGCTTAGTTTCAGTTTCTTTTTCCTTAGATTTCCTTATGAAAGATTTAGCTTTTGGATTTAGTCGAGCCCTTTCTTCAACTTCACCATGCTTTTGAATATTGAAATTGTCAATGATGTTGTCAAGAGAATCAAATGCTCCAATATCATCATTGCCTTCATTTTCTTCTTCAGGTTTAAAAGTATCTTGCTTCTTTGTTGTATTAGGTTCTGTTCTAACACTTTCAATTTAAGTATCAAATGTGTGCAGCTTAGGATTCTCAGCAGTTTGTTCTTCTGGTGTAGGATTCTAAGTTGCTAGAATGCCTTTAAGCTCAAGTCCAGATGGTGTTTTTCCTTTCTCTTTAAGGATAGCAACTAGGCTTTGAAACTGTTTTTTAATTTTCAAAATCCTTACTGACTAATCATTCAACTTTTCATCTATCCTTATTAGCAAATTGAAGATCATTTTATCTGAGATTGGAGGAGAGGCTGTTTTGGTATGAGTAGTGGCAAAGTCTTCATTTCTTGGGATGTTTTGGGATTCTTGATGAATTTTCCTAGTTTGTATCTCATTTTTTGTAGACTTCCCAAATAAATTGCTTGGTCTTTGCTCTTGACCTTGTCCATTTGGTATCTTCAACTCCAGATCCCTTTTTTTCTTATTAAAGAGGTAATAATGTTTCCATAGGGCAAGTTCAACAGATTCCCTTCATCCTCTCAATCATGAATCTTCCAAGGTTAAGATGGATTATGTTGAATGCAAATTTTATCAGCCATATATTTTGTAAGCTTACATAATTGAAACTACTACTCCTCTCATGAATTGTTGAAGCAACAAAGTAGTAGAGAATTCTAATTTGAAGAATTTTAATGAAGCTTACATAGCTTATGGATAAGTATCTCTCATTTTTTCTAGTAATGACTTCTTAGAGAGATGAAGGATCATAAGATTCTAAAATCTCATACTTTCCTACTTCACACTTAATTTTTAGCAAGTCCCCCAAATCAACAGCAATGACAATAAATAATTTTTCATTTCTAAAAATATTAATTCCACCATCAACAAAAACGTCTAGATCATCGAGCTCTGTTTTATCTAGAGTAATACTAGAATAGAATTCTTTAACCAGACTAGGACTGTAAGTTCTATTTTCAAAGACACTTAATTCTTCAACTTAAGTTCATCAAAATATTCAGACAAACCCTTCTTGATCTTAGGAACCTCATCAAAACTATCCCAATCGATGAGCTTTCCACAAGATATGGGAGCATTTTCAATCTTTGTAAATCTTTCCTTATGAACTTTATTTCTAAACTTTGAGGATAAAGAATTACCTTTTCTATCGGAGCTCTCTTTTTCAACGACTTTTTTTTACCCTAATGGTTTCTCTTTTAGTTTTTTCCTTTTCTTTTCAGCTATTGATTATAAGTCACTCCTTTTCCCCTTTTTCTGAACACGAAAAGGTGGACTCTTTTCTACGAGACGTTTTCTTTTCCTTCTCTCATGAGTGTCACTTGGAAGGGTAGTTATAGCCATCATTTTTTTTTTGTTTGGGACTCAAGGTTTGAAGTTAGTTTTCTGACGATTTGAGAGTTTGAGAAGGTTGAGTTTGAATTTTGAAAAGACAATTCAGTGAGTGAGAGAATGTGAAGGAAAGATAGGCGTTGTGGGTAGTTATTAATTTTCCCCCTTAAATAAAGTATAACTTCTCCTTTTTTTTGAATTTCGAAATTTCAACGCCTTTATTTTTAATGTTTCAATTTTCAATATCTGACAACTTTTTTTTTTCTTAACTTTAGTCTCTAACCAAGTAAGACTTTTTGTCACAACCCAAATTCCGAGCCATGACCGGCACAAGGGTCCAATGGACGTAATCCACTAAACCCAAGCAAACATATTATTTATCTTACTTATAATTCCATCTAATATCACTAAGTCATATTTCATAACTTTGAATCAAAATAGTGATATACATTGCCAACTCGTACTGACATTACTCCTTAAAAATTTACACACAATGTCTACAACATGAATTCTAATAATTTACATTAAGTTCGTCTATACAAAACAATATAACATTCGACTTCCAGCGGAGTGACTCGGATGAATATACAGCTACCGAATGTCGAGACACTTACCAAAAGATAGACACAGGTCTACAAGGACACCTCGTCCTAGTTACCGGCTGCCTCGTGATCTGAAAACATGAATTTGAAAATGGTGAGTATAAACCTAGTGAGTGAACAAGGAAGGGAACAAGCACCAACAACAAGGGAGAATTTAAAATCATGATGCACTTGTTTCAAAACAATGCAATTTAGTTCCATTCATATTAAAAACCCCTCATTTTAAACTTAACTCATTTAGTCCTAAATGTTGAAAGTCCATGCTTAGATATGGTAGTAAAGAAGTGAAAAATAGGGTAGCAATTGGACAAGATAAGAGACAAAATAGAAAGTTTTTTGCTGCAAAGAGAATGAATTTCGCTGCAGCGAGTTTCTGGCCAGTCTACCCCTCCAACTCGAGAGTTTCTCGCTGCAGCGAAAATAGAGCAACAAGAGAAAAGTTTTCCCTCACTCAACAAAAAGGCCATCTTGCTAAACCAACAAAATAAACATACAACACATGAAAATTCCCAAAGTGCAATGTATCAAATTTCTCATATATGTCAATCATATATCGCATTCATAAGTTTTCATTTCATAAGTCTAGATGTGCATAATTACATAGATATACATGAACATCATCATAATCACATCCGACTCATGTACATCCCCCCACATCGTGTACATAGCCGGCACCATCGTGTGTATCCCCCCACATCTTGCACAATCAGTGTCATTGTGTACATCCCCCCACATCGTGCACACGGGCACTATCATCATCTATCTCTCACGCCACCATCATCACTGGTATGTGCATTCTCCATGTCGTGCACACACACGGTTACAGTCATTATATACAATATCATTCATCATGCACAACACACATATATATATATATATATCATCATAATACAATAGTGCATGAATCCATAGCAGTCACATATTACAACATAAAATCATTTTTCAAAAGCTTGTTCCCGAGGCACTTGTTTTCATGAAAAACTTGATAATTCATTCAAATGGGTGATAATTACATTATATTTCCCAAAACAAGTTTTGAAGGTAGTCCACTCACAAGTGTCGAAAATTTGAATTCTGAGTGCACTCGGACTAATAGTCCTCAAGCGCAATTCCTTTGCCTTTTCCGGACGTCTCACTACCTTGACAAATAACAAAGTCGAAGAATTTACTATATTGTCCCTAAATTGATATAAACTAATTTAAATTACTAATGCTTGATATGTAAATGCAAAAATACGTCCGATTACCGCTTAATCGCGGTATTGATTAAATTCGACAAATCACCTGATTAATTGGTGATTGTGTCCAAATCACCTCCAAATTAATCCATTTCTCCTCTAATACCTTAATTTACCACTTACCATTTAAATAAAGCCAAATTCAGCATTAGAACCCTTACAGTTCCTTATAAAAAAATTCAGTCATTTGGTGCACTAACACCGAAATTTTTTCTACATAACCGTTTCACCTTAATTCATCATTTTCCAAGCCATTTTCCTCGAAATAAAAAAATCCCCCATTGATATTCAGCCCTCATGGTTCGACCAACAAGGAACCCTAGAGAAATTGAATATTTCTTTTGTGTTTTTGTTCATAACCATGCTTAACTATCCTTAAACACTAACATAGTCTAAAATCAAATTATTTCAACAACAATTCCTCTTCCATACCCATTTTCAGAATTGAATTCATCATGATAACTCAATATTCAACCATGGAAATCAAGAACAAAAGAATGGGTAAGTTAGGTATCAAGGAGAATTAAAGAAATTCTAACTTACCTAGCCTGTTTCCTTGATTTCTTCACTTTTTCTTTGAATTTTCACCTAGGTTTTCTTGTTTTTCCCTTTGTTCTTCCTTTGTTCTTGTTGCTGGTTGCCTAGGCCAAATATGGTGAGAGAATTGGGGATTTAATGGGCTGATTTTTATAGAAAATAATAAAACAATCAAGCATGCCACGTGTCACATGCTTATTGGCCCAATTTTTTTTTAACTTTTTGACTTTTTCTTCTTAATTTTCCACCACAAATATTCTGGTATTTATCCAATCCTACCACAATTAAAATCCCTTGGTCTTGACAAGTACTGGGGTGAAAAATTTATTGATTTGCCCTCTGAGCGAAAAAATTACGATTTTACCCCTATACTCTGAAATGTAACGGAATCACATTATTTCTACTTTTCAATCTCAAATAACACTAATATTGATCAATATTAACCAAATGGGGCAAAAATCATTTTATAAAAAATTTCGTTTAATCCTCTAGTGGTAAAATTACCATTTTACCCTTGTACTTCAAAAATATCGAGAATCACAATTTTTCACTGCTAAACATCATTTTATACTCCATTAATCATAATTATATTTCATATAATTATTCTTGGTCAAATGTGATCAAATCTTGGCTAAAAATCTCCATTTTATCATCAAATGGTAAANCTAAACATCATTTTATATTCCAATAATCATAATTATATTTTATATAATTATTCTTGGTCAAATTTGATCAAATCTTGGCTAAAAATTTCCATTTTATCATCAAATGGTTAAATGATCGTTTTGTCCCTAATTAGTCAATTTTCTTGATGGACTCCAAACTGGACCTTGAATTCCGAATCACTATTCTAAGTCATTCTGTGGGTTTTAAAATTTTAAAATTTCTCTTAGAATTTCAATTTGAACTAGTCCAAGGCTTGATTTAACTTTGTTGTACCACTCGATACAATACCGTTTTTTAATCGAGCTTGACAGGGTTTCACACTTTTAACCAACTAAGACTTGCTTACTTGAGTATCTTTACTAAAACAAAATGTCTTAATCAATTAGATGGATTTCTTAACCAATTAAGTCTCTACTAACTTGTTTAATTCATCTGATCATGCAACAATTATATCATTCAATACATGCTTTTATTTCACTGAAACATTACCCACATAGCATTTAATTCTTTTAAGATTAATCCAAAAGATTTATCAAAAGCTCATTTACATCAAGCATCCTTAGTTCTCTTCTAATTTTGTAAAATTGTTCCTCACTTAGGGGTTTTCTGAAGATATCAGATAATTGGTGCTCGGAGTCAACAAATTCGATCTTAATATCTCTTTTAAGCATATGATCTTTAATAAAATGGTATCTGATTTCAAAGTGTTTGGTTCTAAAGTTCTGAACTAATTTTTAGAGATGTTTATAGCACTTATGTTATCACAAAATATGGGTATATTATGCATGGTTATTTCAAAATTATTTAATTATTGTTTAATCTATAGAATTTGTGCACAGTAACTACCTAAGAATATATATTCAGCTTCAGTAGTAGAGAGTGCAACAGAATTTTGTTTTTTGCATGATCGAGATATAAGCATATTTTCAAGGAATTGACAAGTAGAGTAATGAGCTGATCATTCCTCTATACAACTTTTAGTCCAAATTCTTTCCTTTGTCATCTTTACCAAGCTTGGTGGAAAGACTCATTGGAGTACCAATTGATTTTAACTTCATCACATTAAACTTCTTTAGCATTTCTTTTGTGTATTTTTCTTGATTAATGAAGATGCCATCCTTAGATTGTTTGATTTGAAGGCCAAGAAAAAATTTTAGTTCGCCCATTATACTTATTTCAAACTCACCTTGTATTTCTTTAACGAAATTCTCACACAAAACTTCATTAGTACCACCAAATACAATATCATTCGCATAAATTTGAACTACAATCAAATCATTCAATAATTTTTTTAATAAATAATGTTGTATCAACACTTCCTCTAATGTAACCTTTTTCAACCAGAAATTTTGAAAGTCTTTCGTGCCAAGCTCTAGGAGCTTACGTTAGTCCATACAAAGCTTTGTGTAATTTAAAAACATAATCAAATTTCTCAAAGTTTTCAAAACCAGGGAGTTGTTTGACATAAACTTATTTTTAAATAACACCATTTAAAAAAGCACTTTTCACATGCATTTGAAACCATTTGAAATTTATGAAACATGCATAAGTAAGTAATAATGTTATAGCTTCTAACCTGGCAGTAGGAGCAAAAGTTTCATCATGTCAATACCTTATTCCTGATTATAGCCTTAAGCAACTAATCTTGCTTTGTTTCTTATCACATTACCTTGTTCATCTAACTTGTTCCTAAACACCCATTTTGTAACAACAATTAGGTAATTAGTTAGCCTTGGGACTAAGGTCTAGACTTCGTATCTTTCTAATTCTCCAAGTTCTTCTTGCATTGCTAACATCCAACTTTCCTTTTTTTTCTACTTCTTCAAAATTTTTGGGCTCCATTTGAGAGTTGAAAGCTAAGTATTCACAAGTATCTCTAACTCCTCTTCTTGTTCTTATACCTTCTTAAAAGTCACCAATAATCTACTCTTGTGGATGGTCTTTGACATATTTTCAGCTTTTTGGAAGATCGTTATGTTGGTTTTAAACTCTTTGCAAATTTTCAAGAGGTGGAACTTCTGCTGCTCTTTCTTGAGAGTTTTCTCTACTATTTTTCTTATTTTCCAAGTTCATATTTTCCATTTGTTTTTCAAGATCTTTTACATCATCATCATCACTTAAAGCTTTCTTTTACATAGCATTAATTCCATAAAAAATGACATGAATAGATTTTTTAATAACTAGAGTTCTTTTATTAAATACTCTATATGTTTTAGAATTTAATGCATATTCTAGAACAATGGCCTCATCACTCTTAGCATCAAACTTTCCAAGAGTGTGGTTTCCATTATTCAATACAAAACATTTGCTTCCAAAACTTCTAAAGTGAGAAATATTTGGTTTTTTACCTTAGTACAATTCATAAGGAGTTTTAGATATCATGGCTTTTATTAAAACTTTGTTTAGGATGTCGGTTGTTGTGTTGACAGCATCTGTCCAAAAATACTTTGGCAAGTTGTTTTCACAAATCATGGATTTTGCTATTTCTTTTAAAGTTTGATTTTTTTTCTCTCAACAACTCTATTTTGTTAGGATGTTCTAGGTGCAAAAAAGTTGTGATCAAAGCCATTTCATTACAAAAGATTTCAAATTCATCTCCTTTAAACTCACCACTATGATCACTTCTAATGCTGACAATGAGAAGTCCTTTTTCATTTTGAACTTTCTTACAATGATTAGTAAATGTAGGTAATGCATCATTTTTGTAAGCAAGGAAATAAGTCCATGTGTATCTAGAATAATCATCAACTATAACGAAACCATATGATTTGCGTCCTAAACTAGTTATGTCAATTGGATCAAACAAGTCTACATACAACAATTCAAGTGGTATTGAGGTTGATATGACTTTTTTATCTTTGAATGAAGTTCTAACTTGTTTTCCAAACTGGCATTCATTACAATTTTCAAAACTAATCTTAGAAAGTCCAAAACTAGATTTTTTTCTTATTAATTTTGAAATGGTGTGTATACTTGCATGTCCAAGTCTTCAATGCCATAACCAGCTATCATTCTCATCATTTACCATGAGACATGTTTCACATTCTAGTTCAAGATCTTCAAGAAAAATTACATACATGTTTTCAATTCCTCTTCCGAAGAATGCAATTTTGTTAGTACTAATATCTATAACTTCACATTTATATATACTTTAAAACCTTTGTCACAAAGTTAACTAATACTTAATATATTATGCTTTAAGCCTTTAACAAAGAGTTAATGATTGATTTGAGCTTGAGAGTTTTTACCAATTGTTCTTATTCCATGAATTCTACCTTTTGAGTCATCTCTGAAAGATACTATACCACTTTTTTTCTTGTCAAGTTGAGCAAACAACATTTCATTTCCTGTCATATGCCTTGAGCAGTCACTATCCACGTACCATAGTTGCTTCTCCTTTAGCTGAGCCTTTAAACATTTGTCATTTTGGTTTAGCTCAACCTACAAAACAAATTTTCAATCTTTCTTTATAAGTACCTTTACCTTAATGGGTCCTTGAAGGTTATTTGATACATGAGAGCCTTTTGGTACCCAAATCATTTTTGTTTTATGAAGGATTTTTCTTTTATGATATCATTCATAAGAAAGAAGACCTTGTTTGCCACATATATAGCACCTAAATAAGATATCATTAGTATTTCTTTTAAAGTTTATGTTTCTTCTTGGTGTCTCTTTTGTTAAGACTTCAGAGCAATATTTTCATCAGTTGGCTTTTGTAAGGCCCCATCTCTGTTTTCAACTTTCAACTTCAAAAGTTCAGAATCTATTTTTGAATGCTGAAGTTCAATTTGAAAAATATTTCTCTGTTCGAAAACAAAGTTAAAGTTATGTCTTAACTTTTCTAATTCATCCTTAAGAGATATAGTCTTTCTTTTTAAAACTTTATACTTAATTGCAAGTTTTTCAAATTTAGCATATAAGCATTCATATTTTTCCTAAAATTCACCAATTGAAATATCACAAAGATCAGAAGATATCTCTAATTCACTATCTTTAGCCATTAGGCAGAGGTTTGCTCTTTCTTCCACTTGTTTTTATCAACTTTCGAACTGGATGTGTCACTGTCAGACTAGGTTACTGCTACCATAGATCTTTTTGATTTTTTGTTCTTCTTGGGAGTTTCCTCCTTGAGTAGTGGGCATTCTAATTTAAAGTGACGAAGTTTCTTGCATTCAAAATGTATTACATCATCCTTTTTGTTAGGTTCATTTTTGTTTTTGATTTCCATGAAGAACCTTGATCTCTTCGATAACTTTTCCTAGCAAGTCTTTTATCTCTTTGTCCCATAAGCTTTCTAAATCTTCTGGCTATAATGGTCAACTCTTCATCGTTGTTGCATGATAGATTTTCTAGCTCTTCTTTAGGAGTGCTTACTTTCAAGGCAATGCTTTTCTTCCTCTCTTGTCTTCTTCTTTCTTTTCTTCAAGCTTCAGCTCATGAGTGAGAAATGAGTCACAAATCTCATCAAAAGTGATAACATTTGAGTCCTTAGCCTCTCGAATAGCAAACACTTTTGGCTTCTAGTTCTTAGGTAAACTTCTAAGAAGTTTTTTGACAAGTTCATGTTCAGAGATTGGCTTATCTAATTGACTAAACTTGTTAGTAATATTGGCAAATCTATCAAACATGCTAGTGATATCTTCACCAGGTTTTATTTTGAATATTTCATAGTTGTAGGTGAGAAGAGCAATTTTGGACTCCTTGACTTGTAAATTCCTTTTATGAATGATTTTAAGTTTATCCTAAACTTGTTTGGCAGTGGTGCAGCTTAACACTTTATTAAATTCAGTGGGAGTCAAGGCACAATGTAGCTTGACAATTTGACCTTTTTTGGTTCAGTTTCAATCCATTCAGCTTTCGACTTAGGAATACTTTCACTTGTCACAACATTGGTGGTTGAAGGAATATAAGTCTATCAGTGATTTCATCCCACATTTCATAATCAATAGCTCTTATGTAAATATACATTTTAGTACTCCAATAAGAATATTTTGATCCATCAAACAGAAGTGGTCTATTTGTGGATTGACCTTTAGCAATTATATATTTTTGTAAGGCCATTGGAATCTCCCCTAAAAATATTAAGCCTTAAACAATGAAAGTTAAGCTCTAATACCACTTTTTGGTCCGAAAGAGTGTGTTAGGGGGTGAATGGCATTTTTCAAATGTCACTAAAATTGGTTCTGAGTTGAAAGCTTGCGAAAGGAAGTTGATAAGAAAAGTTTGAAACTTGTTAGATGAGTAATTTAGGAGTAAGTATAACAAAGAAGTGAAGGAAAGTAGATAATGCTCAATAATTTATGGTGGCTCGATCTCCTTAACTTACATCCACAATCATTGATCTTTCGATCAAGGATTTTCAAACTAATTCACTAAAATCAATGAAATTTTCAAGCTTCCACCAAGCTTTTACAATGACTTTTCACCGGCTCAACCACAACCTTTAACAATGGTTTTTCCTAAGATCAACTAAAACCCAAAATTAACATTTCTTAGGCTAAATTAGAACCTTCAATATTAGCCAAGTTATCCTAAGCTTGATTTACCCCTTAAAGTGACTCACGCACTCTAAGTCAGTAATGAATACAAATATGACGTTGTACTTATGATCATTAAGCTGATCTAAATGGTATAAGATGAGGTGCACAACTCAATTACAAAGGTTGGAGTGAAACACAATTGGAAGTTTAAGGATTTTTGCTAATCTTGTTTCTTTCAAGCTCTTGGAAGCATCTCATACTCTTTTTAGGTGTTGGGGATGTCTTTTATACTTGAAAAAAATAGCTCTGATGGATTTGGATAACTTCCAATCATTAAAAATAGTTCAGGAACCAGTCTAACTGTTATTTTGTCTTCTAGTATTCAAATTTTATTTTCCTAATAGTGAGTCTTTAAATGGTTAACTATAGGCTTTAGTCGATTAAGTCTTCTTTGTTTTGCTGTCTACTTCACTATGTTAACCGGTTAAGAAAGGCTTTAACTGATTAAGAGCTTACTGTTTTCTAGCAAGCAACTTCACAAACTTTTCTTTGTTTGATTGATTCTTCTTTTAATTTATTTATGTTGATCTTCCTCCGGTCTTAATCAGTCATAAAATTTGTTTAGCCGCCTAAGACTTATTTAATTATTGTTTAGAAAATTGACTTGTAGAGCTTTTTTAAGACCTTTACTTTTGAATTTTAGCCAATTAACTCCCTTGGTTAATTGATTAAGAGGCTTCTGTTTATAATTCATTTTATGACCCCTTATCCTGATGAGCTTTGCTAGTTGCTTTCGAATGATTATTCTATTTAGTAACTTATATTTTTATCTTGCACACTCAAGTAATATAGTTCGACATTAATAAATGGGAATGTTTTGTTATCATCAAAATTCATGGAGTCAACAACCTTGTCCATTCAAGGTTCAAGTTGAAAACATCGTTGAAGAATAAATGACAAGTTGATTTGGTCAAGAAATCGAAGTTTTGGTGTGGTGGTGAATTTACTACAATTCACTAAGAGTCCAGAATCAAAATTCTCACAAGAGAAATAGATGATTTCTAATCTATTATGATTCTTAAATGCATGATGTGTAATTCTGCTTATGTATTTGGATTGATTGCTTCCGTGATTAGAAAGTTTTTGAAATCAAAAGTTTACACAAACATATACATGCACAAAGATCCACATCTAATATTGGCTCGGGTTGTTATCTATCAATAGTATAGTTTGATCTATCAATAGATGTTCTTCAGAAACCTTTTTTAGGTTTGATCTATCGATAAATGAATAACATCTATCGATAGATGTGGTCCAGAATGTATTGTGAAAGTTCAAAACATTCCCATTTGACCCCTAAGACCTTAACTTCCAAATAAACACCTTTAGTTACCAAAACATGGAATATTTAGGTTAAAATAGTTCAGAATTTAAGTTAAAAAACATTACAATAATAGCTCACCAAGTTAGGTTACAAATCTAACCTAATTGAAGAAATGGGGTTTCACACTTTTCTTAGCTTTTGACTTCTCTTACCTTTTGCTGTTGGTGATTTATAATTATGCACATATGCTTTGGATGGAATTAAAGTTCTTGGAAACAAGTACCAAAGCAAATTGCTTCATATTATTGATGGCAAGTAAATAGGCTTAGAACCTTCATGACATGATACATTGTCATCTTGATCTCTATTTTACTCTTTTTTTTAATTTAAAGTATTCTACTATGTATTATTGCCTCATTTTATCTAAAAGCTTACCAAAAGAATGTGTCTTGTTATTGTGCTTGGTCCACCTATTATTCTTGTTGTTATTGTGATAGTACAGATAATTTGATCAATAACATTGACCATTTATTTTCTATTTTATTATGCAGATTATTGACTTACCTTTTCTTCTCTGTTCAACTTTTGTAATTGAGGCTTGACATGGTTTTAAAAAATTTTGAATTTTATGGTTTTAACAAAGTTTGTATTCTTAATTACTATATCTATTGTCAAATTATAGAGAATAATAAATAACAAGCCTAATAATTCCCTTTATTGATGTTGATGGATCTTATAGGATAAATTGCATAATAAATCTTTTATAATGTCATCATTTTCATCATGTCCATGCTTAATTCCTTCTTAGCAAAGGCTTTAAAGCTGCTAAAGGGTAATTTTTCATTTAATTATTGAACATAAACTTTAATTTAGCAATTCAATTATTTGCTAATGTGATTATTAGTTGATTAAATTTTGAAGATTTAGGTTAATTGATGTTAAAGATTGATTAATTTTAGGTGAAACATATGTAACAAAACTTTACTCAATTTAACAATTTCACGGATAAAGTTGTTGACAAATAAGAGAGAGATTCAGATAAAGCAAGTGCGCCACAACATTGCCAAGCTTCTTGAGATTGGTTAAGCAGCTACTACTTAAATTCAGGTGTATCCCTACTTTTTTTTTGTTTAATAAATATTACTTAGTGAAGTGCATATAGGTTTTTGATCATCTGAATTTTGCCTTTTTTAGAAGATAGTTCATATTTACTGAAAATGTAATTGATAGTTATAAAAAGGCAATGCTTGGATTTACATTTCAGATGGAGCATATAATAAGGGAAGAGAATATGATTGTTGCACAGGAGATACTTGAGCCATTTTGTACGCTTATTGTTGTTCATTTTCCTATCATCGAGACCTAAAGGTTATTGCTTTAACTTTCTGCCTTCTTTTTATTTTTTCCTTAATTCTTAAATATTTTGAATTTGCATTCCAATTGCTTTGGTTCTAAATCAGTTTGGCACGTAGAATTTTGCAATGCAATTATGTGGGTGATGTCAACTTCACATCAAATTTAGGTTGAAGGATGGGGTCGAATTTTGTACAAGAGGTCTGAAGATTGAGTGATAGGTGTTATATTTGTTCTTCCATTACATTGAAATGTTATAGAATATATTCCTCACAACATTACTATTTACTTTGGATTTTTTATAATTTATTTTGTTTTCATTTTGCAAATAGACAGGACTAATAGGGAAATCTTTACTTTACTTCCAATTCATCAAAGGAGATATTCTTTTTTCTCACGAGGATGCCTCGAGTAGTAGAGCTTGCAAATTTTTGGTTTTTAGGTGCTGTATTTGTTCTTCCATTATACTAAACTATTGTAGAATATATTGTGAATTGTAGTTAAGAAAGCATTTTTTATTTAATTATTCTTTCATTTTCAGTATAAGATTTTCTTTGTAATTTCTAAATCTGTAGTACCTATCAAGGTTTATTAAACAATTCTATTATATGTGTGGCATTCGTAGAATTTTCCTTGAGTGTTTTATAATGTTAAATTCTAACAATTATTTGGCTTACTTCATTATTGAAGTAATATTGTTGAAAACATGACTTTGGCTAAAAATGTTGTTGAAAACATTGCAATAAGTAATTGATGTAAATAAGAAATGTCATAGATTCACTTGCATTAGTTAATGGTTGTTTTGTTTCATATATTTTATTCTCTGTATTTTTGTTTTCTATTATCACATTTTCTTTAAAATTTTCTTTGTTATTATCTGTTAAAGTTAGAAGTAGTCATTATAGCTACTTGTGCTTATTATTTGCTTTTTGTGAGTATATGCTCTCCATAATTGAAAAAGTCAAAGAAAAAAGAGATTGACTTTTCAAATGATTATTATCTGTATTTTAATAATTTAAAAGAATTTCAATATTTTATATCTTCAAAAAACATAAATTTGCTTTATGTGTGTGTGTGTGTGTTGGATGAATATTCATATATATTCATATTTTAATTGATATAATGAAATTGTGAATTTTCTTATATTATGTGTAACATATTATTATTATAAACTCAAAAAAAGATAAAAAAATTGTTGGGATTTCATATGTTATTTGTAACATATCATTACTCTAAATCCCAAAAAAAGAGGGTATAACTTATAAAACACACATGGGGATAATAACCTCTATATAATTTCATTTAAATGTTGAGTTCATATTTGATTTCTTTTTAATATTGTCTTTTAGGATAGGGTATGAGAAAGTAATGAAGGTGGAGGGATTTAGTACTTATTGCATTTTACCTATACACAATTTTATTTAAATGTTTTGTTTATATTTGATTTCTTTTTATATTGTTTTTTAGAATCGACTAAAGGAGAAGTTGATAAAGATAAGAAATATTCTTACAGTTTGTTTCAAGTTGATGGAGGTAATTTTTGTTTTATACTGTTAGTTATTTGAAATGGAGGGTCAAAATTAACCCAAACTTAGAAGATGAGCCCACACTTCTTGACAATTTTTTTTTATTTTCAAATTTGCTTTTTCAAATATCGGTTGATTTCTCATCTTGTTCAATTATTGGTTTTGGTTTTATGCTCAAAATGACTTATTGAGTTCATACATTCCCACAAATTTCAAGTTATACTTTGAAAGCTTCTTTTTCTTAAATTTTTATGATACAAAATTTGTGTTAATTGTTTTTATTTTGTTTGTTTGGCTGTAAGAGGAAGATTTGTCTTGGTTCAAGCAAAGGTATTGAAATCTTTTCCTTCAAGTCAACAAGAATTTATTATTGAATCTACAAAAATAGCGATATTAACAATATTATTGTGTCTAAATTATTATAAATAACTTTATTTTTGTAGATTGAATAATAACTTCCTTATAAATAAATAACTTCATTTTAATTTCTTTAAACAATCTATAAAAATGATCACTAACTTCAATTTTCCTATTCAATTTCTTATACAATTGTTTATAAAATTTTATACATCTATCTTGTAGCACAAGTGCTCTTATAGTTGCTTCATAAATTGTCATCATTACATATCACTTAAATTTTATACAGTAAATTTTAACTTTTAAAAGTAGTTAAAGAGAGAGTAATATATTATTTATAATCAAGATTTCAATTAATTTTATTTTTAATCTCTTAGTAGAGAATTCTAATTTTTGAAAAACTTATTAACATCACTTCTGTGTTGTAATTCTTAACTATAAATATGTTGAATCACTTGTAATAATCAATATAATGTAAATGAATTTGTTAATTTTTTATAGAAAAATATTTCTAAATTAGTAAATGACTTTTAATTAACTTGTTTTTTTCCTTTTTATATGATTTAATTATTTTTCAAATATTTATTTTTATGATATCAAAAATCAAAATTAGAGGAATGCTATAAGTTGATGAAAATGTGATTTTCAATAAATTAATTAAAATTGATAAAATATGGCTACATCTAAATTATCATTTTACTTATGTGGTTTCTCTCTCTCATATTGTCTTTAGTTTTTTTATCAAGTTGTGATACTCTAGATCTCACATTGGAAATATGTGAGAATCCATTATGATATATATGTTAAAGACTTGAATTTATACTCTCAAGACACCTTCTATGAATAAAATGTGGACCATTCAAGTCAAAGTAGACAATACCTTATAAATTAGGTGTGAGTCTCCAAAGCTAGTATCAAAGCACTCATCAACCAAAATTTTGGAAGCTTAGCGCTACATGGGGCAAATTACTACATTGCATGCATGCAGTGGGTCCTAACCCTGTTAGAGTCACTTGTACTTAAAATAAATAATACATTGCAAGTTGGTTGAGAGTCTCCACATTACAATTACTTGGGCTCAAATACCACAAATTCAAAAACTTTTCAAGTTTAAATCACGTAGCTTTCCAAAACTTAAAGCTCAAATTACTAGTAATGATTAACCTAAATCCTTATATGAGTTTTAATAATCATATTCACATCAAATGCGAGATCATGATACAATTTCATCTATTTACAAATCCTTGCTGTCTTTGTCAAGTGCCACACAATCACGATTAAAACCAGCTCCACAACACCAAGATCGCACTAGTGCAATGTGGAAGCTCATATTGGGCTAGCACATCTCTGATACCAATTTTAAGGATCCAAGCTCAAGCACCATTAGCCTAATAACTTTTCGAATCTAAATCACATAAGCTTGAAAATTTTAAGCTAAAATTCTAGTAATGATTAACTTTAACACTTATATGAGTTTTAACAATCATACTTATATCATATATGAGATGCGGTTCACAAAGTATTTTGGTCAAGATCAAAGCTAAAAATTTTCCTATATGACATCGCATGAAGCTTTACCACTATATTAATGGAGGAACTCAAGGGACAAGGAAAGGATGTCAAATCTTTCATCCTTCAGCCAGGTGTACTCTATTGTCCTTATTCCCTCAAATTTGAAATTTCCTTCATGGGTTTAATGTTTGACAAACCATTCCCATTTACCCACACGCTTTCTCGTTGCTTTCTCTTTCGTTATTGCTTGGATATTTTTCATAGTCATCAAAGTTCTTCTACTTTCCATGGCTACATGTGATTTTTGAGGTGTTTGATTACTTTGTTTCATGGCTTGGTTTAGATTTTGTTTCAGTTTTGGTTATTTTGAAGTTTAAATGTGTAAAGATGTTTGATTTTACTTTGTTTCATGGCTTGGTTCTTAAATTAGTTGCATATAAAGGGAAGGGGTATTTGGTATGTTTGTTTTTTGTTTTGTTGAGAGACTAGGATAATCTGAAATTAGGTTTTGTTCCCTAAACATTGTGATAAAGTTGTTGATTTTAAACATAATGGTCACCAAGCAAACCACCACCACTACCTCATTGCTAATGTTGAAATTTTTGTTTCTTCACTACCTAGGGTTTTGAGGCTATTTTTTCACAATTAAGAATTCAATTTTCAAACATATATAATTTAACGCTATATACAGTTTTACACTTAATCTTAGCTGAAAAGCTAAGAAAGGTAAAGCATGTTCATAATCAATGTTTAAGTGGAAAAAAATTGATTTTAGTTGTGGGGTGTGAAAGATGAAACTAACTTCAAAGATCTTTCTATTATATTTCCTGATGGCGCCAAATAAAGTTTTAAGTTGGAGAAAAAGAAAACCCAAGTTTTCATTGCATTATAAATTGCATGTGACTCAACATAGAGCTAGTTTTGTAGCTGTCTTATTTTCTACTTCATTTTCTAAGATATGTTACATGTCATGCTAAGGATGGTCATATAAGGTACTACATTGGAGACATCATTGCAACATGCCCACTTTGACCTTATTTTATTTAGTTTTATTCAGTTTTTTATTGTTAATGATATGTATGCAGAGCAAAACCATTAAGTTGTGTGCTCTTTCTCTTATTATTCTTTGAGAAAACTTCTTCTCTTTATTTTTGTATGAAAGTTCTTTCCTTTTGTATGAAGTCTTTCATGGTCTCAAAGACTCCTATTTTTTCAAAAAAAGACTTGTTTTTTTTTTACCTGAAAGTCTCTATCTTTTATCCTTTTCTCTTTTTCCCCTCATACTTTTCTTGTTCAAGAAACTCCATGGCTTAAGTTGGTTTTAACGCCACCACTCCACCAGTATTTGTAGGAGAGAACTACCCTATTTGGACAATGAAGATAAAAACATATTTGCATGCTTTTTATTTGTGGGAGGTTATGGAGGTAGGAAGTGATCCACTAGAGTTGAGACAACCAAATCCAACAATAGCACAGATGAAACCACACAATGAAGAGGTTGCAAAAATGTTCAAAGCTCTCTTTTGTATTCACTCAACTGTATCATATTCCATTTTTACCAAGATAATGGCTTATGAAACCCCTAAAGAAGATTAGAATAAGTTGAAGAATGAGTTTTATGATAGTGATAAAACTAAGAAAATGCAAGTCTTAAACCTTCTTGAGGGAATTTGAGTTTTTAAAAATGAGGGATAATAAAGGTATTAAAGAATACTCAAACAAGGGGATGAAAATTGTGAACCAACTTCAGTTACTTAAAACTCCCTTAAAGGAAGATTGTCAACAAAGTCCTTGTTAATCCACCTAGGAAGTTTGAAGCAAAGATATCTTCGCTAGAGGATTCAAAGGACATTTATCAACTTACTCTTATTTATTTAGTAAATGCTCTCTAGGCACAAGAGCAAAAAGAGCCCCTGGATATGAAGGTTCAGTTGAGGGAGCTTTGGCAGTAAGAACCAGTGGCAAGAATTTTAAGCAATCTAATTCTAAGAAGAAAGATAAAGAGAAGAAACCGAGTCATGAGAGGCAAGGAAAAATGAGAGCCAAGTTTCCACATTGTCCATACTATAAGAAAAAAAAAAACAAACTAAGAAGTTTCGCTAGTATCGACCTAACGTGAAGTGTAGGTTTTGCAACCAGATGGGTCACACTGAGAAAGTATGTAAAGCTAAAGAGGCTCAAGTTGACGAAACGATGACTTTTGAACAATATAAGGATTTTGAAGAGAAGGTTTTATTCATGGCAAAAAACTCTGATAGCTTGAAGAATAATGACACTTGGCTTATAGATAATGGATGTTCAAACCATATAACAGGGAACAAAGAAAATTTTATCACGATGGACAACAACTTTAGATCAAAAATGGAGATTGCCAATAGAGATTTCTTGCATATTTATGGAGTAGGAATTGTGGCGGTTCAAACAATCTCTGATGTTTTTTGTTTTTTGGCACTTGATGTGAGTCAAAATCTCTTAAGTATGGGTCAATTACTTAAATAGGAGTTTGTTTTGGTATTCTTGATCCCATTGGTAAAGAGTTGTTGACTATGGGAATGAGAAATAAATGTTTCCCTTTTAATTACATAATTACATGAAAGTTGAACACAAAGCTTATAAGTGCACCTTTGTTGATGCCGAATTGTGGCATAGATGACTCAGCCATGTGGATTATGAGTCATTGAAATAAATGGCTTCTTTTAACTTTATTGAAGGTCTTCCAAGCATAGCACAAACCTGTCGTGTATATGATACATGCTAATACGGTAAGCAAGGCCGCACTCTATTTTGAAAGATGAGTAAATGGAGAGCTATTCAACTAGTGCATATCGACATTAGAGGGCGTATGAGAACATTGTCACTAAATGGAAGTAGGTTTATCTCCTATTTATTGATGACTTGTCAAGGAATGGATGGGTTTACTTTCTCAAGCATACATTTGAGGCTTTAAGTAACTTTATGAAATTCAAGGCTCGAATTGAGAGTCAAGTGAGCATGACAATCAAAATTCTTCTAAGTGACAACGGCACTGAGTTTACTGCTCTTGAGTTTGAGAAGTACTTGACTCAATTTGGTATAAAACATCAACTCATTGTGTCTTATAGTCCCTGACAAAATGGAGTTTCAGCAAAAAGAAAAAGAACTTTGATGAAGAAAGGTTGGTGTAATTATTAAAGAAGAGTTTGACAAAGATTTTTTGGGCAAAGGTTGTCAACGTAGCAAACTACCTTTTAAACTTTTCTCAAACTAAAGCCCTAGGAAGCAAAATCCCACATGAAGTCTGGTATGACTCTAAATCCTCTATATCTCATTGAACATTTTTGGTTGTGTATGTTATGCAAAGGTGCTTGATGAGAGAAGAACCAAACTTGATGCAAAATTTGACTTAGCCATCCATCTGGGTTATAGTGAGGTATCCAAGGGATATCGTTTGTTTACTATTAAAGCCAAAAAATTGTTTGTGAGTAAGGATGTTATATTTGATGAGAATATGAAGTGGAATTGGGAAACAACCTTTGTTAAAAGTTTTGAAAATAAGAATGTTGTAACAACTATGGTATGCCAAAAAGAAACAAAGAATGAAGATGAAAATGATGAGAGTCTTGCTGTTAGAAGGACTGGGTCTCTTCAAGACATTTACCACATGTGCAATTCGGCTTTCATGGAACCAAGCTCTTTTTCAAAAGCCATTTGTTGTGGAAATTGCCCAAGAATCAACAAAGATAAAATCCAGAGAAAATAAGCAAACAGAAAAACACAAGAATTTACGTGGTTCGGTCTCTTGCCTACGTCCACGGAGTGAAACTGTTCTTCTATTATTGAGAATTTAAAGTACAATAAATTGACCTTTATGGTTCCCAAAACAACCCAAGATCCCTTGCACACTCTTCCTCAATAACCTCCCAAGAACATTCACTCAAACCACTCTAGCTCCACCTAGAGCAAAAGATAGAGTTACAAGATGTTCCCTCTCTAGAGCTCTCAAAGCACTACTTGCAATTCTAAAGCCTAAAAATCTACTTTTATAGTATAAAAGTCCAAAGTAGAATGTGATTAGGATTCGATGTGGAATAAGAAGTTTAAAACCATACAACTACTTAATATTGTATACAAACAAAAATCCTAATCAAATAAGATCTAGAATTCTAGTCAACCTAAAACTCAACAAATCTCCACCTTTGACTTGAATTCAAACTCCTTAAACCTCTTCCACTAGTCGCACCTAATTGCAACTTCCTAACTCTACCTACTTTCCAACACCTTGAACAACTCTCCAAGCACAAGACTTTCTAAATCATTGGCCTTTATAATTACCACGACTACACATACCGAATCAAGCATGGTCCAACACTTGATTCCACAAAACGGCCAATGCACCTGTGTAGCCGTCAAGTCAATGGCACTAATTGACTTTGGAAAGGGACCTCGACGACCCTTTCAATTCACTACTAGCAAGATTTTTCGTCCTTTCACGATCGTCTACACCATGGGAACCTTTCATCACCTTCTTGGCAAATGAATCTCACTTTGGTAGCTACCATCCCCTGTGCACTGTTCCCATCCTTTTGAGGCCTCACATTCTAGACGATACAAACCATTATGCAAATTCCCCCTCATCAGGACCATGTCGCCTTGTGTGACTTTTACTACTCCATCACAAGCAGAATATCCATACCCTTTGGAGTCTAACAGGCTCAATGATATTAGATTCTTACGCATGTTTGGGACATAGGCCACACCACCCAAAGAGCGCACAACCCCATCAAACATTTTGATTTTCACCACTCCAATACCCATGACCTTCACTATTGACTTATTACCCAAAGTCAAATTCCCAACCACCCCTTTTTGAAGTAAATCAAAACAATCCTTTTGATAACATATGTGAGTAGCAGAAGCAGAATCTAAATACCAATCAGAATTTGCATTTATATTTTCTGAAATTGTAAGGACATCACAATCATCACCTTCAGCAACGAAAGCACACTCACCTTTGTTCTCGTTACTTTCATCCCCTTTTGTAGGACAATCCCTTTTAATATGCCCATACCCTTTGCATTTAAAGCATTGAACATTGTTGGATCTAGACTTGCCACCCTTAGATCCCTTACTAGTTGACTTTCTCCTATTAGTCTCAATTACTAATGCCAAGCCATTTGGATCTCTATCCCCTTCTTTACTTTTCTTTCGAGCTTCACGAGACATTAACGTTGCTTGTGCTTGTTCTAACGTTATTGTATCCATCCCACATATAAGAGATTCCACAAATACCTCATAGGAGTCTGGAAGTGAAGCCAGGAACAATAGTGCATTTTCCTCTTCCTCCACCTTGACATCAACCTTCTTCAACTGATCAATGATTCCATCGAATTCATTCATATGCTTCATGAGGTCTCCATTCTCCTCCATCTTTAAGCGATACAACTTTCGCCTAAGCTGCAACTTGTTAGAAAGACTTTTCGCCAAGTAAATTTTCTCTAACTTTGCCCATAATCTTAAAGCAGAATCCTCATCAATAACATGATTAAACACATTATCTCCAATGCAAAGCTGAATAGTGCTCACACACCTTTGCTCCAACTATGCCCATTCAACATCCTTCATGTCATCTGGTTGCCCTTCCTCCTTTCCTAGCAAGGGGCGCATTAAACCTTGCTGTACAATGAGATCTTTCATCCTTCTCTACCACTGCGTGAAACTAGTCTTCCCACCAAACTTCTCAATTGAAAAATTCACAGAACTAGTAACTTTCGACATCCTTGTTGAATCTTGAATTTACCGAACCTGAAGCTTTGATACCAGTTTGTTGTGGAAATTGCCCAAGAATCAACAAAGATAAAATCCAGAGAAAATAAGCAAACAGAAAAACACAAGAATTTACGTGGTTCGGCCTCTTGCCTACGTCCACGGAGTGAAACTATTCTTCTATTATTAAGAATTTAAAGTACAATAAATTGACCTTTATGGTTCCCAAAACAACCCAAGATCCCTTGCACACTCTTCCTCAATAACCTCTCAAGAACATTCACTCAAACCACTCTAGCTCCACCTAGAGCAAACGATAGAGTTACAAGATGTTCCCTCTCTAGAGCTCTCAAAGCACTACTTGCAATTCTAAAGCCTAGAAATCTACTTTTATAGTATAAAAGTTCAAAATAGAATGTGATTAGGATTCGAAGTGGAATAAGAAGTTTAAAATCATACAACTACTTAATATTGTATACAAACAAAAATCCTAATCAAATAAGATCTAGAATTCTAGTCAACCTAAAACTCAACACCATTTCTGGTGAGTAGTGGAGACAACAAATGCAGATAGAAATCGATATGATAAGGAAAAACCATTCTTGGGTCCTAGTTGAAAAACAAACTAATAAAAAGGTGATTGGAGTAAAATGGGTGTTTAAACCAAGTTAAATGTTG
Source organism: Theobroma cacao (assembly GCF_000208745.1). NCBI lineage: Eukaryota > Viridiplantae > Streptophyta > Magnoliopsida > Malvales > Malvaceae > Theobroma > Theobroma cacao. The sequence goes on along the minus strand of NC_030858.1, from coordinate 14,747,647 downwards.
ATGGCTCATTGAACAAGCTTAAAGCAAGGGTCGGGGTGAAGGGGTATGCACAAACATATGATGTAGAGCTCCAAAAGACATTCACTTCAGTGGCCAAGTGTGATACTATAAGACTTTTGGTTGCGCTTGTAGCTAAATAAAAGAGCAGAACTACATCAGAGGATATTTGTATAAAGCAGCCATAGGGGTTCTTAGAAGAATGCAATTACGACAAGGTTTGCGAACTCCTCAAATTCCTTTATGGTCTCAAATAGGCTTCTAGAGCCTGGTACAAAAGGAGTGATGGTTATTTGAGAGCCAAGGGGTTCAACCATAGTGACAATGAACCTACTTTATATTTTAAAATCACCAAGGAAGATATCAAACTCATCATATTATGTTGATAAACTCTTGATCATAGGATCTGATGATGAACTGTTGGAGGAGTTCAGAGTGTAAATGAAATCTGAATTCGATATGTTAGACCTGGGGGAGATGTCCTATTTCCTTGATTTGGAGTTTTTTCAAGGTTTAAGCTTTATACTTGTGCACTAGAGTAAGTATGCCGGAGAGTTGTTGAAAAAGTTTAGTTTGGAATCTTGTAATGTTGTTTTGACTCCTTTAGCATTCCATTGTAAGCTTGTAAAGGATGATGGAGAAGACAAAGCTCTAGTTGATCTCAAGGACAAGTTTGAAATTCTCAAAACCAAATTAGGAGTCTCTAAGGTTGATATCAAGGAGGTGTGTTGAAAATGAGACCAACCTTAGAGACAGTTCTGCTATATTTGTTGATGGCGCTAAATAAAGTTTCAAGTTGGAGAAGAAGAAGACCCAGGTTTATGTTGCATGTGACTCGATATAGAGCCGATTTTTGTAGATGTCTAGTTTTCTATTTCATTTCCTAGGATAAGTTACGTGTCATGCTAAGGATGGTCATGTAAGGTATTACACTGGAAACAATAGTGCAACGTGCTCACTTTGTTTTATTCAGTTTTTTATTGTTAATATTATGTATGAAGAGCAAAACCATTAATGAGTTGTTGTGTGCTCGTTCTCTTTCTACTTGAGCAAATTTCTTCTCTCGATTTTTATATGAAAATTTTTTGTCTTAACTATGATGAGCTTGTTAAGATGGTGGATGTTAGAACCAAACCACCAAAGCGACAAAGGCTAATTTCTTTATGTCCTCCAAGTAGTTTCTTCCTTTTTCTTTTTGTTTTGACAATGAGACTTTTGTATACCAATCACCTGCTACTTCACATGGAAAGAAGAATGATTAGTATTATGTGCATTCATGAAATGTTTTCCACCTCAACAACAGTTCAAAACATCACAGCAAAAGTCTATTTGCTCATTGTTTATATCCAAACTCATTGCACAGTCTTGTCTTCAACATCACTGCAGAAAGTAAAATCACTTCTCTTGGTACATCAAAATCAGCGGCATGGCATTGTGGCTATTGACATGATAATAATAGCAAGCAAGTTTTCTTTTGAACGAGATATTTCAGACTTTGCCCATGAAACCGACAGAAAGAAAATACCATCCATCCATTATTTTTGCTATGGTTTCTACCTTGATTTTCCTCTTATGACTGATGCTGTATTGATTTGTCTTAGGGCCCTAAAGGGAGCAGCAGCTCTATTGAACCTGCCTTTGCAAATGAACCTGACAATGGAGAAGCATTTATGCAGAAACAAGATTTGTTCATGAACTGAAATCTAACCCTACAACCGATCCTAATTGTTCAACAAGCATCCGTGATTGAGAATGGCCCCCACTTAATTGAACAGTGACTGTTGTTTAACATGATCAGAAGTCATCCTGTTTAGAAATAACTGATGTTTTGGCAAGCTATTTCGGCTGTCACAGTTGTCTTAACAAGGTAGGAGAAAGATACCCCATATATATATATAGGTATAATCTCCATTTTACTATTGCTTGCTGCTTATTGCTAAGAACAACGGTGATTAATGCCCATCAATGCCAATTATTAGACCAGACTTCTATTTCTCTATTATAATATTGTATGTTTTTGGTTACTCTATTATAATATAATATTTTTAATATTAAAAATTAAGTTATGAATGTCTTGCACAATGTATGAATATTGATATTTTATGTTAGAGAATTAGATATTTATACCATTTTAAAATTTTGAGGGATGGTGAAAACTATTTTTCACAAAATGATTTAAATAATGGAAAATGTTTTTGAAAGTTTATCTGAATAATAAAAATAAATAAATTTTTCTGTAAAATCTTTTACACATAAAATTTTCTCTAAGTTATTTTTCGGTTACCAAGCAAGAGTTTGTTTCCGTTTGGTAACCAGAAAATAACTTATTGAGGAAATTTTTTTTCTATTTTATAGGAAAATTTAATGTTTTTCATTGTTTAGATAAATTGTGAAAAATATTTTTTATTATTTGGATTATTCTGTGAAAAATATTTTCCACCATCTAATGTTAGTTGGGTATTAAAAAGATCGATTACAAAAATGTTCTCACTAATTTTGGATCAAAATTAAGAAAGAAAATGAAAATGGACAAAATAAATAATAATATTTTTCAAAGCATTTAACCACATATCTATAATGAAAGTAAACTCTAATTTTCAAAAAAATTTCTACCTCATCATTTTTTAACTGTAACATTATAAAAATATCAATATTTATCAATCGTGTAAAATATTCAAAACTTATATTTATAAATATATATTCATTAAATGACAATCATTGAAATATTTTTATTATAATTATTAAGAAGATTTATTCAATTTATAAATAAAAGTTTTATTTGCATTGAGTTATTTCTTAAACAATTATATTTTAATATTTTAAAACTATTNTTTATAATAAAGTTTTATTTGCATTGAGTTATTTCTTAAACAATTATATTTTAATATTTTAAAACTATTAAATAATTTAAATATTAATATTCATCATATTTATACTACTAGATTTAATATAAGAGTATTTTTTCTAATTCTCCCAAAAATGTCTTACGCCTTTTAAAGGATGTAAAACATTTTACGTTATCAATAAATATTTTTCTTATTAACCCCATAAAATATTTTAAATTTAAAATAAATTTTTCTTCATCTTTAAAACAAGTAAAAATCCTGAAAACATTCTTTGAAAAATATTTTTGCAAGAATTTTGAGCTACACAGCAAGGGCAGAGATTTTGAATTACACAAGGCAAGTTTATGGACACTCGAATTTCAAGTTCTAACCGCTAGACTTGAGGACGCTTGCAACTTGTACCTTTTTATATTATATTAATTTTTAATATATAGCTTTTTACTTGTGGATGTTAAAAAACCTAATAATTTATCAATATTATAATAAAATTATTAAATATAATATAAAAAATTAAAGTTAAAATTCAATTCTATTTATATATCTTATTCATCCATCATTGTTATGTATAACATAAATTTCTGATAAATTCCAGATGATTCATAGTTGTGAACGGATACCTCTTTTAGTTTATATGCTCTTGAGGGAGTTTTGAAAAGTTTTGAAATGATATCATTTTAAAATGTATCAAATTTTTTTAGATAGGAAACGAATTTAAGATGACAATAACTTTTAAAAGCATCAATTTAAAATATAAATTTTTTTTGAATATATATATATATATATACAACAATATAAGGTATGTATACTGTTATAATGGAGAATCAGAAAATCAAAAGTTTAGGCATTAGTCATTTTATCTCACATATTCACCTCTCCTTTCACCTTTGTAACCTGTAAATATACTTTCATTTCAACTTCAAATTCAAAGCAGGGGTATTCAATTCAATGGCCTAACTGTTAAGTTTAATTATCCAAAAAAATAAAAATAAAAGAATATAAACCAAAGGAGTGATACATGGACTTGCATGTACACTCAAGTGTGGGAAAAAAATTTAATGGATAGGAAGATAGCAAGTGAAGAAAATAGGGAGAAGGGGTGAGGTAAGGTTTCTCTAAGATTTGAATTCAAGACTTCCAACTCTACTACTAAAATCCCAAAAAGCTTGTTGCAATTGTGAATGGTAAGGATGTGCTGATCGATTCAATGTTAAAATTTCAAAAAACCAAACCCAACTATCAATACTTAGTCGAACCACTCCAATCGGTTTAAATGACTTTGCTCATCCCCAGGGGAGCAACATTGCTATACCAAAACCATAAAATCGAGAGGAAAAGGCAAAATGAAACACAACAAGAAGCTCATGATAAAGCACATACTTATAAAATTGTCAAATTCCTAACTCAAAAAACCCAATGCCAGTTGGGGTATCATAAACCAACTAAAGAAACATGTAAATGTAACCAATAACTTGCTAAGTAATAGACAGAAAGGCACTTAATCGAAGAGTGAGAATCCCATATCTTCATCGTCACTCTCCTCCACTTTCTCTTCCTTCTTTTTCTCCTCAGCCGCCGGTGCTTCTGCGGCTGGGGCAGCGCCTCCAGCAGGAGCTGCAGCTCCTCCTCCTCCTAAGAAACCTCCGCCTCCGCCACCTCCAATAATCACCTGTACCATACACCAAACTGCTCAAGAGCTGCAACGTGTAATACTAATATTCATCCAATCATTGACAAAACACTGCACAAATACTTCGCCAAGACCCCTTTTTTTTCCTCGTGAAGATTCTGGTTTTTAATTTTTTTCAGCAATTAAAGTTTCCGACCCACAAGCGATCAAACGGTTTGGTAAATAGATTGAGGTAGACAAACAAGGACGGTTGGGACGCGAAGATGATGCAAATAATGAAAGAGGAAAGATGAAAAAGAAAAACCTGGAAAACAGCAGACTTAGGAGTGATGAGAGAGAAAGAAGAGGAAACGCCGCCAGAGGAGTCGACGGCGGTGGCGCACTGAACGAGTTTCCTCTGCAGCTCGTAAGCAGAAGCAGCGGAACCTTCAAGTTCTCCCTCCAACTGCTTGGCAGTCCATTCCCCGGCGCTGCCCTTGCACACAAAGGTGAAAACTCCCATTGTTTTTCTTGTCTGTCTCACGCACCGCGAATCGCAAATTTGCACACAGAGACGGAAACGCAGAGACACGATCTGCTAGATTTGTCTGTTATTTATATATCATATCGTCGTATATAAGCAAAACCCTAGATTTCTCAATCCTAAATGACTCCTTCCTCCCTTCACTATTTTCTTAATACCTGTTATGTCCTCCTTTTAGCCCGGCCCGATTTACTATCCAACGGATTATTTGATTGGGTAGCCCAAGCCCATCCAACGAAAACTGAGCAAAGAAAAAGAGATTTAGATTGAAGTATGAAGTTGTTTTCTTCGCTATTTTTTTATTTAGAAGGAAATAAAAATAATATATTTATGTCAAAATAACGTATGAGAATGAAATTCTCATAACATTCTTAAAAAAAATGAATCATCGCTTCTAAGAGGATCTATGAAAAGGAGGGTATTAAAAAGAAATTTGGAAAGCCATATTAGTAAGAAAACTTATCAAGCAATTAGATTTGTGAACACATGAATGATACTGACTTGTTATTCTTTTTTCAAGAGATTTTTAATAGCTAAAGTCAAATATGAATTAACATTTGATTCATATGTTTTTATTTAAATAATTTGTGTAATAATTTTATTGTCTATAACCAAAATTACCTTATGATATTCTTTTTTTTATATCATCGACAATTTTCAATAAACACTTCATATTTTTGCTCGATATGTAAAACAATTTCGAGTTTGATCAAAAAACTGAATTTTCAATTCCCAAAATTTGCCAAGGATACTTTTTGTTGTGAATTAACGACATGAAGTTTGATGAGCTCTATTAATGTTGATTAGCAACCGATCTTAAGGCGAAACCATCCTAGCAACAACTTCACATGGGCTTTGTACAACTGAAATATGCTTGATTGGTTTTATTGAAATCTCAGGGAAGAGGTTTTCTTGTTTAGCAATATCCCTTTCGAAAGTGGATAAATGAAATTATATTTAACCACCACAACATAATTACTTTCAAAAAAATCATCTTATATAAAAAGCTTGAGAATACTATTCACTTTTGGCTGTGCTTTTATCCTCACGTATGCTGGTGATGTGGTTATAATTTTTTTAGGAGGAATTTTTTTTAAACCTTGAAAAATAATGTGTTTTTGTCCTGTTTTGTCCTCCTTTTAGCCCGGCCCGATTTACTAACCAACGGATTATTTGATTAGGTAACCCAAGCCCATTCAACGAAAACTGAGAAAAAAAAAAAGAATTAGATTGAAGTCTAAATTTGTTTTCTTTGCTATGTTTTTATTTAGAAGGAAATAAAAATAATACTTATGTCAAAATAACATATGAGAATGACATTTTAATAACATTCTTAATAAAATTGAATCATTGCTTCTAAGAGGATGGGTATTAACAAGAAATTTGGAAAGCCATATTAATAAGAAAAATAATATTAATGGTTATTATTAGTAGGGTTAGCACCGATTTGGTTTGATTTTTTTCAACTAATCTACTTCTTAAAAGTATAGTCAAACAAGATTTTTTAGAAACTCAAATTTTTTTTTAAAAAAATAAAATTTTTAAAAAAAATTTAAAGAAATGTTTTAGAGGGAAACTTTCTCTTTTCTTCTTTTAAAAACACACAAACTTTTCAAGAAATACCCTCTCTCTCAATTAATCTCTTTCTCCTTTCCCTCCCTTTACAAATCATCATTTTCCAACAAAAATCGTGATCTCATTTTCCTTTACGTCTCTCTACAAAGATTAAAAAAAAAAAAACATCAAACACAACATCAGAATAACAAAATTTTAAATTTTTTTGTTCCTACAAAAATTAAGAGAAAAGAAAACGAAAATCCAAAATTCAAAGTTTCATCGAAGTACTATTCAAAGATTTGCTCTTTTCACCAAAAATTTTAATACTATAATTACTATATAAGTTTCAGAGTTATTCTGTTTTTTTATAAATTTTTTATTTGAAGTAGATTTATTTCGTTTAGATTTATTAAGAGATTGAAGATAATATGAATAAGTAATTTTAACCAAAATTAAAACTAATATAATTTCTTTTACCAAACAACCTATCAAATAATTTTAACTTAATTTTAAAATTTATTATTTTTTATAAAAACTTCATAATAGGTTTTAAATTAAAAAAATATTAAATCAAACAAGCTCTTAAAACTCAACTCCGGACTATTTCATGACTAATAAGCTCTTTTTTCCTTCTTTTTTTTGGGAAAAGGTTTTATACAAATACATGTACATTTTTTGGACGTTTCATAGGCGTACTATTTTGCAGTTAATATTCTACTTTGGTTTCCTAATGTTTGCACTTAAATATCAAGACAACACAATTATACATAATTAAAATTCTAATCTGCTAATTGGTAATTCAGTTGCACTATAATATTAATAGTTTATATGTGTAAAGATATTGCTCCGTTTTACATTTAGTTTTGCTACTTACTATATAAAACTGACAACCAAATAGAATGCATTCCATCATACAAGTTACATTACATCCTTTTAGTTATACATTGAGAAAACTCATGGGAAAAACAGCATTGTGGAGGCAAGAGTTCAATTTTCTATATACCAAGGAAGATGTTCAACAAGACTACAACAATCAAACCAGATTTCCAATCACCTGCTGAGGCCTAAAAAACAACTAATCTATGGTGGCTTTGCCTTTTAACAATAACAACTAACGGTTTCTATAAGCATATGATGATATTGCTAATTTTTGTTAGCAATCCTCATACAACCTCATGACAGTCATTGTTCCCTGTGGGAAGTTGCTTTCCATCATTCTTCCCTGGCCACCAGCTATGATCTCCTGGGAAGAAAATTGAGTTTCAGCAGAAAACAAAGACCCCCTTCTCTGATTTGATCATTCTTTTTGCCGGAGCAGATCCAACGATTCTCTCAAGCTAGCAAGGCAGAAGTCAGAAGAAAGCAAATACTCATGTCAGCAGACAAAATATTACATAGGAAAAGAAACTCGGACAATTCAAGAATACTGTAGTACAGAGATTCACGCATGTCAATGATGATCAGGGAAAAAATAACCAAATATGCATGCTTTCAGTTTTCAGCCTAATCTTTCTTAATTACTTTCCAATCTTTTGCTCAGTTTCTGCTGCAATATTAAGCTTAATTAAAGGTCAGAGCAGATTTGCTGTTTCAACCACCTCAAAACATCTTCGACAAAAACTAAAACAATACTATCACAGCAAATACTGCTGCTTTTTACCAAGGTGAAGGCTAGAAGGCCCCTACACAATTATCACCCTCCAATACTATCATCACAACTCTATCCACTGCCATCCAGCAATGGAGGAGATACGCTGGGATGCTTGGATTGCATATGACTAACCTACGTAACAAGATCGTAAGACATTACCCGTAGCTTATCAAACAGAGAAAATAATATGGTGCATGCCATGTCATCTGACCCTTCAAGCATATTGACAATCTGGAATAAAAGAGGCATGTGCTAATTAGATTTAGAAAGAAAGCTGAGCAACAGAGAAAAGGGTAATCAAGTTTATGGTAATCACACTCACCTCAGGGTAAAACTCCTTCCTCTCTGGCAGAGAATAGATAATCAAATTTCGAATACCACGAATCTAGGCACCAGGAAAATTAAGAGGCATTAACACCATTTATCGACACAACTCATTTTACTTTTCATATTCATTCAAATCACAATTTACAAGATGTCACAAAAATAAAAGCCAGTGTAGGGTGTCTAAATAAGGAAATGCCATTGTGCTATGAATACAGAGACAAAAGCAGTTTAAAGAACCTTATATCTGCGATAAAAATGAATTCTCTCAGTGTAAAGCATGATCTTTCGCTTCCCTTCAAAAAACCAAACTCGTGCGCGAGATATATCTCTCTGATCTGTGTAACTAAAAAAAAGAAAAAACTTATGACTAACCAATAAGGGAAAGTAAAGTTTTAAAACAAAGACAGAAGGCTACCAGCATGCAGCATAAAATGAACTGATAACACACAGAACGAAAGTAGAAATATAGTATCTTACTCCCCGAGCAAACAGAATGATGCATTCTGAGACTTCAAGAAATTTCGAAGTCGAACAAATTCAAAGTAAGAACTCGCAAATAGCATAATCCCACCCTATAAAAGAGCTCAATGAATGAAAAATATAGTAAGACTTTGAACTTAATAGAACTACAGCATTTTTTCAAAGAAGGCTTAAGCACAAGTACCTGTTCAGAATCTTTTATCTTAGGAAACACCTGGATCAGGAAAATCATCAATGTATAAGTTGATATTTGACAAAGATAAGATAAAAGCAAGTTGTATTCTTCAACAGCAAGCCCAATCCTTCTCGGTGCCTTTTCATTGAGGTGAATATGTATTTACATAGGCACCTCCAAACTGAAAGAGAAAACTACAACAAGCTCGTAGGGTGCTTATCCAATAGGGAGTTTACAATATGATTCTCTGTGGATGAGTTTCTAACAAATCCCATACAAATTTCAAAGAGCATATAGGATCCCCCAACCCAGTATTCGCTCACCCATAGGATGGAGCCAAAAGCATATTTGTCCCAATAAACACAACACACTCCAAAATATACAATTCATGCTATGCAGAACTTACACAAAACACTACTAATCTATTCAGGACATAAGTATGAGAGACTGAACAAAACTTAACCTAATTTTATTAACAAGGAAATGTAGAAAAGGAAAATAAAATATCTTCCTCCAGTTTTTATTCCATGGATGCTCAGAGAATGTGCAGTCTCCTACATGATAATTAGAGGTATCCATCTCCCAAGCAGGACTTTTGCACCCTTTAACGAAAAAAGCCTTTGCCAACACCTAGTTGGGCCGAATAAAAGTAGAAGTTGGGCTGGGCTTGGAATTCCAAATCCAAGCTTGCCCATAACCCAGACGATTATATGTCTTATTTATTAGAATATTTAAAATGTAAGTATAAAATAAGTAACATCACTTCCTAGTATGTATAATGAAAAACATTTAGAGAAACACAAACTCAATTATCCAGTCTGGGCTTCGGCCTTTAACTTTGTCCAGGCCCAATCCTAGGATTTTATTAAGCTTAACTTATTTTGTCCAGGTCTGGCCCAATATATCAGAAAGAGATGTCCAAGCCCACCCAAATTGTTGTGGAAGACTTGCAGGCTTACGTGGTCTGCCCAGCCCTGGACACCTCTAATGATGCATCCCTACATCCTATCCTACACTTTTAAGTAAATACACTATGCAAAAATCAATATGGTCTTCTTCAAAGTTTGCTGCAACTATATAATTAGATCAAGGAAGCATTCCTATTCAATTTCTTAGGCTCCATTTGGTTGATGCTTTTGCTTTTTGCTTTTTCAGCAAAAAATGATTAGAAAGGAAAAAGCAAAAAACAAAAAATGAATAGTAGAAAACAAAAGACAAATAACAAAAGGATCAATCAAATGGAGCCTTAGTGTCTAGTTAAATGCATGCAGGCACATCTCAAAGATAAGAAGTTGAGGTGCCCGTGTAGTTGAGCTTCCAAAAAATTAGCATCCTAACAACCAATAATCATGTGTATAAGGTAAAACAATAAAATATTAGCTTTCTTCTGGTATTGTCAGAACAATTCTGCTTCTTGATAAATAACAACTAAATGGATTATATACATCTGTTCCAATGCATATATACCTCTCTAAAATTACTTCACACATTTCTATCCTGTGGATAAGAAACACTATGATGTCATTATTAGAGTTGGTGAAGGAAGTGAAGGAAGATCTTTCTTACATTTGCACCCTATTACTGAACCGAGTTACTGTAAATTGCCATAGCCTGGCAACATAAACTTTAGGATTTCTGCTTCAAAATATTGTTATGTTTTTTACTAGGAACATGGACTCCAATATTTTCCTAATGAGAAAGGAGATAAAATAAGATCTCATTGTTTAATGTTTTGATCATGCAAAAAATCATTATTTAAATTCTATTTTCATGATTTCTTTGTTGTTGGAGTGTTACTTTTACCAAAAGAAGCTGCAAGACCCTCCTATGACTAGGCACCATTAATGAGTGCAATCTAATATTTGCAGGTTTTCCAAAAGAAGACACATTGAAACAACAAAATAACTTTGGAGAGAATGAACCTTCTTAGCAAAATATTCAAGACGAGCATCATCAACCTCAGCTATTGAGTCTGCATCAAATCTTTCATATATCTGTCGAAGTCAAAGAGCACAAAAATATCAGGATAACCTAAAATTAATGCCTACCTCTCAAGGAAACATAAGTGACATAGATGAGCTAAATTCACATATCAGGCGATAAGAAGACAATTACAAACAACAATATCTGACCTACAATTACAATAAGGGAAATTGTTTATTATTCACATTACATGGGGAAAGAAAAAGAGTAAAAGGACATTTTTGCAACTTGGCAGTGCTTGATTTAATAACCAAACAGCTCCAAAGATCCATATGTGGGAGATGTAAAATCTGAATAAAGTAGTATCAGTCCAGTCTTGTTTCTTATGATGGAAATAAAATTAAAAAATGAAATAGAAATAGGGGATGAGAAACTCCCAATTGGAGAACTAGGAGAATTATGGAAGAACAAACCTAAACATTTTGGTTAACAACAAATGGGATCCTTTTTTAAATCCTAGGTTCTAACCTAAACAAGAAGAGGTGTCAAAAGGGTTCAAAGTGGCACCTCTTCTAAGTGTGAGGCAGACAACACAGTCTTTCATGTTGATCAATCATATTAGAAGTCTGACATCTGCTAGCTTAATCTTGCCATCTTTAAGGCATGTAGCTCAAGATTTACAAGATTGTGGTACGTTTTTGTTTGCAGCATGGACACAAGGGCATGTATGAACCAACATGCAATACAAGGGGTAAGCTTTGTTGTGTCACTATATGGGTTATGGTACTCATGGTAACATCCCCCACTCAGGATATTTGGTAGATTTTGATACGGAAACAAATAATTCTTATACTTGCACACAAATTTTAGAGTAATAAAAAGATAAAAAAAAGAATTGGATAACAAGCCCTTATTTAATAATATTGCTTAAACCTAATTGATTGAGATGCATTTCCAGTACCGAAAGAGTATAAGTTTTCTAGCCACAAGGAACAAACAACAAGAGAAGGCTTTAAATGCTTTATAAGAATATAAGAAATAACATCTATGTTATTTGCTTCCAATGACCAGTTGTAAGTTACTGTTCTACTCTCATTCATGGAATATTCAAAGCCAAAAAAATCTGATTGCAAATTTAAATAATATTAAATTTAATTCTTAATTCAAAATTAAAGACAACATTATCAATCACTTATCCTATTAGTTCATTGAAAACAAGTGGGTGGGTGGCAATTGAAGGGTGCAAGAGTGCAACAGCAATACTGCTTTCTGTCCTGCTCCAACAGCCATTTTTGGTTCATTTTGTGTGTCTCCAGTACACCATGATCAACCATCCAGATTAGACAAGTCTGTAATAAGACTCATGCATTCTGGAATGGGCAAGTTGAGAATAATGCTTATGTAGCTTTTGGAGGAAATTGGTGAAGTTTACTGGCTTTAGCAAGGTAGAAAATGCTTGTTTGTCACAGGGTGTACTGAATCAGAATCAATTTCCTGAATTTCATTGTCCAAAGACAAAGCCCCAAGCACAAACCTAGTACCCAGTAAATTAGTTTTCTTTGGAAGTATTACTTCAATCCCTTTGACCAAAATACCCACTATAAACTAGCATTTTATTTCTTTGACCAAAATACCCTCACGACGAGTCAACTTGGGTCAGGCCAGCCTCTAAAACAGGTTGTGCCACGTAGGCCCATTTGTGGGGGTACCATGCTGGTATGATGTCCCCTGGGACATGCATCCCGACACAACTCTATCTGCATCTTGCCCATTGTCATCTAATATATTAGGTTGTGGGCCACCTGACCTATGTCATACCTTCAACAAAACTCCTAGGGTAATATAAAAATGACAGCAACATAACTAATTAACTATAGGGTGCAGGATTTGCAAAAATTACATTGTCATGTACATGAAAATAACCTAAATAATACAAGTATACAGGTTCTTCAAAGGCTGTATCCTTCCCTTTGCAATTACATTCTTGCCTTAAAGGCTATCACCAAAATGATGTTTATTTACTATCACTCCTAAAAGTTTTACCCTCTTTTCCTGTTATTTAATCGCTAAATATACTCACCAAAGGTAAAATCAGTTAAAAGAAAATAAAAAAAATGAATAATAGTATACAACAAAAATAAAAAATTCTTCTCTTATCAACTAATATAACATAGCAACTGCATGTGGCGTATCCTAGTACATGCATCAAATGAGGACATAAATGAGTAGTATATTAAAATCTCAATTTACATTTTGCTTGGAAGGTCAACATCCATTGAGGACATTGCCCAAGAAAGTATGTTAATGGCATCTGAACAAGGCAGAGCATAAGAAAATGTGTGATCTAATAAAAATGCAAATCTAGCCAGGCTTACCTGCCGCGCTTGGGATAAAACTTTAGGAAGAACACCATTATGCTCACGCACTGACTTCACCTGTAGAGACAAGTAATTAACTATTACTTCGTAGCATTTCTTTTTCCTTTTTCATTTTTGTTTGCTAAATGGTTCTAAAGCTAGAGCTTATAGATTAGAGCCCCAATAGTGGGTTTTCTATTTCCAACAAAGTTTAAGAAACTGCAATTACTTTCAAGTTCTTTATCTTTTCCCCCATTTAAAGGTCATAGCAACAATATGCAAAAGCCTTGTGCACACACATTCTAATCAGTTGGCCAACTAAAGGGTTAAAAGAATGTTTAGAAAGGAGGGTATGTAGAATAGCTAGGTAAACTGATGAGCAAAGTTCTACTCTTTAATCATCTCATGCATTCTCTCTCTCCCTATCAAATAAAACAAACAAAACAAAAGTTTGCTGATAACTCTATGATATAAGAGTTATTTGAGCTTAATTTTGATAGTAATTTAGCCTAATTCTCGTAGTAATGTATAAAAATTAGTAGATTTTATTTAATTATTTTAAATTAGTTATTTTAGGTGAGTCAATCTAATCTTAGTTAATTTTATGCTTAATTTGGTGTTAATGTGACTAAGATAGATTGTTATTAATTTATTTGTGTTTTTGTAAGTGTTTGATGAAAGAAGAATTTTAATGGAAAAAGGAGAACAATTTCAAGGTACAGACTTCTAATGCACTTGTTTCAATATTTTAGCCATAACTCTCTCTACAGAGCTCCAAATGAAGTGATTCTTCGATCATTGGAAAGATAAGAGAAAAAGCTACAACTTTCACGTTTACCACTTCACCCAATTCGGCTTGTAAGATGGTCAAAAATCTTGTCGAAGTTGACATACTGTAGCAGTCCTAGAGCAATTACAATTTCTATTAATTAATTGGGTAAAGTTGCAACTCAGGTAGCCCGGTGAGGAAATTCCAACTAAAATTGACTTCTTTCTCTAACCAACTTAGCCTAACTTCAAAGCCTATAAAAACAACCTTTCGGGGAACTTAAAAAGAACGAAGAAACACCAGATTAACAACTGAGAGTCAAGCCACAGAGTCATTGAAGTTAAGAAAAATTTACAAGATTCAAGGAGATTTGGAGATCAAGAATACAATTCTTGAGTTTTTTTATATTTTTTTTTTATTCTCTTATTTTCTTGGTTTTGTTTTTAATATTTAAATTTTATTGGATAATAATATGCGACTTGATAAATTGTTAATCTAAGATTATAATTAAACTCAATATGTAGTCTTAATTATTTACCTCTTTTTTACTTATGTTTGATAGATTTAAGTTGTTTATTTTATTCTGTTCTTAATGCTTCTAGTTGACTGACCACCAATTAGATTGAATTGAAAACCTAAGTTAAACCTTGACGAAAGAGATTTAAGTAGACCTTGAATAGAATAGCGTATGATCGAATACACTTGGTTCATTAGGTGATTTGATTTTCATATAGATTAGACATACACCTATAAACTATATGTAACCAGGATTAGAGCACAAATTTAATGAATCTTTCTTCAATTTAATTTGCATAAA
Source organism: Theobroma cacao (assembly GCF_000208745.1). Lineage (NCBI taxonomy): Eukaryota > Viridiplantae > Streptophyta > Magnoliopsida > Malvales > Malvaceae > Theobroma > Theobroma cacao. The sequence goes on along the minus strand of NC_030858.1, from coordinate 14,732,598 downwards.
CATATAATAAATTAATTAGGAGAGGTATTTTTATGAGAAACTCGACAGTGACTTGTAAATAATTTAAGACTCTAGGTTAACAACTTAATCCATTAAATTGAGTTAAGAAAGCGAAACAATAATCAAATGAAGTATTGAGGGATATCATAATCTTAGGTCTAGTAGCCAAGTGAGTTTTATTTACTATTTAATTGTAGTTTCAGTTTATTAGTTTTAATTTTTCTTTTCTATTTTAATTGTTTGGATAAAATTAAGGTGTTATAATTTTAGTAGTTAATAGTAAGAATTAAACAATTCTTTGTAAGAACGATACTCTACTTCATTTCTATATTACTTGTTAACTACACATCCACTATGAGAAATCAACAACATTTGCTTTCCTATTCTTTGCTCTGTAACCATTCAAACAAAGATATAATTCTTATTTCTTAAGGCTTGCAGAGACATAGAAATGCCTATGCAACAAAGTGTAGAAATACTTTAATGCTACGTTTGGGAACATGCATTAGAGAGAGTGGATTTGGATTTGGCTTGTTATATATATTGTGAGGATGAAATGCACACACTACATAAAAACTAGTTAAGATTCAATATATACATATAGGTAGGAGAAGATGGATTTAAAATTCACAAATTTACCACTAAATGAAGATGCAACAATTCCATGAATTAGAAATAATCCTGAAAGTCAAGTTTACATGAGTTTTATTACACAATTTATATTATAATCCAAATTCTCAAATTTCCAAAAGCAACCCAAACAATATTTCCCTCTGAGTAATGTGAGATATATAGAAAAAGAACAAAACGAGATGGTCATACCTTTCCTTGATAGTTAACACACTGGTGATTGAAAAGAGCATTCATGTCTGGAATAAGAATGTGTCGAAGAGATTAGCAATATTTGTGCAATAGCCATATGCATCAAGAGACACTCAAGGGGCTTATTTTTCATTTTAAATTTTTACACACATCACTGATGTACTTAACCACACAAAATTAATTACAAAAGCATAGGCACAATAACATGAAGGTATATGATTTTAAAAATTCTTAATTCAAGTCTAGCCTAATACATGACAGACTGATACCTTTGTGAAAGATTAGTATTAGTAAAAGTCATTCTGGAATTCCAAAAATGATAAAAAACTATGCCTGCATGACTGAAATTAAATTCTTGGATCAGGCAAGCTACTAGGCTACAAGCTTTCTACACTCAGTTACACAGCTCAACAGGGGAGTAAAGAAAGAAGATGGGAGAAGGTAAATGCACTGGAGCTGACAAATGCTAGCTTTGCACTGTAGCAAGTAATTACAAACATAGGCATAGTTCATCAAAAGCAGAAACTCCATTACCTGGATTTAAATAATAACCTAAAATAATCGTCTGCCGATAAAATCTGGCAAATCCATCCAAATACCTAAAGAAGAAAACAACTTATAGGAGTCAAATTATTTCCATATAGAAAGAGGAAAAAAAGAAGATAGAAAATATCAACTTGAGAAATTTCTTGAAACATGCCACTGTCTAATGCGCATAACATTAGTTCCATGCTGCTTGGATGGTATATGGTTCAGACGCTCAACAACAGAAGTCAGAAAACTCCAATTCTAGATTTCATTCATTAAGAAAGGGGGGAAAAGTTAGGCATTCTACTCAATATAATAAAAAGGAAAAAAAAGGACCCAAAAAGATAAATTTGATCATGCAAAGTACCTGTAATGATATTACATCCGCATGATCAATAATAACAACCTGTTCATACAATAAAACATGCTCATTTTCTCGTCGTTTAAGTTCAATAAAAAATAGGGATGCACCCCTAAATGAAGAAATGCACACTCCAAAAAGTAGATTACTATGCACGAAAAACTACCTCTATAGAAGACAAATAGTCAGTGTCTGATTCCTTATTTTTTGCTGCCTTCCCAAATTTCTAGCAAAAATTAAATGTCATCAACTGAGTGTTTTAAAATGATATGCATTTATGCATGCAATGGTCGATGTGCTTCAAATCAAACTGAAAAATGAATAGTATGAGGAAAGCAACATTGAGGCGTTTAGATCAATAAATATAACATTACATATCTAAAAAGAGATGATACAGTAATATAAATTTTACAGGAAACACTGCAGCTTTCTCTTACTTTAAGTTCATTCGCTTTTATTCTAGTTTTGTATCTTGATTATGTTGGGTGACTTAGTGAATGTAAATGAGAAAATATATACTATATGTAATTTCCCTCTATGTCAAAGTAGGTTGCCTGACTTGACAATGTCAAATTTTGAACAAGTGATGTTAACTATTAACCAAGACAAATTATTTGTGGTTAAATTGGCCATAGCAACAGTTGCTAGCTAACTCAGCTAGCAACATCCATAGGTGGTTGTCCTGCATAAATTCTCATCTTCACTAGGGATTGGGGTAATGGGATGGGAGAGGGCTACCTTCCATTGTATAGCCCACTTATTAAAAAAAACAGAAAAGGCCGTAGTTATGGTCAAGTTTTAGACTGTGCAAGGTTCTTAACAATCTGTAGAAGAGCTCTTTCCAATATTGAATTAAAGGGAAGAACAGTAGAAAACAAAAGAACCCATCTCCCACCCCCCCTCCCTCTCTCTCTCTCTTTTTCCTAGATCATAATTTATAAATATGAATGTATTTACAAAGCGGCAAATGCCTTGGACTAAGAAGAGTTTTTCATAGGCCAACTCATATTAACAAAGACCAATGTCTCAGAAATGGAAGGTGATTGTGTTTTATTCATGGTTTATGATCAACAGAAAAGCCTTGGTTCACAATCTGGATAGAAAATCAACTTATTGAATTAAACATAATCAACACCTTGAGATAACTGTACAACAATAACAACAAACTAAGCCTTTTCCTACATGTCAGATAGCAATCATGCTCACTAAAAATTTGGTCCTTGAGATAATTGAAACTAAGAGAGGGGGGGGGGGGGGGGAGGGGGAAGGAAGAGGAGCAACATGTATCTTGAACTTCTTCAAAAGCTGGGAGATAAGTCTAGGCTGAATATGATTGATATTCCTCACTGTTGATCCTTCACATCCTCTTTGTGATATGATACAAGTAGTTAGCCGATAAAACTAAGATTGTTTCATAACATAGACCTTAGTAACATATAAAAAGCTTGAATTTCATATAAAATTTATCAAACTGTCTTCCTGATGTAACTTGGATAGAAAAGAATCTAGAGCCAGTAAAATAAAAGACCACTTCTTGCAGTTGTTATTTCATATTCTTCTTCCTCTTCCTCTTGCTATTTCATTTTTCTTTCTATATCTGTAAGCATAGACTACACTTTTTCTGCCAGATAACTTAAGGTTAGTGAGTTGGTGTCATGCATCAAGTCATACATTTAATTTCATCAATTGAAAATAAAGTATCTGGTGAGAGTCTTATACAATAATTGCAAGCAGACAATATTATTGTTTCTTCAATATTTGCTTTGTACAGTAACCTGAGGAGTGAAGAGAACTATATTTATATTTTACACGAGTCTAATCAGAATACAAAGGCTCAACAAAGTTTAAAGAAGGCTTAATGCTTACTGTCATTAATTCTAGAGGAGAAGCAACAATAATGTCTGAGGAATAGAAATCACCATATAACTTTATGGTCTTCCTGCAGGGAGATAAAATATTAAAAAAAAATAATGAGATTAGAGGACACCAATAATAATAATAATAATAATAGTAATATTAACATTAAAACTGCTTAGCAAGTCTGGGAGAAAAGATTAAAATAGAAGTTAACTTGATAAAATCCATAACTAAATATAATAATCAGATAGTTTCTAAAAAATATACAAGAAAACTTCTTAATCTTGTGGACCACTGGTCATTCATAGTACTTTACCTAGTAAATTTAATGCCTATCATGAAGTCATCCCTTGTGTCGCCCTTAAAAAGTGATTGATGATCAGAAGGTTTGGAAGGCTTCTGAGGCTTAGCATTCTTTGATTGCTCCTCCATTTCCTCATCACCTTCAACCTCTTCTGATCCAAAGTCTTGATAGAAACGGTCAATGTGCTCCACATTAACCTGGAAAGAATAAATATTATAAATATGGACAATAAAACCTTCAAAAACTCTCCTTTATTTAATTAACAACCAAATTAAACAGCGACTTTTATATGCAAGAACTGATTGCAAACATTAATAAAGTATGAATCACCAAAGTACTCATACAGATATTTACAGAAAACAGGCTTGCAAGACCAGTTATAAAATAATGAGTGCCTGCATTGTTGCTGAAGAAGAGTAGGTCATAAGTTTCACTTAATAGTACTAAGTTTGGTTGTTGCTTTAATAGGATATAATGTACTTATTAATAAAACCAAATTCACAAATAGGTGTACAAAAGCTATGTGAAGCATATCTAAGTAAAGAAACCATACATATTTTAAGTACATTTTGAATTTCTTTACACAAGGAGAAAGAGAAGGGCGGTGCTCCTTGTAAAAAAATCGTTTCCATTGCTTGACAAACTATAACATAAGAGGGATGAGCAAGCAAGTGATTAAGCTTAATCACGCATTCTAGATTTCTTTTCTGGGTAAAATACCCCTACCTCCCTATGTTTTGCCCATAATTACACGTGGGTCCATTAGTATTCGAAATAGACAATGTCTGCCCAAATATGTAAACAGCATTAACGGCAAACATGAAATGTCTAAAATGCCCATTGCATAAAAAATATGAACAGTATTGTGTCAATAGCTCTTCGGGGAATTTTATCAAACACCTTCAAATCTCACAACTAAAAAATGTCGAGTTCTCACAACAAGCTTTGAAACTCAAAACTTAGATCAAACATGGGTTTGAGGTTTCTAAACCCATAAACAAATAAGTAAAATCAACTCAACAACTCAACCTTCATTTTCTCTTCCCACCTTTCAACCTCACTTTGAATCACCCACCAAAAATCCAAACATGGGTTTATAGTTTCTCTTCACAAGTTGATTTTGAGTCGCAGTGCCAAATATCAACAACAAATCTGGAGCATTTCAGCAATGAAATTTGGATTTAGAGAGAGTTTTAGCTACTGGTTGGTTTAGAGATGAAGGAAGGGCAAAATTGTCCTAAAAATGCTGCCACTTCATTAAAGTAATGAAAACACTAACGGCTGACTAACGACAAGATTTATGTGTCCAACGAAAGATATTCTTTTGGGACAGACTGTCTATTTCAAATACTAATGGACCCAAGTGGAATTATAGGCAAAACTTAGGGAGATAGGTGTATTTTACGCTTCTTCTTTTTTTTTCTGACAAGAGAATTTTGGAATATTTAAGTCTGAAAGAAAGGTTCAAAACTTGGAATTTAAATGGTAATTCATCCCATAAAATATCTGACACTTATGTCTTAATTATACCAAGGCAAACCACCAGGTTTTATTGGCTTAAAACTTATCACAGGAGACAGATCTTGACTTCTAGAGACTTATCAAGGGAGATAAATCAGCTAAATCAATGCATGCAAATCAAGTTGTCAGTTAAAGCAAAGTGTAACGAGCTAGTTCTGGCTCTACTAATTCATATTACATAGATATTCAGAGGATCTCTATACTGTCAATAAAGAATGACTTGCAAAGAGCTAATCCAAGAAATAAGTACCTTTGAAGTTGCAGGGGTTAGTTTTATTAACCTCTCAATGACACGAAGTGCAGTGCTTCTCAGTGGCAATAAAATCAGAACCTGCATCATTAAATAAACAAATCTGACAGATTAAGCACAACCAAGTGTTTTGTTGAGCAGAAACAGATTAGATGATATTGAAGACAAATTTTGAAAAGTTCTGTCAGGCAGGCTCCTGCAGAACAAAATCACAGCCATGTAAACAGTGTCGCATTTCACATGCTAGTCATGTAAAACATAAATCATCACAGAAAACAGTTCCAAAAAACAAAAAGGAGCGTGTCAACTATTGGTCCAGAGAACATAAAACACATTAAATATCAGGAATTATGCTGGTTAGCCATTGATTAAGATTAATTATTTAGAAAACTATGATCCAAATCAACAAAACTAGTTTTGGTCTCTGCATTTTTTGGAGGTTAATTTTATTTCCACAATTTCAGATTGACTTTCTTCCCATGAGTTGCACAGCCACTTAGTCTTAATTTATTATAATAAGCAGTTGCCAAGGTCTAAGATGAATGTTAGTCAGCCTCACATGGGATAAATTTGGAATGAGTTTCCCTTTCTCCAGAACTTATGTTCTGGTATACATATATGCCCAATGTCATGCTTAGGATAAATAGATAAACATCTTGCAAGACCTTATCAATCATATGCTGGCCAATTTGCCAATTTTTTGACAAAAAAATTTTATCTTCATCAATCAGATGCTGGCCAATACCTTAGGACGAGTAAACCCTTGATCAAGGAAACTATCACCTGGAAGTATCTCCTCCTTTGTACTCTCTTGATGCTTGCTGATTTTTCCATCATTCTTTCTCACAAGATCTCTAGTTCTGAAAATGTGATTGAGCTGCATGATATATTATTTTATCATTGCAAACTTACTCAAAAATCTAACATAAAGCGTAAAAGAAATCACACAGCAGCAAAGGGCAAGACAAGTACACACAGAATGCATAATATAGGCATCCATGATATTTGAGTCTTCTTCGAGGCCCTTGTGATAGAAAGGTTTCTTCTCACAGTGCAATATATCGCGATAACTGTCGCCTGAGGACAACCAGTCACAGTATCACTCACATAACCAAAACATAAATACCAGATGCACCTTAAAATCAAACAAAAATATGTAATTAATCAATACCAAACGACACACAACTTTTTCTGATTGAAACTAAGACTCAACAACATTAAGGACAAATTAATAAAAGTATAAATGCACAAAAACTAGTCGTACAATATACCAGAACAGTAAAGTAAATTTTGAATAAAATCAAGCAACCGTCTCCAAAGATGAAATGCTTATTTTTTTTTTTTAACTTTAATAATGGTACATCATGTAAAAAATCTGTAATACAGCAGATTACCTTGGCTATTAGGTGATAAATTACTTCTTTTGAGACCAAAATGTTAAATATCTATATCAATGGAAATATTGCGACCTCCAAAATGTGGGCATACCGAAATATATATCAACAAATATAAAAATAGCAATATTAATCAGGGAAAAGATGACAGATATTCATAGTAAAGGTTGGAAATTCAAATCAAACATTGGGATATATTTATTCATATATTTATGCACGTTTTACTATTTGTAAAGTATGATATAAAGTTCTGCCTAATAACATTATCATTTTCATTATCATTACACCACCCTTCTCACCTAAAGTCAAATTTAAACTTGCATAACTATTTGCATTTTCCAAGGTCATTGGTCATGCATAAATCATCTATATACCCAATAACAACAGTATGAGAATCAATCCTGCTCAACTAAAAGTAAATGAAACCAAAATTTGCTAAAATTTACTTGGATGGTTTGCAAGAAAACAGGTTGCCCTCTATTGATGTGTATACTCCTAATCTCTAACAATAGGATAAGTGGATTTGATAACATATTGTCTCTTCAGAGACAATTAAGCTTAAATACAGTTAAGTAAGGCTTCACGTGAGAGGGGCCAACATTTGCTACTTTAGGCTTCACACCTTAAAAAGGGTTATCATTCACAATAGGAGAAAAATTACAATAATCAAAGCAACAAAGCAGCAAGAGCTCTATAATTTAAATGTCTACATGCTACTACGATATGTGTCAAAGATTATTGAAAACTTGATCCCCAAGTATAACTATTATCATAACACCATTTTTTCAATAAGACATATGTGGTCAAGAACAAATCTCACTCATAATAGATGCATGTTGAAGAATGAAGACTACAAAGAAGAGTTACTAAAAAAATCCAAATAAGAACAGTAACAAGTAATACTGCTGATTCTCTCAGCTATTAAATCAATTAGCAATGGACGACCATATGAAGAGGACTTACAAAGAGAGAAGAACCATCTCAGCCTAGACGAATGGAAGTCATTTCCTCCAGATGTCTTGTAGACATCCAACCAGTGTTTATACAACTTTTGCTTGAGACCATAATTGGAATTCATGTCAGCATCCTGCAAAATAAATGTTGAAATAGATTAAAACAAAAGGTGAAAATGCAGAATCAAATTCTTTAATCATACAGCATGCTCTAAGATGTACTTCAAAAAAAAGAAAAAATGGAAAAAAAATGAGTATATTCTACTTTAGATAGGATTCAGCTTTGACCCAGAACATTGCCTCTAGTAGCTGAAGCAACCTAATAATTAGCAGGACTAGAAGAACAAATTTTGCATCTTCCTTCTATGAGCTGCTGGAATAAACCTTCAGCATGAAGCAGCCAAGGAGAAAGGGCTGCTTTTATGGGTTCAAAGAACAACATTTTGTCTAATGAGTTTAGGATTCACTGCTCAAGGTCTCATCACTGACATCCTCTTATCTCCAAAATGTAAACAGAACAAAGACAATTACTGTAATAAACAGTAAGATTCAAATTACTATAGTAGTCACTTTAAAGTAATATTCAATGCCTTTCATCCCAAGCATGATAGATGCAGTCCTATATTTGAACTGAAACAGGAACAAAACCAATTTAAAATTTCAGCATGAAACTACATCAACATCCAGCAGCATCTCAGAACCCAGTCTACAGAAAATCATGCTCTTTTCTTCTTGCTTCTTTTTCCTTCTTGTCTTTCAAAATTTTAAAGCCATAAAAAGCAGTCTATACCCCAACTTCATTACAGAGTTCCTAATGCAAAGAAGTCTTCCTAAAATAAGCCAAGTAATCTACGAAAAACAAGGCAAATTAAAGGCGGGACCAGCAGAGACAACACACGCTAACCTGTGGGCCTCAAATCAAGAAAGCTCAGATATTAAACTTAAGTATAGGGAGGGTAGATGAAACTGCCACAACTTAATAATAACCAATCATGGTAAGCAGATTATTCTGCTAGATGGTTGGTTAAACAATATTAGAAAGCAAAAAGTTATATCAACCAGACATACCTTTAGAAAACACTCTCCTGTTCCTACCCACTTGCAATTCGATACGTCAGCAGCAGACACCTCCCATGTATACTTCCATTTCTTCTTTGACAAATCTTCAGCCTCCGTTTTTGACAAGTTGTACTCAACATGTTTACTAAATGAACTGCAAAAAGAAATGATACACAAACTTCAAAATGACAACCCCATAAATAATCACAAATGATGGCATGCCAAACATCATTATAAACTTCACATAAAGAGTCAAAACTCTCTATGCATTAATTTATAAAAGTCAAGAATATTGATTGCTCCAAAAATAAAAACTAATACTCATACAATCTGGAAAGCAAGCTTTTGAAAGTTCAAAAGGGTACTATATGTATTATATTGTGCTTCACATACTTAAACTAAATCCCTCTACAAATAAAATGCAAGTCATTTAGATGAAAATTGGTTACTAAGTGCATAGTTTATTCTACTCAATGAAAGGACCTTTTTCTCAAGTTAAACTTCTCACAACATACCACAAGCGTATTTTCACAGCAAGTCACAAGGTAACAGATAAAAGCACTGATCAAGCCTGAGTTAACAAGTCTACATATTTACTACTTTCCTTTAAGTCCTCTTGAAATTAAATTTAAGTGGTCAATTCTAATTCATACAACCAACAACTTTAAGAAGATAGAAACTACTTGAAATTACAAAAAATGTCACAGCATTCAATCAGACCTGGCGGCAACAGCTGATGGACCACAGACACTCAAGTCGTCATCTTGATCTGTGTCAGAGGCTTCCAAGTCATCTTCAGTTTCAGCATCTTCAGTCTGTTCTTCAGTACCAACCATGTCAGGTTCTTGCATTCTAAGTGAGTCATTATCAGTTTCTATGTAAGAAAAAGAAAAAAGAAAAAAGAAAAAAATGGGTCAGCAAGAAGAAACCTTTGTTTATTAAAATAAAAAAAATATGCATGTGTGTTTAAGAAAGAAAATCAATGAAAACGAAATGTATTAATTTGATGAGAAAGTATAGAAGATCTTTTGTAATACCAAGTTCCAACATAAAAATTTAAACCTTGTGATCTTTTTTATAGGCTAGAAATTGCATCCACGAAAAGACTCAAAGAGACTTCTGCCTCTAAACATGCACTCTAGCCATTTCATTGATCAGATCTTGTCCTTCAACCATTTATCTCTATCTCTTAGAACCCCTTACAAAAATATATGGCTCCAAAATATATCTTAAGGGCTTAAGCATTGATGTCCACTTAAACTACTGCACCATATTCCCTCCATGCAAAATTAAAGTGCTCATAATTTTGCAGACCACAATACAAATAAGGCACACCTAAGCCAACTATAATGCAAAGTAATTAATGATCAAATAACTGATGCAGTCAACTAATGCTGACAAATTGATCGATTCACTTGCACTTGGTGCTACTTAGAAGTCTTCTTATATGATTTTTACTATGGTATTTACAATGCGGTTCCCTTGTGAAGAACTTCCTGCAAAGATGATATCCAAGGCATCATGCCAGACTTGCAAACTTATAGCACTATAGTCATTCTTAATCTGATAAATACAGATAGTCTTCCATATATATTCATTCTTAGATCATCATTTGATATCGTTCACAAACTCTAGACTTCCCTTTGTTTCCTTTTTTTTCTTTTTAATAGGAGGCTACCGTATCAGTCAAATCTTCACAGATAATATTGATTTTTCTTTTGGCCAAGACCACCATTCCTATGAGATTGCTAATTTAACAAGTCTACCTTGGAAGCAGGAAGATGAAGGGTTTAGAAAGGGAATGGATCCCCACTCCTGCTTCCAACATGCCTCTATCCCTGAAACGATAGTGGGCATCACCTAAAGGAGCAAGGTAGCATGCACCTAAATTCTTATCATACATAGCCCAAAAATAATTGAACCAAAACCCAAAACAGCAGTCATAAAACCACCAAGCTAGCATGAAAGGTTGTTCAAAGTGTAAAAATTAGCAATACAGAAAGGGGCAGAACATACTTGCACTCAATTAGGTTAAAAACTATAGACTTATATTAATTGTATGAAGAAATAGTAAGATGTTTCTTACCCTCATCACTATTCTCCTGCTCTGATATGCTAAATGATTCAGTGCCATCAGTTTCATCATCTTCTGCAACTTGTCTTTGTTCATAACAGAATAATATAATAAACTATTAGGCTTCATTTCCTCACATGAATCATAAATTTCTTTTTTTTTTTTTCCTTTTCTTTACATATAATATGTGTGTTTGTGTGTATAAAAGAAAAAGATATTATCAACAAATTGTATATAGTCCACCAAGGGATGACTAAACAAATATATCCATAATCTATATAAAAGGAGCTTAAGGGATATGAAACTTTTTTGAGGAAAATACTTAAATCTCAGCTATGTCATTTTATTTGATTATAATTAAAATAACAGTAATCCTTACATAAAAAAGAACAATAATCTCTATCTAACCAAACGTGTATGTCATTTCATATACTTTGACTTACATATATTATATTCGTAACAAAATGATTTCGGGCTGCTAATTTTCACAAAAGAATTTTTTAGTTAGTGTTTAGGTATAGTTGAAATTTCATTGTGTCCTACAAAAACAAGTTATTCATAGATTCTTTACAATGTTTCAGTGTATTGCACTTTCATACTAACAAAATATAGTTAAAAAAGTTTGACGTAATTTCTCATTTTCATGTCAGTATGCATAAAATATATTATTTTATCGCATCACATTTAGTAAGAATAATTACCTCATATCGGATTTTCTACCAACCAAAATTTTCAAGTTCCAAGTGGTTGAAAGTTTATATCAATTAGTTGTATGGTTTTCAATTTTCTTAATTTAATGTAAACATTTTCCAAAGGAAGGGTTTAGTAAATGTTTGAATTTATTAATTTATTTGAGCTTTATGTTTCATAATTGACTGATTACATAATTTACATGCCAATTTCATGTGGGAGGAAAATCTAGTTTAGAAAAACAAAAAAAAAAATAAATAGAACAATCGTGCTCAACTATGTAATCAGTTTGATACAAAGACCAAGAAACATAACAATACTAAAATGCATCATGCAATTGGTATCAGTAATGCCTACAAAGGTCCAATTTAAAGTGAGCTTGCAGAAAGAAATAGATCATAAATAGCACGATAGTTTAAGAATCCAAAATCAACATGAACTCTCTGCTTAACTATAAAAGTGAACGACAAAAATACCTCCTTTGATAGGCATCAACAACAGATTTGTTACTTGACCTGAGTTTTGTCAACAACTTATCATACATTGTTGGCTCCTTATAACTCATTTCCTCATAAGCACCACCACTAGATTCTTCCCCAGATGATTCCGCTGAATTCATTAATTAAATGAAATTTAGAATATTAATTCCAATGAACAGGCTGGATGGTAAAAATCACTATTTTTCATCAACAGGGCATGAACTCGAGAGGCGAAAGTCCCTAAGTCTAAATATCAGATCAAAAATTCAGAAACTGATGCACCGTAATGATCAAACTGAAACTAAAAAACACGATTTTTGACAAGTAATTCTAATGAAAATTCTGTTATCAATCAATTTGAATACAAGAAATAGTCAAGGAAAGATAAAATTAAACAAAACTATGCATATAGAGGGGCCAAAAGTTCAACATGCCTGGCAAAGTAGGCGAGGAGCTACGAGTAACCTCATGTTTGACACGCTTTCTGTTTCTTGCCACTGCACTTCTCTCAAACTTATCCGTTGTCTTGTGCCTTTTCAATCCTACTTATAAAAGGAAAACACATATTTTTTTTTACAAAATAATAAAAGGAAGAAAATAGAACGATTCTTATAATGCAATGTAGCAGAACAAAATTATAACAGACATTCCCAAAATCTAGCAGCTCGTTTGCATTATTTAACTCCAGAAATATATTTTTTATATAAAAGGAAAAGAAGAATGAAAAGAGAAAGGGATAGCGAGGAAAGAAGAGAGTACCACGTTTTGCACCGAATTGTTTTCCCATGATAATGCTTTTAATAGTCGCTTTGGTTAGCTTTTCTCCTTCGGAGACTCGGACAAAGTTTCTCCAACTCAAAGCCACAGATAAACCCTACAGAGTTGGGGCTTTAGACTGGAGGGACGGAGGGTATTAAAGTCTATTTAGTGGTTTAAAAAAGAATTGAGCTGGACGCTCGACATGTGTTTGTCTGGGCCTAATTAGCCATTTAAGTAAATTTTTTTATTATTTCAGAGGAAATCAGCCAAAAAAGAGAAAAAAAAAAAAAAAAAGGACATTTCACATCAGACCAACTCACTCACCCGCTGCACCATCGTTGAGGCAAAGGTCTTTTCTTTACTCTGCTTCTTATTTTTCTTTCAATGGGTTTTTCTTTTGAAGTTGTAACTTTGATTTCATGTTTTTCCTTTATGGGTCTCTTTTCCTTTTATTTATTTGTTTATATATTTTGCCTATTCTGTACTCTGGGTTTGTGGCGATGTTGTATGTTTTATTTGATTTCATATATTCAAGAATAGAATTTAGGAATGGGATCCCATTTCAGTGAGGACACAAGATTTTTGGTATTTTTTTGAATGATTTATTTGGTCCTTTTTCTGGGTTAATAAGGTTATGTTTCTTCAGTTAACTTAAATTTGTACCAACTGGGAATCTTATATAATACACCCACAGCTTGGAAATGGTATTATTCTTTTGAATATTGAGGGTTTTAGTTAAGCCAAACAACAAGGGATAGATGATATGTTTTCTCCAAATTTATTAGTTATTTTTCAATATTTCTCATACGAAACGTGCCCTTTTCATATTCATTGGCTAAAAGCCGTACGAATTTTATTTGTTCCATCTTGTTGAATATAGAGAACTCATGCAGCTTTAATTAGGAAGTGAATGTGAGTTTTCTTCTTTAACCAGGCAGTCCCTGTAGAAGAATGGCGCTCAGGCTGGTCACTAACAATTTCAGGAGTAAAATTTCATCCATGCTATCTTCTGCTTCTCTACTACATTCACATGCCACAAGTTTTGGTATCTCTCTACCACTTTCTTTCTCTACAGAAAATATATATATATATATTTTATGTAATTTTTACTATTCATTTTTTCAATCAATTGAATTGAACAGCTTAGAATATCTCTATATATTTTTCTAAGTCTGAATAGATGCCTTAATACTGCTGCCTGAGATTTTTTGCTTTTGTAGGTGCTTCTTCTTTTTCTTTTCTTTTTTTTATTCTTTTGTTTGTGCTGTGGAATGTGGAAATCTGAATTACTGCAGGCAACTTTAACTTTAGATGGAAATGTGACAGAGAGCTATATTTTGTAGCACACCAACCCTGAATTAGAGGGTTTGATGCTTAATAGGATATCCAAAGATGGGTCCATGAAAATTTGGGTTTGGGAAGTAGTTATGTGTTATAACCCAAAGGTGAACAATTGTTCCTATTACATATCTGCTACACATTCCATATCCATAAACCACAGTCATATTTGCTCTTAATTCTCAAACACTTCACCTTATACATGTTTTGGGGTTCCTTGAATTACCTTTTTTCATAATCATTGGCTCCTATGGAATGAAGCTTATTAGTGTTATATTTTCAGGATTTAAAGAAGTTCGAGAAGAAGAGAAAAGCCAAATGGTTGGTAAAGTCTTTAGCAATGTTGCTTCAAACTATGATATCATGAATGACTTGATGAGTGCCGGGTTACATAGACTATGGAAGGATAGGTTAGATCTTCTATGGCTCTTTCTACTTATTAGGATTTCCTTTTAGTCATCTGCTTTGCTTTTTCTGCATCGTTTTGTGACTACTGCTTAATTTACCAGACTTGTCTCCAAACTGAGCCCATTTCCAGGAATGAAACATCTTGATGTAGCTGGTGGAACAGGTAGGCTCGCATTCTGAAATAAAATATGTATTGCATTTGTTGCAGTGGAGAAAGCGTAGCCATTGGAAACAAGAAATATCTTATGGAAAACTGAAATATCTAAGAACTCAAAATTGAAAAAAAAAAAAAAAAGCTAAATGGTATAATTTTAAGACATGGATGATTAATTTGGACAGCTTAAGTACATTAAATAATACTTCTAGTAGGGTGTCCAGGGGAGTTTGAAGTTGGTTAATATTTAAGCTAATCATTAATGTGAAACTAAGCTCCTTTATAAGAAATTTATCTGTCCTTTTCTCTGATAAAACCAAAACGGGGCACGTTTCGGGGTGTCATTAGGCTTCATTCTATTTCCATGATCTATATTGAAATGCACATTTTGAGCTCTGGTTAAAAATGCTTAGTTTGCAGGTGATGTTGCTTTCAGGATTCTGGAAAGTATTAGCAGCATTAGACGCAGAGCATTGCAAGATCCACTCAATGATGGCTTACAGGAAGAAACTCAAATATATGTATGTGACATCAATCCAAACATGTTAAATGTTGGAAAAAAGCGCGCTGTCGAGAGAGGTGAATAAATGAATAAGCTTGCCATTGAATGAATTACCTAGAGGTGAAGAATTATTGAGGAGGGGAAATTTCACCCCACTTTTCGTGGATACCCTAATTCTTTTCTTTATTTCTGTTTTCCCCATTACTTTGTGCTTATAGGTCTTGGAGAAGACAAATCTCTCACATGGGTGCAAGGCGATGCAGAAGCGTTAAGTTTTGGGGATAATTCAATGGATGGTTACACCATTGCATTTGGAATTAGGAACGTTACTCACATAGAGAAAGTTCTTGATGAAGCTAATAGGTAACATTACAACATTTTTGGCCTCCTTTTTCCATGGTTCACAGTAGCATTTGATCCGTGGATCTGATATATTTTAATTTCCTCTAAGAAATTAAACCAATGTAAAGTAGTTAGAGAAACCTGTTTTATAACTTGGATACAAAGGGGACATTTTCATCCTTGTGATCAACATCAATCATGAGTTTAGGTATGTCTATGGGCAAGAGAGTCTGAAATTGAATACATGTTTTACCTTTTAAGCCCTGTTGAACATATATGCATATGTATATATAAATTTCTCACTTTTGGTGAAGTAAACTTTAGAAATACATACTTAGCTGTTCAACCAATGCTCGAAGAAGGAAGGATGTAACTGCCAGATTGTGGCATGAATTCATGGGGCTAACAAATTGCCCAGGAGCATCCATGTGTATGCCCTAGAGTTTGTTGTTTGCTCCAAACCAGTTTAAGTGTTATATGAATTATGAAGATAACTACAAAATATTGTAATTGAAGTATGAAGTTGACTTGATCATTAGAACTTGCTGCAGTTTTGGTGCAGGTGTAATTCTAGGTCCATAATTCAGCTATAAATTATCTCTTTTAACTTTTATATCATCCAGTAGACTCTGAATTGAAATTAATTATGTTCTGTGTCATACTCGTGAAGCTGCTTGTATGCAAAGAGATATATTGTTCCACTGCCAGCTTCTTTTTCTTTGTTCTTGACCTCATAATTCTGAGAACTCACTGCTGATTTTTGTAGATGTAGTCATAATGGTTTCAGCAATAAACTTTTCGTTCTTTTCTTTTAATTGGATGACTGACCGTGAATTTAAATTTAACAATACTTGGTGTCATACTTGTGAACCCACTTGTATGCAATGTGATACTGTTTCGTTGCTAGCATTGTTTTCCTGGTTATTTTACAAATAAAAATTGGTTCTTTTGCATAACTGAATGTGGTTTGTGTTATAATTTATATAATGCTAGCTTCTTTCTGTCACTCAGGGTTTTGAAACGGGGGGGCAGATTTCTTTGTCTTGAACTGAGCCATGTTGAAGTTCCTGTATTTAAGGAATTGTGAGTATCCTTCACAGTTTTCATTTAGATCAGAGCTATTTTGATAAGAAGATTTTAAACATATACCATGAGTAAAAGTGGCTTAGGCGGTGTGAAACCTAGAAACTAAAAGCTTGAGAATCTTTCTTGTTCTCTTTTGGACAAGCAAAGCTTGAGAATCTTGAAAATTAAACTTGAACAAAAAAAAAGATCGGTTAGATAACTGAAGTTGAAAATAATTATTGATTGCAATTTGTAGATTAGTTGTTATAGAAGTAAATGGTATGATTAACCTAAAATTGCACGTCAAATAGAAGCTAGTCATATTAAAAACCTAGTAGATAATTGGAATTAATATAGAGATATCATAGTTTATAAGCAATGCCTTTTTATTCTCTTAGTCATATGGTTGATCGCATTTCTTGATGTCCATGATTTGGTAGCTCGAGATGGCTATCTCTTATTCTCCGACCCCCCCTCCCCCCCACCCAACAAAAAAATAAGGTGAATTGACAGCTTGGAAATTTATCTAATTTCTTAGAGTCGTCTGATATCCTCCATTTTTACCAAAGTGGTTACTCCTTTTTTATCAAACCACTTAATCAATGGTGCGCTTCTCTGTGAATTTTGAAGTGGTAACTCAGAACCACTTGAAGTTCAGATGTCATGTCTCTTGATCGGTGTTTATTTTCTTTAGACTCAACTAGTGCACATGCTAACAAGCTTCAGAAAAATAGTAAGAATTTTATTTCAAGTTACAGCTGGCAATGATCAATCTTGTTTGGTTTCACCATTCATGTGACAAACTATTTCACAACTAGTCTTAATGGAGCTTTCTTTCAACTCTATTTTTTTTTTCTGTATACTTTTCAGAGTTTTATCAGTCAAGAGTAACTTTAGCCTTATTTAAGGCTTGGTTTTTATTCTCCCCTTGTGCAGGTATGATTTTTATTCTTTCTCTGTTATTCCACAACTGGGAGAGCTTGTCGCAGGTGATCGAGAATCTTACCAGTACCTGGTTGAGAGTATCCGCCGTTTTCCACCACAGGTCATAATTTTGTCCTTTATACCTTATTACGACTTCTGAGTATGCAATTAGTCAAAGGATTTTGTTACCTGAAAAAATGAGTTGCTTTGTAAAGATGGCTTTTTTAAAAAAAAATGTTTGGGCCCCATAATTTGGCTATAAAATGGGGTTATTGCATCAAGGTGGGCTTGTTGTATTACTAGAAAACATGATGTAAGACAGTATATATATATTGAAGATAATGATCAAAGTAGATGACTCATCTTGAACGGTACATGGCTGGAAATTGGTTTAAGAGGTTAGTTGGAAGTTTTAGATTCAAATCTTGTCAAGGGAAATAAAGAATGGAAGTGATAGAAAAGAGCATGACTTAAAATTATAAGTGTTCATAGTTTCTTTGGGCCTTTATCAACGCATTTATGAATATTTTGTTCCTTTAATCAATAGTTTAAAATTGTTACCTCCTATGGTTCTGAATTTTTCTTTGTTATGTCCTTCAACATTTTTTGTACCTTTCCTTGCCAACCAACCCCTAGAAAAAGAGTATGTTTAGAAAGTTAATTCATTCATTGGAAGTATTTGGTAACTCCTGCACTGCTTCTTTGAAAACTTTCGTCGTGAGGGAAATAGAGTGTTATGACTGCAGACAAATAGTTTCTATTGAAAGTCAGCTAATGGGCATCTAGATAGACAGACATCTCTCCAAAAATTAAGCTTTCTACTTCTTGAAGACAAAATAACTTCCTGTTAACACAGCTTAGGAAACCAACTTGAACATAAAATGTGAAAAATCTAGAAATCTCATTACAAGTGAGTTACTTATTTCCAGTTCGTTATTGACATGATGCTAATTCCTGTTTCAATCTAATTTTTCATAAATAATTATGAATGCAGGAGAAATTTGCTTCAATGATTGCGGAAGCAGGATTTCAGAAGGTTGAGTATGAAAATCTGGTTGGGGGAGTGGTTGCCATTCACTCTGGTTTAAAAATTTGAAGGCGTACAAGTTTTGGTCCAACCTTTTCAGTAATCAATTATGATTCAAAGTTTTGTGACTAACTGATGCTGCTTGCTTGCTTCATCTTGGATTAGATGGCATGGCAGATTGAGTAGGATATAAATTTAAGCATGTTGATCTGATATGCATTTTTTCGTTTTTTGTCTACTTAGGCAAGGAAGTTATTTGTATAGCAGTTGACGTGAAATAAATGTTCCTCTAAAGATAGCCTATTGAAATGCAAACTTTGAAGATTCCAGCCTTTTATGTTGGAACATTTTTGAAACATTCCAGCTTAAGGCTGTGTTTTTGGCTTCACTGCTTGAATGAAATTAAAGTTAAAAATCTGCTACATCATGTCGTAGGTTTATCAAAGTACTGTGGTCACCTTGACCATGTGATCTAAACTATATGTTTCAAGAAACCTCTGCTTTTTTCTCTTTGGTTGCATGAGGAGACTAATTGGGTCTTGAGTTATCATTAATATAATAAAGGACCATTTTCTCTCATCTCATTAATTTTACATTTCTAATCTTAAGACTTGAACTCAATATTTCCAAGCCATATTCTCAAGTTCTATCTATTGGAATGTTTACACAAGAAAATATTGATGATAGGAGACAGTAACATCTTGAAGACACGTATCTATTCATCTTTGAATATATTTTTTCAAATAAATTTCGGGGTTATTTGCATTTTGATACATAAATTATGGAAATATTGTCGATTTTGTATTTAAAAAGAAAAATTTACAATGAATCTTGAGGCAATTTTAATAACCCAAAATAGTCCATAAACTAGAAAGATAATTAATAATAAAGCTAATAATGACATCTAATCTTAATCATATTGTTTTATTTCACTTTGATGTAGATATTAGATGGATATGAAAAGGACAATATGACTTGACTCAAAATGCAGCTGAAGTAGACTATAAATTCCTTTTTCAAACCACTTTGTTGGATACTACTTAAGTTTCCTATAAACCTCAAAAGTAACTCAATTGGAAAACTTCACTTAAAAGTTTCATAAAACTATAATGTAGATATAGCAGAATAATAAACCGAACTTTGTTACGACCTGAAGATGGAAAGGGGGGTATGTGTCCCCACACAGAGGAGCATTAACAGAACAAAGCCCACATCGGCAATCTACCGGCGTAGTCATAACTGACATCAACCCGAAAAAACTTGGACAGGAGGAGACAAGTAAGAAGCCATACAATACAGCATATCCTGCAGAAAGATCATCACAAGACAGCCCAGATTTGGCATCCATAACAACCAAAACTCTGCCTATTTATATCTCAACAATGAATCCCGTCATGCCACAGCATCCAGGTTGGGACATTCAAGACCCAACACAGAGAGACAACTCACCAAGTTTTGACACCACCAGCCTCACTTGCCGTTTTATTTTTATTATAAATTCTCAATACAAATATGTATATATTTCTAACAATTAAAATAGCAAATACACTGATTATAAACTATTGGTCCAGGCCCACTGCAAACGCCATGACCATCTTGAAGCCCCCCGAATAAATATGCACAATGTTGCTCACAGCATTGATCATTGCAAGCAGCACTGCAGGGTCCAATCCCCACATTGCATCTTTTCTGTTTCAGTGGTGATAAACCATCGCTTTCATACATAGATTTGCATCTTGCCACATTTGAAGACATGTCACATGAACATCCTTTCCCATTCGAATGCTTTGAATTGCAACGGTCATCACAAGGGCCCATATCTTCTTCACATTGTGCACCATTCACCAGTACTGGTAACCTTATTCCTATTCAACGCATCATAATGAAAACAGTACTTAAAATACTATAAACAAAATTTTTTTGAATATTACTCCATTGAGTATGAAAATTATTGGAGAAAAATTCTATTGAATCATATATTTTTCGTTTCAGTCTGATTAAGAATCGATGCAATCGAATCCACTTGATGCATGTAGTTAAAGTAGAAAAATACCTGAGATGAATACAAGGAGGGTGAGGAAAATGCAAAAAAGTTGGAACAACTTGACCATTTTGCTTCAACTTTCAATGCCTTGAGGCTTTGTGGTTTCCAGAATTTTGATGAACTTATAGAGAAACGAAAAGAAAAGAAAGGAGGAATGGGGTGGTCCACTGCATCAAATGCATGTAATTAATATTGTTTGGAATTTTCTGTTAAGCATCAAATCTCTACTAGTTGGTATCTATAATCATAAAGAAAAATGAACTGTTATCACTAATATTGCAAACTAATTATGGATAATGTTTACCTGGCATAATTTCTTGAATAAAATGAAGAATTTTATTTTATTTTTAATTTTTTTTGTCAACAGTAGGTCCGCAAAACCATGGATTATCCAGTGAGAATAATTTTATCTTTGTACATCTCAACTCACTTCTTAAATTTGAATTAGAATTTTACAAATTGAAATTCTAAATTGACATAATATTTAAAAAAAAATCATAATGAATATGTATAACTGACTTTAGCATAAATTAGCAATGAATTGAATTCAATACCATCAAACAATAATGAAGAGAGTTAAGGCTCCAAATTAAGCTTGAAATTCTCCAGAGAATTCGTCTTTGCGGCTTGCTTTTTTATTTTGAAAAATCTTGCTGAACTCCTTTTAAAATTTGATTTTCATTGTGATAGTTGCAGAATGCCTTATGATGAAACGAGATAATAAAACGTTTCATTTGTTTGCTAAAAAATTTTGAATTAATGTGTGACCATAAAATTATAAAAATAAATAAATTAAGTGAAATATTCTAAGTGTGATTCGAACATGACATGAAAGTCCATAGTTAAACTTTTTGGGGAGGGAGATTCGAACCTTGCTCTTCTAAACAGGAAATAATGTACCAACCAATGAACCAAATGCTCAGATGCTTGTTAGGGTTCCATTTACTTGCACTATGTATAAAAAAAAATGATCTCATCGATCCATCAATATTTATAGACGAACTGCAGATCGAACAACAACTATTTGGTAGATGAAATTATATCGACAGGATTGGAGCTGTCTGTATTTAGTTAGTAATGAATTAACGTTAAGCAAATAAAAAATCATCAACATTAATGATTAAATATCATGTGGATAATTTACTTTATTGGTAGAATATTTGAGTGATAATTTTATTGACAGAATATTCGAAAGGTAATGTTAGTTTAGGATACTCTAAATTTACCAATGAAAATTCTGTCAATAAATTATCATATATCAGTGAAACACTTACCGTTAATAATGACACTTGTTATCTTATTTTTAACAAATGGTAATGTATATTATATTATTACTTAATAGACTTGTCTATGGACTGAGCTACCCCTCTAGCTTGTCGGCTTGGTCCAACTCAAGTCGGCTTCGGATATTATCTTATTAACAAAATATTAGTTTTTAATTAATTTTAATTTTTAAATATATTTATAAACGTTTAATTATTAATAATATAATTTTTTAATATTAATAAAAAATTTAATTTAAAAGATGGACCGAACAAGAATTTGATTCATGACACCTCTACTACTTACTATTTTTAATTTTTTTTTTCGTAAAAACAAATCAAATTAACTTATCTAAAATTGAAATTTAAGTTTTAAAAGCTTAGATTAGCTTTTTCATATTCATTATGTCCAATTATCATCTTCACATTAACATTAGATCAAATTAATTATCAATTACGTAGTAATAAATGTCAAGGTTGTTTATAATTTTCAAGTGTTAAGATTAGGCATATTATTATATAATCATACGAAGTTGTTCATCACATCATCCTATTAAATATATTATGGATACAATACATGCATCTTTAATTCTAATTGAATCAAAAGGGTAAATTCAAATACAAATAGAATCAAATTTAAAAGCTCAAACATAAAATTTTGTGCTATTTAGAATGTATATATTAATATGCTAATTTGAGACCTTACATTTATTTTTATATAGATTATCATTAATTTCCACCATTAAAATTGGATACTTTTATCAAATTTTATATCTAAAAAGATTTTTTTGTTAAATATAGAAAAAAATTAGTAAATAATTGATATAAGGCAATCTAAAGGTCCAAAACTTGAATTGTTGGCCACGTGTAGTTTGCCTTCCCCCCTCAAATTTTGTATGTCTTTCTTTTTCTTTCTATTTTTAAATAAAATGCAGCGTCGATTTATAAATTACGAAAAATGTTGTTGGATGTGGCCTTGCCCACGTGACTTATAAGACGTGAATCAGTGTGTTACCGGTGTGGGCTTTTAAAACGATAAACATCTAATTTCTGTTATCCCCTTCCTCCCAAAACCCTAAACAGTCGACAGCCCCCCCAATCAAGGGATAATCAGGTTTTGCTAATTCTCTCTCTTCCTTCAATTTTTTAATTGGTGATTTTGAATTTGTAATCTTAATAAATTATATCCTGGTTTAACAGTTTTTTTTTTTATTTCTTTTTAGATTAAAGTTTGATGTGATGAAGAGGGCAATGCCTTGGAACGATGATGAGGAAAATGATTCATCATCTTCTGATGAATCATCATCTTCAAATTCAGACTCTGAAGCTGAAGATGGACCTCCCAACACCAAGTCTAAGAAATCATCTCAATCTGGTATCTTACTCTCTTTTTCTCTTTTTTGTCTTGAATTTTTTTCGGCTTTTCCTTCTTTTTCCGTTTTATAATTGAATTCAATGGAATTGATATCTGCCTCGACTCGTAGGTACTTAAATCACGATAAAAATGAGCAATGCTTCTGTGTGTGTGTGTGTGTATGTATATTGGAATATCTCTATCTTCCGTTTAGGAACCACATTTGTTGTTAGGTAGCAGTATCATAATTTTGCTTACTAGTTTGTACAACGAAGGGACCCAAGGATGTCTACTCATAGTAATGTTATCAGTAGTAACAAGACAAAGAAATCTGAAAGTTCACTAATCTTCTCACTCGTGCCTACTAAGCAAAAATCTTACCTAATGCTCCAACACATATCCACACCTAACACCCACACCTAAGTCTGAGCATTATAAATTTTTTCCGTACAATGGCATGAATATTGTACTGATAAGGTTTGAGTTATATCAACTGAAATTGTGCCTGTCAATTGCAAATTTCTTTGGTATTTTCTCCTTTGAAATATATTTTTATGTATTTCTGACCTAAGAAAAAAGATACCTGGTTTACCTTTATTAGCTGTATATGTACAGCAAAGCCTGGGAAACAAAAGAGTGCTGCTTTGCATTTTGAAGCATTGAAGCGGCATGGCTATAAGGGAGGGCTATCTGTCCTAAATGTGCCTCCTCCAAAAGAGAAGCCAGACTGGTCTTGGTCTAATGGCAAAGAAGGTCGTGAAACCAGGGAGGTTAAAGAATCTTTTGAAGACAGACAGAAAACAAGAGCTGCAATATTGGATGCAGAGGAGCTGGCTAATGTACAAACTCGAAAAGAGAAGCAGAATGTTTCTTTTTCACAGAAGGAGAAGCGGAAAAGAGAACTTGGTCAAGCTAGTAGGGGGAAGAATTATGTTGAAGAAGAGAAGAGGTTGCTAAGGGACCGTGGCATCTATTCTGGTTTTGATACTTGATCTGTGGTGGTGCGGGTAGGCATGAAGTTTCTCATCTTGTGTGCGATGTAGAAGACTTGTAATATACATGAGCTTTTTTCATTCTGTATGGGATCTAGAAGACTTACTATATGGAACCTCTCTGATGTTAAGACATTCGGTTGTAAAATCTATTTGGTAGTTTTTGAGAAAAGCAGGTTCCATATTTGTTGTATCCTAACGATGCTTAATGATCTTACAGGACATTTATAAAGTCACTGAAATTAACAGCATGTGTGGTTGGTATTTGAATTTAATGGCTAGCTCAAGTCCGGGGCAATTGGCTATTACCTACCTAAAACCAAGGCTGAAGCATCCCTCTATTAACTTTCTAGATTTGTCCTAGATGGAAATGAACGGAGTGCGACTATATCTTGCCAATTCTAGTCTCAAACTGTGGATTTTGTTGTAAGCAAGTTTGCGTTAGACTCTGTTGATGTGCTCTCATGTTCCTCTTAAGTGTAAAATGCTGTCCTTTAGATTGATCATTTGTTCAGACGGTTCTGTTCTAACGGATGAGAATGCTGTTATGAATTCTAACTATCACTTTCTTTTCTTGTGGAATGGTCATAATATAGGTTTAAACGCCAGAAGTAGTTCCTGGTGGAGGAGCAGGATGTGATTGCAGCAAACTTTCAATTCCCAATTATCTGTTTGAAAAGTTCTCTACCTTTCCTTTCAAGGACTAGGTGAAACATGAACACGTGTTGTTTCCTTCTCATCATTTTAGAGGATAAATAATTCAAGTTTGGGAAAAGTTGCAACTTCCCTGTATGCTGAGAGAAGGTTCTAGTTATGGATTTTTGATCTTACAATTACTGCAGGACTATTGAGGAAATTACTTTGTTGCTTCACCAGGAAGTATTCGCCCCTAGATTCTAAAATGTGCCACACCGTTACCGATAGGCTCTACACTGTAACTTTGATAATCTTAAGGAAATTTCCAAAACAAAAACAACATTGTCTGTCATTAGAGGTTGTCACCGGAGGTTGCTTGACCCTAGTTTTAAATATCTGTTCAAAATTAAGCATCATGCACATCATGTAAATCCATGACTTTCAGTTTCATTCAGATAAAATGAGGCAATTGTCTGAAGCATGGTTCTTTATTTCTTAGACGAGGGACTAAATATTACAACCATTCAAACTAACAGATAAGATTACAAGACGATACGAGAACTTTCTCCCACTACACTCCATGGACAGTCATCATCTCCTTCATCGTCGCTCTGCAGTTGTGCCAGCTTCTGAATATTGAGGGGATAAGCTTGGGTACTAGATTGACTAGTGTAAGCCTCTGTTGCAATGAGCAAATTCCAAGCGTCCGAAGGATGGACTGCATCCCAAAAGACATACTGACTTCGATCAGCACATGGCTCTGAATCAGGGATACAAAGCTCTCCATCACTCCCTACTTGGCAGCAGCTAGCATTCGTCACTGTAAAACCTGGAAAAAGATAAAAAAGAACAATGGAAGAAAACTTTTTAAGTTGTTCATTGTATGATGAAAGTTCCAATATTCTGTTGTATTGCTGCAACAAGAAGAGAAAAGAAAAAGGGCAACATTACCGAGTGAGTTTGCAGTGTCAGTTCCAGAAGGATTTAGATAGGTAAATGTAGCATCGGTTAGGTTGCTATTGAGTTCATCAACAAGTGATATAAGCCTCTCATTGAAAAGTTGGGCAGCATTGTCCAATTTTTCTACGCAGAGAGAGCCATTCGTTCCGTACACCGCCATTGCATTTGGAGTACAGCCTATCGAACCAATTCCGAACAGGGCAAGCATCCTTGCTCCATCATTATACAGAGTCTAGTGGTCAGCAAAAAAACAGTAATCAGGCGTGAGAATTCTTATATCAATATAGTAACCTAAGCCCCCCCCTCCCCTTTTTTTTCTACTATTGAAACCTTTATTTGCTGTGAATATTGTTCAATGAGGTATGCAGCATATTGGTCTGGAGTGTATAACCGGCTTGTGTTGTAGAACTCCGGTATGAAATAATTGTTGAGGTAGTCATTGCTGCCGATTTGGACCGCATATATGCATTTGCTAAGAAGCTTTGAAGCTGAACATTTTCCCAATATCTCACCCATTGTTGAGATTATAATTTGGTGGTTGCTTAGCTGCTTGTTCATGCTTATTCGATCACCCTGCCCAGTATAAAGACAGGAATAGCATTTTTAGATGTTGACTCCATTGAGCTACCGACTTTTTTTTTTATTTTTTATTTTAAAAAGAAAAATAATTAAGTGAACAAGGGCGTTGCAAGATGATGAGGTGCAAATTTATTGTCATTGTGACCCCATGAATACCGCATATGATTACCAGTTGTTCTCCAGTTTCATTAAGAATTCCTGCCGAACCAGATGCATAATTCACACCTTTGAGAATCTCTATGCCTCTTGCAGTGGCAAACGGAGGGATAAATTCTTCGAAATCCAGTAGTTGAACTGTCATTGTATTATATTAATACAGAAAGCTTTGTATTACATTAAAAGACACAAGCAAATAGTTCTATATATCACAAACAGTTGTTATATAGTATCTTGTATATATAGGGAAGAAAAGTCAAACCAATGATATCCTGCATGGTTCGGCCATTAGTAAACCTTCCGGTGGGTCCTCGAGGAAAATCGATCCCATAAGGCGCATAATTTACTTTGGCTGTCGTCGCAAGGTTGTTGTTGTTTCCGTCATCCGACAATGAGTCCCCGAAGATGAAGTAGCAGGGCACCTGCGGCTCTGCATTAGCGCAGTCGTGAAAGTTTGTCGCTAACAAAAAGGAAACAGGCAGCAGCCACCATGGCTGAAACTTAGATGCCAATGCCATTGAGTACTAAACTGAAGAGGGCAGCAAAATGAGATGGAAGGTAGAATTATAGAACAAGTGAAGCAGAAAAAAGGAAATATAAAGGGTGAGAGAGATGAAAGGTAGGACCAAAGAGGAAAGGTAGGTTGAGGCCAGCAAGTGAGGGAGATGGTTTATTTGGTAACAGTCAGCAATAATCAACAGGAACAACGTACATAAGCACAAGGAAGACGAAAGCGTTGAATTATAAAACGTGACTGATCTATATATATATATATATTAATATCTGACCAGTCATTGTATTAATTACTCCATCTACCTACACTTTTTGTATTTGTCTGGATACCTTCTCCTCTAGCTTTGTGAGCAAAGTTTGCAGACCTAAAGTTTTTGTGATCCTTTTGATATTAATAGATGATCAATATTATACTATTTGTGTTGCATTTAAATGTGGTGTAACTATGTTAATTATTTATGAATAATTAATACATACTTAATTTAATTAATATTTAATATTGTTTTGTTATTTTTAATTATAATTGAAAAATATATTTATTAAATTATCATTTTAATAATTGGGATATGTTATGAAAAATAACTTAAAATAACAAATAAAAATAACTGAAAGAATAATTAAAGATAAGAAAGAAGGTATTTAGGGGGAGAAAAGAGATTTTATTGAAGTGTGTGTTTACAAATGAGCTGAGAGGGCTATTTCTAGGTAAATAATCCCTTTTTATTGATAGAATTTACAAGATGAAGATAACACTTAGAGATTATATGGATTAAATCATAATCCAATCTAATTTACATCAAATCTAGATATAAATAGAATAAATGAATATTCACAAAAATATTCATAACACTCCCTCTTGAATATCTATTGTATTAAGAATATGCCTCGTTAAAATCTTACAAGGAAAAAATCTCATGGAAAAAAATTCGAGTGAAGGAAAAAGAGTACATCATTCTTTTTAAGAATACGCTTATGAAATACTGCCTCATTAAAAACCTTATCAAGAAAAACCTAGTGGGAAAAACCTTGATGAAGGAAAAGAGTACAGTGCGTATTTTACTCTCCCTGACAACTGCATTATTTAAGATCTTTAAAACGGCACATCTCAATCTTTTGTACCAACTTTTCGAATGTTGCAGTAAGAAGGGCTTTAATAAACAAATATGCTAGATTGTCACTTGAACGAATTTGTTGAATACTAATATCACCCTTTTCTTGGAGGCCATGAGTGAAAAAGAATTTTGGCAAAATATGTTTTATTCGATCATCTTTAATGTATCATTCCTTTAACTATGCTATGCAAGTAGTATTATCCTCGTATAATGTTGTTGGAATTTCTTTCTTGGTTGACAAACCACACATTTCTCGAATATGTTGAGTTACAGATCTTAACCAGACACATTTATGACTTGCCTCATTAATTGCTAAAATTTTTGCATGGTTAGAAGAAGTAACAACTATAGTTTGGTTTACAGAATGCCATGAAATAGTTGTACCTCCATATGTGAATAAGTAACTTGTTTGGAATTGAGCTTTATGTGGATATGATAAATATCCTGCATCTGCATAACCAATTAAATCTGATTTTAATGCATTTGAATAATATAAGCCCATATTCATTATTCCTCGAAGATATCGAAGTATATGTTTAATTCCATTACAATTTCTTCAAGTTGGAGAAGAACTATATCTTGCTAATAAATTTACAGCAAATGAAATATTAGGTCGTGTATTGCTAGCAAGATACATTAATGCTCTAATTGCACTAAGATATGGTACTTCAGGACCAAAAAGTTCTTCATTATCCTCACGAGATCGAAAAGGGTCTTTTTTTACATCTAATGATCTTACAACCATTAGTGAACTCAATGGATGTGCTATATAAAATCGTTTTAGCATTTTTGCTATATAATTAGACTGATGGACAAAAATTCTATTTGTCAAGTGTTCAATCTGAAGACCTAAACAAAACTTTATTTTTCCAAGGTCTTTCATCTCAAATTCTTTCTTTAAATAATCCACGGCTTTTGATAACTCTACAGGAGTACCAATAATGTTTATATCATCAACATAAACAACAATTATCACAAATTTAGATATGAATCTTTTTATAAAAACACATGAGCATATAGGATCATTTTTATAGCCTTCTTTCGACATATATTCACTAAAGCGATTATACCACATGCATCCGGATTGTTTTAATCCGTATAAAGATTTATTTAATTTGATCGAATAAATTTTCCAAGATTTCAAATTTTGTGCTTTAGGCAACTTAAATCCTTTAGGGATTTTCATATAAATATCATTATCAAGTGAGCTGTCACGACCCGGAACTCCCATCGAGCCAGTGACAACCGCCGCGACGTCCCGATAAGCACCCATTACCCCGAATGCCGATCGAAACCCCGCAAGAGCTTAGCATCAACTTCCGCATCTCCCCGCTGAGCGACAGTTATTAAATCTCGCATTTCAAGAAAACATAAGTTGTTTCAAACTCAAAA